>NC_090929.1:1603914655-1604227662 GCF_040938575.1 Ambystoma mexicanum | reverse complement strand
ATTATAATTTGTTTTCAAACTGGCCCAGGCATGGGCAGATACTGGCCCTCACACCCTACAGACGATATCGGCCCGGCCACGGGCCGACAGGCAGAGGGGCCAATCCAACCTTGGTTCTGTTTGGGTGAGGAAGGAAGCTTCCTCTATGGCTTGGCATCTCACCTCCACCCAGGCCCCCTACTCAAGAACCTGTGGTTTGTCAGATGTTTTCACCCGTCATTTCCTCCCTGGGGCATCAGACATGGGTGTTGGGGAATTCTGGGAAGCAGGGTTAGGTTGAGAGTTGGACTGAGCCCTCAACATGTCCCCCAGATCATTGGACAGTTGCTGGACCAGTCGCTCCAGTTGCGAGACCTTGTCTGGGTGGTAGGGAGGTCTCAGGTCATACCTCTGCTGCTCCTGAAGCGTGTAACTGTCCCTTCACCTGGAGTAACTCGGGTACTGGAAATTACCCCCATAATTTTCCATCCTGAATCTCCCTTCTCCCGGGTTCAGGGATCCATTGTCCTGCTACCGGGGAGGGAGAGAGAGGAGGATTGTGTTGGAAGGTCTGGTTCAGGGATATCTGGAGAAAAAATTTAGATTGGGAGGAGGAGTGATACCCCTCTCCGGAGGGAAGTTTGAAGAGAAGTTTCCCGGGTCATTACTTCTCTATACATACCCCAGGATTGGTTTAGTACCCTTGTACCTAGGGCTTATGTAGATGGCAGGGTCAGAATGGTCATTGTTCTGTACCCCTGCCTGACTACCATTTCATTGGGCTGGCTTGGGGAGTCCCTTTGCTTGTTGACAGAAGGGTTACTTTTAGGCCCCCCATTTCGAGATCCAATGGAGGGGTAATTTTTTACCTTTGCCACCTTCGCAGTAGCGGGGGTGTTAGATCGTTTGGGGGTTTGAGCAGTATTTTTACTCTCAGCAGGCTTTGGACCTCATAGATCCTGGTGGCCTCTTCAATCACCCAATCCAGGGTCCAATGCTTATGGATGTCACGCACCAACTGAGTTATTATGTATTTGGGGAGCACATGGAAATGTATAGTTATGAACTCCCTACTATTAGTGTTCACCCGCCGGGAAGTCTGAGCAAATGCCCGCTTTGATTCCTGCACCAACTCCCTAGGAGTCTGATCCTCCCCACATTGCAAATTATATGCAGCCTTTACGGGCCTCTTGTGGGTTCCTATGTGATGAATTTCTTTTGAAAATGGCCGCCTTATAGGTGGACCATTTATAATGATCCTGGTCCTCCAGTCCTGCAAAGAAACTGGAGTACTCAGGTGAGAAAGTCCATTTAGAAAATGATATACAATTCACATGATTTCTGATCTGAAATGATGCCATCATCTGCTCATAAAGCTCTAAGTGCCCCCATACTGAATATGTTGTGTTAAGGATTTCAACCAGGCAATACACCGGGTCTCGCCTACCATGTAATGCACAGATTAAATACTTATTTATTGTGTCTATAGGTTCAGTATTCTGAGTGATATACCACTCATATCACACCCATCTCAAAATACCCCCCAGGTCACTGTGGACCAGGAATCAGGCTGGTTGGCAAAGGTAAATATTTATTTATTATTTAAAATTCAAATCACACATAAGTTTTATATATATATGGCAGCAATCACCAATGTGGTGACAAAACAATTCTGAAAGTAAGAAAAGAAATTGAATTCACTTATAGCAATACAGACTAGAAAACACAGGAAAAAAACGGTTTTGGTTGGTGAAAAGATAGGGTTTAAGTTAAGATTCCCCCTGTAAAGTTCTCAATTCACAAATGAGCAATTACACACAGATGTAAGTAAGCAGCAGGTATTCAGGAATAAAAACAGAGTACGGTGTTTGAATGCAATCTTCCCTCCCCCAAACAAGAGAGAAAAACGTTTTTGGGAAATTTTACAATTTTTAAACTGACAGTTGAAAATGGCTTTGTGAAACAAGGAAAAGTGTTCAAAAATCCTAAAATTGATATAAATTCCTATGGGAGCGATACTGAACAGGTTCTAACAAACATGAGCTACAATATGATCAACAGAACACACTTCAAATCAGAATGGGAGTTTGGAAATACTTTGAATGGGAAAATACACATGTAAAACTTTTGCAAAATGCAAATTCGCGCCTGATTTTCACTATGCGATTTTTAATAAAAACGGGTCAAATATACTGTTTCGCAAGATTGTGGATGTAGCTACAGGTCTTATGTTTAACTGAGAGTTGAAATTAAGTCTCTAGCTATAAAATTGAAGAGGTTATGTAAGTCTTAATGAGAGGCGTTTTTTGAAAAAACATAGAACAGAGAAAAGCAGAAATTTGGTTTTAAAATGACAGATTGGTTTTATTTAAACTATATTACTAACTAAGAAAAAGAGAATGCCAACTGTGAATCTCCACAGATAAGCACGCCCGCTTGTAACTCTTCACATGGCGGATACTACATTTCCTTTATGAGAATTACTTTACTTAATCCAAATCACTAATGGGTTATGGTCTTGTAAAACAAATGAGAGAAAATCAGCGCTAACACTATGGATTACAAACAGGGTTGCAAGAACGGGTCTGACACGGTTAAAGGTTCTTAAGTTAAAGAGAGGATAGGTTGAGATATTGGGATAAGACAAGGCAAATATACTATGGGTTACTAGGATTCCTATTGATACATTCAGTCCACTGTAAATTAAGATTGGATCATCAGGTTCTGATCATCACGGATCGGTCTACAGGCAGCAGGGCACTTCTGGCAGGATGGTCAGCTGGGCGGTTCTGGTCAATTGGACTGCACCTCAGATTGGATTGGATTGGATTGGCTATTCTGATCACTGGACACTGTAGATGTATGGCGAGTTCCACAGGCAAGCTTGAATGGTAGCAAGGCAGACTGGATCAGAATTATTCTTTCCTGAAGTTTGGGATGGTTCAGGATTTGGGTCTAGCTGAAAAAAGAGTTCAGCAAATTGCAGAGGTCTGGGTTTTGCAAAGTACTCTGGATTAGGACAAGATGAAGAATTCTGGAATGATGAAGAAGTGAGGAGCAGGGCGTCACGCAGAAATCAGGATGTGGTCAGGAATCAGTGTCTGTGTGTTTTGAGGTTCCCATATTTATCATACCAAGTGACATCACTAAGTTTATGGTAAGGGCAGAATTTCAAACCACACCCACTTGGCTGTGATCAGGTCAGGCCTCTTGGTAGGTCAGAGGCACTTTTTTCTGGTTGGAAGTCAGAAAGAGCTGTCATATTTTATGATGTGATTTGGGTACTCCCACATTGATTTGAACCACAATTTAACATTCCCATAAATACACATTTCTATAATTATGTCCTCTAATAAAATTGGACACATACATTACATATTTTGTGGGTTATCCTGACATCTAACTACCATCTCAGTGAGAACTGGCTTTGTCATTCTGTGAAATGTTGTCAATTTTAATCATAACGGTTTGGCCTAACAATTCCTAATTCAGTACATATCTGGGCAATCCCCCCTAGAACACGGGTATACAATATTATATTTGTAGCATCAATAGTTTTACCACAATTATTCTTTTAGTGTAACTTTTGTTTCTTATGTTTCTTATGTAGTGCAGGGTTCACTCACGTCTTCAAAGAAAGAGTATAAAATTAGATTTAAACTACCAATTTTAGATTTGTCCTCCTTCATGTGGCAAAGTTTTCTCATCCCTCCTACCAGGGAGTCTGGGAAATCCCCCCTTGCTCTGAATATGCAGAGGTTTTTAGAATGTCCTTCCTAGGCTGAGGGTCTGGCTTTTCTCCTTTTGTGAAGTGGGCAAGGTGGTGTCTTTGTAGTTGTATCTTCAGCCAATCTAACTCCCTGACTGTCTCCTCATAGGAGTTTTCATGGTCTGAAGTAGTTACAGTATTATTCCTTCCTTCCCAGGACACACTGGATTGGGCCATTTTCCTTCTGTGTGGTATAGATGAATGTTCATCCTAATCAGACAAGGACTGGCCTTCTGGATCAGTCAGGCTAAACCTGGGTAAGTCCAAGTGCCTCATGTTACCCTGTTCTTTGTCTGTTGCATACATGAGGCCAGTTTCCATTTGTAACTGGGAGGTTGTAAATGACAGGCCTGAGGCCATTGATGTGATGGAAATATCACCTTGATCGGTGGGCCTTGTGTTACGCTCACCTGGCTCCCACAGGGGCGTCGGTTGGATCCGGACGGCTGCGGTCTCCACCAACGTGATGCGTAGTGCAGAGATGACTGACTGGACTGGCCCTCCTAATCTTGTCTGCGTGACCCGTAGAAGTATTCTCCTGCAAGAGGAGAGATGGATTTAGCCACCCGTGGATTCAAGTTATGGCACCCCCCACAGTCCTCCCAACTAATCACCTCCGAAGTGCCCTCTCAGCAATCTCACCTTATATTCTTGAAAGATGAGCTCTCCATCCTGCATGGATTTCAGGGGCGCGTTGATATCAGTTACTTCACTGGTTTGAAGGCGTGGGAGAGTTCCGGAGAGTATTGACTCTGAGGTTCCTGGCAAGGTCCAGTAAGTATCAAGTTCATAGAGTTCAATATGTCCGATGTTTCACTCTTGTTTCCCCTTCCTTCCTTGTCTTGCAGCTGAGATCGTGAGAAGATGCCCTCGTGGCAGCTGGTGGCGCTCAGGTAAGAGTCTATATTACCCGACGCTGTCCGGTAAATGTTGCACGTGTTTAACGTGTTGTTTTCTCTCTCTTTGCAGGTGCGGCACATGAAGATGTGGAGAGTTATAGAATAATGCCTCCGGTGGTAAATCAGGTAAGTCTATGGTGGTAAGAGTTATATTTGTTGGTTTTCTCGGCTCACCTTGTTGTTTTCTTTTGTCACCCAGGTGCCGGAGTTCAGCGAAGAAATGATGGAGGCAGCGCCGAATTGAAAGATGCTGCGAGGACTGGTGAGTATGGCACGGCGCTGCAGCTGGAGATGCGACGCGTACAGAAATGATGTTCTTTCCAGGTGCGGAGGCGAGATGGATCCGGAATCAGGTGAGGAATTCGAAAATAGTTAGTTTTCTAACCTTGTCCTTTTCTTTCCTCTTTGTTTTAGGAGCTCCAGATTCGAGGCGGGCGTGGCAGAAGACTGGATGCAGACTGCAGGCACGGTGAGCATTACGTTGCTGGATGCAGAATAACGCGAAGTGTGTGCTGTTGTTCGAACGTGGTTTAAATAGCCTCCAAAGTAGTTACAGGTAAGAAGTTCCCTAGAACCACGCCCGAGTAAAAAATAGTCCCTGTAATAAAATAGAACCATCCAGGCCTCATGTTGGCTTGGACTCACTAGCAGCATGGTCTGCATCAGGTAAGTAAAGTCTATGAGCCTGGCGCCTATGGCGCCAGGACTGATTTCTATGATGAGCCTGGCGCCTAAGGTGCCAGGACTGAACCCAAACAGCCCCCAGCCGGGGCTGTTGGGGTTTTAATAAGTATCTGGATGCCTGCTTCCGGAGCTGATGGGCTTGGTCCTGATGCCCGGGGGTAGGCATCATGACACCTTGTCCCATATCCTGATTGGTCAGGGTGCCTCAGACCCTGTTTGTGATTCTCAATTTCGTTTTCGAGACTCTCACCCCAGCCTCTCTCGGTCCTAATTTCCTGTTGGTATTCAGAGAGCTTGCTTTTTAATTCTCACACTAGGACTTGATTAATCTCATGCACCCTGCTCTGAGCTGTCAACCAATCATTTGTTTGCTGCACCTCATGCTGAAGTGATTCATTCTCCCTCTGTGAGCCTTGTATGCTGCGTGCATATTCCAGGCAATTTCCCTACAGGAGACTAACCTCTTCTCTTATTCATCCCTACAATTCTCTGCCTCTGATAGTTCCGTTTTTATTTGTCTCACACACTTTTCTAGCTCATTCCTTTTTCCTCTAATTCTGGTCAGTTCCTGAGAACCTGTCTGTTCCTTTTCTACCTCCATTTCCAACTGATTTATCCTCTGTAATAGGATGCTGTTATCCTGATTCAAGAGGTATTTTTCCTGAATCAGCTACGTCCTCTTGTTTCAGAGTACTTATACCTTGGTGCATTTCAGTAAATTCTTTGATGATGGACTGATTATTTTTCCTTGTTGCTTGAGGGCCACAATGTCATCCAACAACCCTCTATTATGACCAATTTGGTCATTCAATTGGCCTTGAAGGCGTCTTATGATATCTGCACGCTCAGTGCATGCATTATGCAGTGCAGCAAACTCTATCTCTCTCCCTGCACTGGCTTGCTGTTGTGCTTTCAGCCCATTTTTGAGTTGTTGAACAAGATCCTGGGCCTGTCACCGGTCTCTAGCCTAATACATCCAACTAGCCTCACTATTTTGCCAATGTTCTTCCACTAAAAGCAAATTAAAATATATCTGCGCAGGTAGCTGAACCATTTGTATCTGTTCTTCACAAGCATTCTGGGTCAGGTAATATGCCTCTAGTGCTGTGTGCAATATTCCACGGTCAAGCCAAATGTCATTGCTTACTGGGGTAAACTCTTGCACAATTCTGGTTTGCCAGTTTCCAGCATCGCCCTCAACCCAGTCTCCTTTGAAAAATAATTTAGCTAGGATACGCTGCCCTGGCTTCACCAATTTGTACAGTAGTCATTTTAAAATTGCTTTTTGCAATTTAGTAAAACTTTATTTATGCAGGAGCCAAAATCACTGTGTTCCTGCTTGATTTCCTCACACAAATCAATTCTTACACAATCTTAGTTTTCCACCAATACCCCTCACAGGAACTCAGAGGTCAACTCCAAGCAGCACTTTAACAAGACAAAGATGACTTTCCATCTACCTTAATGCACTTCAAAATGAAAAGACTCTCACAATGTCCTTGGGTACATGGGTCAGGAATAGCCAGCTAAATCGCAGACGTGCCCCAATTTGTAATGGTTTGATGAGAGACCACCCTTAACACAGGGTGTTCCTTCCCTTCCCACTCAAGGTGTCACGCAACAAATTGTTTAACAGATTCTATTTTTCAGCCCTAGTTCAGATGCATATCATGCCTATTTGATCCCTCCCCCTGAGCTACCAATGAGCCAAGAACCGGGTCGGTGTAAAGGAAATATATTTGTATTTATTTAAGTTAAAATTAATAGAAATCACACTGAACTACACGCACCACCTTCTTTGTGGCTCACCATTAACTTCTTGTTACTCAAATCAATTCCACAAATTAGTTCAAACAAAAAACAAATCACAATTCTTTACTTTCTACACATTTCACTTCAAGCAATAGTTAAACTGATCAATAACCAAAACAATTATAAATTTAGTGCTGTGCAATTTAGATTTTCCTGCAGGCTTAAATGGCTAGTAGTAGGATTTCAAGATTGGTACCAATAGATATGGCGATTATGATGTCACCCGCACCTTTGGTTTAAAATAAACACAGGGTGATTTAGCAGTTTGTTTTTCAGAACCCCCTACTTTGCCCTGATTTGGGGAAGTCAGACAGAACAATTGGAATGATTTGAGGATTTAGGATTTTAGACCCTCTCCACTTAAAGGCATGTGTTGGGGAAGCTGGATAAAAAGATTGGACTGATTTACGAGCAAAGACACAACTCTTCCTTAAAGAAGTCGGGGTCAACAGGACAAAAAGGATTACCCAATTAAATTATAGGCTATAGTCCTCAGCACACACTGGGAAGCAAGCTTTGTAAATGTTCAATTTTAACAAAAATCATCCCATAGTGTTCCACCAAATGGGGAATTAATTAAATTAATCTTATTAGTTAAGTAGGCTAAGGAACTACACAGTTTTGCCCCCCAAACTCTGCCAACTATAAAGGGAAATGATTTAAGTCAAGCAGACTCCCCACCTTTTGATTTCCCAGAGCTCAGTTCCACTTACATAGAAAGCCTCTGTTTAAGGTTCAGGACAGCCAGCTGCATGTCAGGACCCTCTGGAAAGATAGCACAGGGGTCTGGTCACTCCACTCTCAAGGATGGCCTACCGCTCTCCACCATAGGACCCAGTCAGCTTTTAGATCTTCCTAGAAATAGACAGCTCCACCCAGATGCACTCTCTGCAATCTCGTCTAATATTTCCTTGCAGTAGTCAGATGTTAAGTTCATCAGCGCTCTTTTATGGTAAATTTCAGCAGCTCTATCCCTTTCTCTTAGTGCATTCCCCCTTATATAGCAGCAATGACACCACCAATTTTTCAATCTTGAGGGAGTACTGTAAGGAAGGCATGGTATCAAACAGTGAAGACAGACACAAGTGATCATAGTTCAAGGGTGTTTATTGAATTTGAATGGGTTGATGAATGCCAATTTAACCCTAAATCTAAGGATAGGAGCAAGCTACGACCATCAAATAATAATAACACAGTCCGAGTGCAGTCTCTGTCAAAATAAAAGAGCCTATACTAATAAACCTATTGCCAATCCTTACCTCTAAACATAAATGTTGTGGGAGAACGATGTATGCAAAAGGAAAGAGCTCAAGAAACAATATGTCAGGATAGTTGAGCAGTTGGCTTCCCTTCCCCACGTTTTCAGCAAGGGACAAGGTGGCACACTCGAGCTTCGCACACCCTCTGGCTTCTCTGCCACAAGGATGAAGTTCAAAACATACGTATCCTGGCCTTCTGTGCCAAAGTCTCCTTCTCAATAAAAGTCTCTTATTGAAGAGTGCCAGGCGTAAAACGCACATGCAAGTACCAAAGTTCCTTTCTCATCAGGATTTTCACATTCACAAGTTCTCAGGTTCAGTCAGGCTCGGACCCCCTTAAACACAAGTTTACAATTTGGTCCCCCTCGATCGGGCTTGGACTGCCTTAAACACAGGTTCACAATTAGTCTCCATCGACCAGGTTTGGAACACCTTAAACACAAGTTCACAATTGGTCTCCCTCAAATGGGCTCAGACTTTATAATTTCACTTTCTTCGCTTTCTTTTTGTTATCAAAATTCATAGACTTTCGACTGTGCAGTGAACTTTTTTTAATCCAATGCAGGACCACTTTGAGTCACTTCCATAAGTTTCACTTTATTGCTTGTGTTTCTGCCACTTCTTGGCTGGGTACATCACACAGAGACCTTCTATTGAGCACTCCCGCAGTGCCAGACCACTCGTTACTTTGTCTCATACCTTCACTGTTTCATATTAATGTTAAAACATTCATCGGCAATTGAGCTTTACTCGCGTCTTTCATCACACGCGTTAATATTCTTTGCTCTTCATACAATGTTGCCATTTGCAGCCTTGAATTCACACAGACTGGTCTTGTATTGGTCTCCCCATCTCACTGGCAGTGTTGATTTCTGTGGCGCTGCTTTGATCCTGGAGCCAAGGACGGTACCACAGCCGCTGCTGCTCCTCCCTGACTCAGCCAGTCAAGCAGGAGGGTCCCAGATATTTCTGACACACAATGCAGGATTCTTCAGTCTAGTTTGATGGCCTTACGCCTTTTAATCTGAAGGTCTCTAGAAAGTAATGGTTTCTTGTCCGGAAGGTCAAGGATATCTCCCTCCTTGCCCCCTCTTCTCTGTTTGCCGCCTTTCTCCCTTCCTTCAACTGGCGTCTGGAAAACGTTCCTTCCTGTGCTTTGCCTCGCTCAAAATGTACTCTCGTGCTCCACCTTTTATCTGTGTGGAGAAGCTAAATGGAAGTCTGGTCTGAGTTGTTAACAATAATTGCCTAACTTTGCCTGACCATAGTAGTGGGACATGTCAGGTACACTGCTCAGGTCTGAATCTGTTTTCTTCCAGAGCCAGCTGTCTGTGCAAAAGTGTTCCTGTAGGGAAGGGCGGGGTTACAGTTCCCAGGTATCCTACCTGGTAGGATGGAGTGAAGGTGTTATATGGGGAGATACCATGTCTCACCATCAGGTGTCCAACTCCCACTCCCGAAGACCCCTCACCCAGACGATCCTCCCACAATGGTCCACCCCCAGGGTCTGTATCCAAATGTGATTGCTGTGCCCTGGCCACCTGAGAGAGCGAGATCCTCAGGCACCAGCGGGAGATACACCTTCAGGTTCCTCACATACCCTTCCCCTATGCGATCTAGCCGCATCTGTTTCACAGGGAAACTGGGAAAGGAAATCGATGTTCCCACTGGTCTTTACCTTTTCAGAGTTTCACAGTGAAACAGTAGGGTTGCAGGTCTAAGAACCATTGCATGACTCAAGGGTTAGAGTCCTTTTGTTGACTTATCCATACTAAAGGTGAGTGGTTGGTGACAAGCGTGAACCTCCTTCCTAGAACATAGTATCTTAGATGGACAATTGCCCATTTGATGGCAAAGGCATCTAATTCCAACAGAGTAGTTCTTCTCACGTGGCAAGAGTTTATGACTAGTGAATATGCTGAGGTGTTCTAATCCATCGCAAATTTGCGATAAAACTGCTCCTAACCCTGTGAGAGAGGCATCAGTTTTTAACACAAATTCTTTCAAAAAGTCTACTACTTTTAGGAATGTATTCTGACACAAGGATTGTTTTAGGTTGTTGCATCCGCCTCAACAGTCCAATGAATCTTCTGGGGTTAACCATTCCTTAATTTGTCTATTAACCTGGCTGTTCTATCTGAGACACCTTGGATAAACATATGGTAATAAACACTCAGTCCTAGGAATTCCCTGAGGTCTCTCTCGGTCTTGGAAGTGGGGGTATCTAGGATGGCTTTCACTTTGTCTTGCTGGGGCTGGACACTGCCATTCCCGACAAAGAAGCTGAGGTATTTCAGGGCCGATTGAGCCATCTTACATTTGGATGGATTGGCAGTTAAGCCGGCTTCTTTGAGGGTTCTCATAATAGTAGAAAGATGAAAAAAGATGGTCTTCCCAAGTTTTACTATAAATGACTATGCGGTCAATATAGGCCCCACAGAAATCGTTGGAGCAGGGCTGTAATATCCAGTCCATAAGTCATTGGAAAGTGGCTGGGGCCACATGCAGCCCAAATGGGAAGACTTGGAACTGAAATAGTCACAGGGGTGTCGAGAAAGCTGTCTTTTCATTATCAGGTCCATGTACTGGGACCTGCCAATATCCCTTGGTTAAATCTCGGGTTGACAGGAATGTGGCATTCACAAGTTTAGCTATTAACTCATTGATGCGCGGCATAGGATAGGCATTGTGAGGCGGAGTTTTGTATAGACTGTCTGAAGTCTATACAAAACCTCCAAGAATAATCGGGTTTAGTTACCAACACAATAGAGGGGGACCATGGACTTGTAGAGGGCTCGATAATGTTTGCCTTCAGCATTTTTTTTTACTTCCTCAACAACTATTTGTTTTTGGGCTTTTGGGAGTCTATATGGTTTCAAATTGACCACTTTTCCCTTTGGAGTTCTGATATAATGATAATTGTTTCTCGCATAATACTTCGGGGAATGCCATAACAAGCTTATTTAAATCTTCTTGTTTCTGTCTAGATAGTTCTTGGGGAAAAAGTTCAGAATTGTCTATCACCTACGGTACCAGACGAGAGAAAATCGAGGCGGTAGTAGCGGAAGGATTTTCTTCCCACTCTTTTAAGAGATTTACATGGTGAAGGTGGGTTTTTTGTTTCCTATCAAGTTGGGCTATTTTAGAGGTTCAGGTCCTTGTTTGCTCTAGTACTTCATATGACCCATGCCACTTTGAGACAAGTTTATTTTCAGAGGTAGGTAAGAGGACTAATACTTTTGGTCCTACCGAAAAAGATCTTAAATTCACCTTCTTGTCGTAGGTGGACTTCTGTTGGGCTTGAGCTTTTTCCATGTGATTGTGGACTAGATTTCGAAAGGGTTTCATGTGCTCTCGCAATTGGGTAGCTGTTTGAGAGAGGGGAATATGGGTTATCTTTCTTCCCAAGTCTCCCGGAGCATGTCTAAGACATCTCTTGGTTCTCTACCGTAAAGTAGTTCAAAAAAAGAGAATCCAGTGGATACCTGAGGAGTCTTTCTTACTGCAAATAGGGCCCAGGGGATCATGCGATGCCAAGGTTATACCAATAGAAGCTATGAACATTAACTACTTTTAATTGAAGCTAAGACCAGAATATACTGCCTCTGAAGAATCGAGATAAGAAGGCGAAGGCAGGTGGCGGGTGAAACGAAAATCAAATACACAAATTGAGAGAAACGAGGCAAATTCACGGTGTGGTAGCACGTGACCATACAAGCGAAAAGGAGCACGGGCTCACACCTACCCCTGGCATCCGCCAAGACAGAGATATCGGAACTTTCTCGAGACAAGAAGATGTAGTTTCAAGGCCAGCTACAGTGAACTAATTGACACATAGCCCATAAAGTGATGATTGATTGAAGGAAGGCAGGGGGAATTGGAGGACACCCTGCACCTGGCTGACCGTTCTACATGCTGCTAAGCAAAGTGGAAATTTATGCATGGGGTTGATGCCAACCCAATCACAATGGACTAAATAATCTAGGGTCCTATAGTTAATAGAAGCAATAGGACGTCGTACATTTAGTGACGTCTACAGTAGTCATTTTTGAAGGAAGGGCTTAGATGCCCACATGACAGTGTTTACCCAATCTCATCACTCTGTTGCCATATACAGATATAGCACCTATATTAACGTTACCTTTTCCTAACCAATAGAGTTGCATGTTAACTTTTGAGTGTTACACTTCAGATTATGATGCGTTTTGAGTATAAAAGTTATGTTTTGTATGAAGTTCATTGGAGTTGAAGCGAGGCGGACTATCGCATCACTGCTCCCCATGACTTCATCATCATGACTTCATCATGACCCATGAGTCATCCATGACTCCCCGTTGTGTATACTTGTCATTAAACTGACTCTCTTTGCCAAACCATTGAGTTGTCGTTATTGATTGGTGTTGGAGTAATAAATCTGCACCCCCACCCAGCTCAAGGTGCAGCTATCTCGTCTTAAAGTACTTCGGAGAAAACCCCAACTCTATGGGCCGGCCAGGGGTCTCCCCGGTACACTTGGTAGCAGAGGATGGTTTATCGACTATCGATTATTGATTAAAATAGGACACCTATTGACCGTTGACATAAAGTAACTCTGGGTCTTCGGCAATATCACAAGTCCTTTGCCATTCGGCTGAGTAGACCGTTATGCTCCCCATGGACAGTGGTAGATTAAGAAGAGACTGCAGTCAGGGTCTGAAGGGTCCCGTGTTCCCCACACTTCCCTTCCCATTCCTACGGGCAGCTGAGCGGGCGAAAAGCTGAAGAAGGCGGTAACAAAGGCAGTGATCCCGAGGGTTCAGAGAGGAACAATGCGATCGGTGAGTGAAACCAAAAATAGAATGTTTTGGCAAATAGTGCATGCCTTTGAACAAGTAAAGGGAAAAGGTAATGGAGGGAGGAGGGGAACCACAAATAGTCAGAAGTAGAAAAGACTGTATATGTATATAAGGGGATAATGACTCAAGAATAATTAAATATATAAAGGGTTACTGGGAAGGACACCCAAGAAGAGAGAGGATACCGGGGCAGGCACCCGAGAATTGAGAGGATTTGCCTTATTCCTACGCTAATATAGCGGCGATAAGAAACGTGTACCCAGAATCCCACCTAATGGGGAATGATTAGGGTACCACAACATTTAAAGATGTCATGAAAGGGGTAATGGTTAGAGGCAGAGACATTGGAGTCCAGCTGGTGTGTGTCTAGTCTGTCAAACGTCTGTCATATGTTTTGCTGTTGTGACGTCATATATATATATTGAACATTTTCTTTGAGAAAACTGATTCGGAATTTGCGCAATTTAATAGCTGAGATATAACCGCATATGAATTAATGTTTTTGAGTAAATTAGAAGATATAAAATTTTGTGAACATTCGGATTGGAGCTTGCAGTGTTTGGAGCTCGCTCATATTATTAGACGTTGTTTAAGCCACACAAAAGCGTTGACAAGTGTTGTATAAGAGGAAAGGGAACAGATTTAAGCATGGAGGACATGAACCCATTAGCACACTTATGCAAGCAGTTGCCAAAACACGCACCCAAACTAAACAAATATAGTACCGAGTGGGTTAAAGGTACCGCTCACAAGATGTTTATGCCATGGCCACAAAATGGGTCTTTATCTAAAGCCATCTTACAACATATGATGACATATTTGCATGCCACATATACCGGCAAGAAGTTAGAAAAACGCCTTGCTGTTCTCGAATTGTGGAAAATGTATGAACAGGTAAAGGAGGAGGAGCCGCTGACAGATTGGATACTTAATGTATGCAAGAGGGGGGTGAGACGCCTACTGCGCCACCTGCCCCACCAGAAACGAGAGTTGAAGAAAGTAAGGACGAGGGGTTACACCCCCGTAGAGAACTCAAAGCAGCCACAGGGTACAGCAATCCTGCATATGAGCCACCTACACATACTATTGACGAAAATCAAGGGAAAATAAGGACAAAAATATTACCTCTGTAGTCCCAAGGGACAAAGGAAGACACGATAACGAGGGTAGAGATCAGGCACAGACGAGTATATCGCTCAACAAAAAGAGATGGAAGGGAAGCGAAGACAGAACTGATGAGATAGCATTCGCAAAAAATGAATGGATGGGAGGACAAATTTTCCTAAAACTCGATGGGAAAGGCATTGATGACGCAAAACAAAAGGAGAGGTCAAAGGACACACAAAGGAAAGGGAAAGAGAAGGAGTTAAGAGACGAAAGTATAAGAAGGAAAGACAGACAAAGGCGAGAACAGTTATATTGCGAAGAGCAAGAAAGACAGTTCGATCGCAACCCAAGAGCGGCCGATGATCAAAACAGACAGACACAGCAAAGATTAGAGGAAGAGCAAAGAATACGTGAGAAAAGAATAAGAAGACGAAGAGATGAGGAAATTCGAAGGGCAGATGAATGAAGAAATGAAAAGAAAAAGGAAGAATATAGGGTCAGAGAAGAGGCGAGGAAGCGCAAGGAATTCGATGACGATATCGAACGTAAGTGAAGACACAGAGAACATGATCTTGAATATTTGGAGAGGGAGGTTAAAAAACCCGATCAAGTTGTAGAATGGGAAGATATCGAAGAATTCTTTCCTACGTACAATTCAGTACCAGGCAAGTCTAGGGCAAATATGGATGATGACTTCGGCACCAGAAGCATCGGAGAAACGATCGATAGAATATATGATGAAATGGGGCTAGAACATACACCCCAAGGGGAGGGGGAAGACGAGCGCCTGGAGAGCACTCAACTGTATGACACTGAGGATGTCACTCAAAGTAGTGAGACTGGAGATCTATCCCTGGATAGGCTAGAAATAAGTAGGAACAAAGAGGATACGAGAAGTTGCATGAATTGGGGACAAACAATGTCTGACTCCGAAAGGGAGGAGCGCGAGGAAAACGAGGAAGAGAGACGGAGCGAAAGACTCCCCCCAAGGGAAAAGGTGATACAATGGTCAGACACTAGCAAATCTGCACTGAAGGCATCAGAGTCAGCCATGCAGTCTGATCGACATGAAGGAGTATCTCATGGTCAGAGGGGGGTGTCTTCACCGCCCTATGTAGACAGACTAAGGACATTGCCAGGTAGACGGCGATGTGGGAATATTACCCCTGCAATAGACAGGAGAACAATGAGAGAAGAGAAAGAGGGCTACACATTCCAATTTACCCTACTAGAGAAGGGGGGAGTAAGACCGCAATATATTCCATGGCCACACTTGGATCGAGAAAACTAGAAAAACAATCTTCCAATACTGACATCGGGAGCCGGAAAGTGGATACACGAGTTTGAAAAAATGACAGGAGGAAATACATTAGCCATACGGGACATTAAGGGTCTCCTAATTGCCATACTTGGTGAGAGAGCAGACGATGTGTGGGCGCGAGCAGACGACCCTGGTGTAACGACAATAAAAAACCTTGCATGACGGAGCTCCATTTAACAAGTGTAGAGTCGCAGTGTGGAAAGCGCTATGAGTACTGTATCCAGATACTTCAGATATGGGAGCTATAATGACTCGAAAAATTAAGGATTCGGAGGATCCATTAATTTATATACAGAATTTCCAAGATGCGTGGGTACTCGAGACTCATGAATCATGGACAAAATTTATACCTGTGTTTTACCATATACTGTGCCAAGGGCTGCCTGAACAGGTGCAGAAGCAACTCAAGAAATTGGTAGGAGTTGAGGCTAAACCTTGGGCTGAAATACAGTTGACTATCGCACATTATTGTAGACTACTGCAGGAAAAGAATCGCAAAAAGGAAGCAACTCGAAAGGGTGAGGAAGCGAAATTGGTGCAGAAGAAACTATCAAAGTATGTTCTTGAAGGAGCCATGCTAATGAGTGCAGCTAAATCAAGTATGCAGCAGGTGGCTAGTCCACAACAGAATAATCAGGGTAACGTAGGGTTTTACCCATGGGGAAGAGGATTTGGTGGAAGATGATGGCAGAGTAATCAGGGAGGTTTCCAAAATAATCAAGGAGGCTTTCAAAACATGCAAAATGGAAACCCGGATATGTTGAATGGGCATGTAATCCGACCACCATCAGTATGTTGGCTGTGTGGGATGACAGGGCATTTGGAGCGAACATGCAGAAATCAAGGCATGATGCTGAACGGCCAAGGAATGGGAGCAGGCATGGCGAATCCACCTCGAGTTTTACAACAGAGCGTTGCACAGAATCACACGGTGCAACAACAAACGCCAGGAGCGAACAGGGAGTGCAACCTCAGAGCATGGCCAACTTTCCACAAGGACAATCGCTACAGGCACCGTTGCAAGTGCCACAGACAATGAGCAAAGGGCAGACTCCGAACCCTGGAAGGGGAAGTAACAATGGGAATGGGGGTATTCCACAAGTACACAGTGGGCCAAATTTGTACATAAACTAGGACAGCTCACTGGGAACCCTGATGTGCTCTATCCTATCAGTGACACCAGACCATCATAGGGAACTTAGGGTAGATGTTGTTATATGGGGTAAAGAATATTCCTTCCTAGTGGACATGGGTGAAACACGCTCATGCATACGTGAAGGCAAATTTTCCTTGTCTAGCGAGGCCATAGATGCTAAGAGTTTTACAGGAGCTACCTATAGAGTTCCCTTTACAAACACACTCCCAGTCTCCATAGGAGAGTGCAAAATGCATGTGCCCCTACTATATTCACGTCAGACATCAGTAAACATTTTGGGGCAAGACTTAATGACAAGGTTGAACATGACAATCTCGTTCACGGAGGAGGGCATAATATGTTCCACTCCAGGAATGCACTACTCAAATGTATGCAAGATGATTAAAGCATACTCAGGACACACAGCCATGAGGGCTATACCATTAGAGCCCGAAATATTTGCATATGGCATGCGTGTGCTTATGGCAGGATTGCCAGGCCTTGCAGACAAAATCATGAGAACCCCTGATGAGTTCCTATTTAGACCAAGGATACCGATGCAAGAGGAGGAGGGACAAGAATTTCCCTTGATGGTACACACAGCTGCAGTGCGAGGAAAAGTGGCATTGGTTGACGATTACGATGACAAGGGCAGACAATGGTGCGCGATAATCGCCATCGAAGAAGGATATCGAGTGACTGATGTCACCGATGACGATCTATTTGAATAACAAACAGATATAGGAGAGACAATGGTGAAGTGAGTGTCACCTTTTTGGTAAAGATGATCAATAGAGAGGTATCACAAAGAATAATGCTGGAATTAAACCGTCCTGAATATTTTGATGATGACATGGCCCAGGTGCCTGTCCCAGTATGGACTACAGGATCCTATGACATAGGCATCTTGAAGGGGGTGGGAGAAGTGAAAATTAAACTAAAACCAGGAGCAATTCTACCCAAGGCACGACAATATCCCATGTCCAGAGAGGCAGATGAAGGGATTTTTAAGACAATTTCTGCTATGGTGGACCAGGGCATCTTAGTGACGTCAGAGTCACCATTTAATACGTCAGTGTATCCTGTGGAAAAAAGTAAAGGGGGGTCTTGGAGGCTAGTGCAAGACCATAGGCTAATAAACGATATTGGTGAGGCTGAGTTCCCTCTAGTCCCTAACCCGTCTACAATCTTATGTAACATACCCATTGAGGCAAAATATTTCACAGTGATTGACTTAAAAAATGAATTTTTCTCAATCCCGTTGCATCATGACTCGCAAGATCTGATGTCATTCTCATTCAGACAAAGGCATCTGAAGAGCACGAGGCTGCCACAGGGGTATTGTGAGTCTCCGTCTATCTTCAACAGAGTCCTGCAGATGGATTTGAGCAATATTGCATTAGAAAGTGTCATCTTACAATATATGGATTGCATCTTAATTTGCAGCACCACAGAAGAACAATGCAGGTACGATTCTATTCAGCTACTGACTATATTGGCTGAGAAAGGATATAAAGTTGACAAAGAAAAGTTACAATATTGTCAACAAGAAGTGCTGTACATAGGCCAGCTAATCTTGCATGAAGGAAAGAAAGTGACTCCAGAAAGGGCTGAAGCCATACTGAACACGGCTAAGCCGTACATGATAAAGCAGATGCAGAGCTTTCTAGGCCTACGCAACTATGTTAGGGCATGGTTCTGTGACAATAGCTCTTACACTAAGCCTTTACTTCAGGCCCTAAAGAAGGCCCAAGTGACGAAAGAAAAGATTGAAGGGAGAAAGGATTTGCTGAACTCAAAAGAGCTATTTGTACGGCTCCAGTTCTAGGGATTTCCAATTATGCAGAGGAATTTAACCTGTTTTCACATACAGATGGCAGCGTTATGACAGCAGTACTCACATAGAGAATCACATTGGGGTACAAGCCCCTGGCATGTTACAGTGGGAACTTGGACCCATTAATGAGAGGTCATTTTCCCTGTGAACAAAGTTTAGCTGCTGCAGCGTTCGCCATAGAGAAGGCTACAACCATTGTGATGGGATGCTCCATGACATTGTTTGTCGAGCACTCATTATTTGTCATTTTAGAGAAACCAAAGAGCACATTGACATCTCAGAGAGCTTCTGCTTATGAAGTGATCATATCAAACCCATCAATTAAAATAGTCCGATGTAAGATATTAAACCCTGCTATGTTCATAGCAGAGCCAGTCGATGAGGGAGAGCCAATGCATGACTGCGCAAATTATGAAGAATGCTATGATGATATTCCCAGGGTAAAAGAAAATGCCTTTGCAGGAGGAGAGATTGTCTTTATTGATGGGTCTTCGAGAATCGATCAAAGTAAAATCGAGCAAAGATACACAGGTGTTGCTGTGATGAAACACACAACAAATGGAGAATTTCGAGTGCTTCTTAGTGCTCAAATACCATTTCATTATTCAGCACAGGCTGCAGAATTATTGGCATTGATACTCGCCATTTGGAATCACGCAGACCAGGAAGTAACAGTGTACAGTGACTCCGCCTATGTGACGTCAACAGTGCAAGCAGGCTTAGCGTGCTGGAAAAGGAGGGGCTACCTCCGAGCAGACGGCACGCCAGTGCGGCATGCAGCCTTATTGGACAGGCTGATTAAGGCACTACAGCTCCCAGTGAGCATAGCAGTTGTGAAATGCGCCGCCCACACGAAGGGGACAGATTTTATCTCACACAGTAATCAATCAGCAGACACGGAAGCCAAGCATATGGCATCCTAAAGTGAGACGGTTATGGCAGTGGAAGCTATCCATAACAATGGGCTAATGATGCTTACACGAACCGCACCTGAGAGTTACAGAAATTTGGGGCAAACACAATCCAAGGGGAGGTACCACAGGAAGAGAATAACCTGTGGAAACATTGAGGGTGTTCTTTAAACCCCTCTGACAGCTTGTGGCGACAAAACAGTACTGGTAAACCTGTAATGCCTGTAGCCCTATTAAAAATAGTGCTGGAGCAACTACATTACCCAGCCCATATGACAAAAGAGAATCTAGCAGCAATGCTCGCGGAAGACTGGTTCATACCGAATTTAGCAGAGCATGTTGCATTTTATATGGTGAACTGAATAATCTGCCAGCAATTCACTGCTGGGCACACATTAAAGGTAATTAGAGGAGTCATCCCCAGGCCAAATGGGCCTTTTCAGCACTTGCATGTCGATTACATCAACATGATTCAAGTATGTAACGGGTACAGATACTTAATTGTTGTAGTGTGTCCATTCTCTAGATGGATAGGGGCAGGTCTAAGTACACACCCAGACTCTACCTGTGTGGCCACATTTTTTGTGAGGGAAGTGTCTCAAGATGGGGGGTATGCAAAGTCATAAGATCAGATAATGGCCCTCACTTTGTTAATTCAATATTTGAGCAGATCAGCTTGCTGCTTGGTATAAAGCACAAGTTCTCGTCAGCGTACCATCCGCAAGGTAATGGGAAATGTGAGAAGCTCAACGACTTGTTAAAGGAAAGGATAGCCAAGTTGAAGCTTACTCTAAAGAAGGGATGGTTGCACTGCCTTCCACTGGCACTGCATGCACTTCAGAACCAACCAGGGTCCGACCATCATCTTACGCCACACAAGATAGCCACAGGAAGAAGAATGAGAACTCCTCTGACACCCCGAAATAGAGCTCGATGTGATGCCCAGTCAACAGGAGAAATGTTAGGGTCTGAAATGCAAAACTATCTGAACTGCATGACAACTGTCCTTAATGTAATTTCAGACCAGCTTCAGCAACGATGAAAAGGGTGCAGCGCAGCACAGAAAACAGAAGGAGACACTGAATCAGACTCAGTTCAAGGTCTACGTGTTCCACTCATCTTCCCTGGAGACACCGTTCTTGTGAAAAACAATACAAGGAAAAGGTGGGATGAGCCAAGATTCAACGGTTCTTTCATCATAGAGGACTGCACTCCGTCCGCTGTGAAGCTACAGGGCAGGAGAGCGTGGATCTTTCTCAGTGATATCAAACCCTACATCAGAGAAGGACCCCTGCCTGCACCCCAACGAGAGGAATCGACAAGCAATGGGGAAGAACCACAGCACATGCAGACGAGATCCATGACGAGGAAGAAGGACGCATGACCAGCTAGACAAGGACAAAGAACTTTTGTGCAAAAGTTGTGGCCTCATTTTGGACATTCCTCTAAGCAAAAAGGGGGATAAGGATATAATAAATGGACACTCTGTGCATCCTAGTTGCAGGGTGAAGAAGAAAATTGCACGTGTAAGCCACAACATAGTCTGTTGACTTTGAACTTTGGGCTGAGGCACGCTGAAGCCTTGATTAGAAAGGATATGCCGAATTTTGATCGTGGACACATAAACTGGAAGAAAATACAGTACCCAAATTCCTTCCACACCAAGACCCTATTTGGAATCACTTATAGTGTCCCACAGTAGGGATATCACAAAAGATGTGGTCACCTATTTCAACCTAGTGCTAAGATCATACCCGTCATTGGTAGGGAGGCTCACCAGTGTCACAGACTTTCTCCAAGATCCTGAAAACGAAAACATAATTAGACAACTGCTTACTGTCATTGCCGAACAATTTATCCTACTCCCTGAGTACAGTGAGGAAGAATCAAATGTTCCCAACACAGGCGGAAATAGATGAGCTCATCAACACGCTGTTCTTTCGCATAATTGAAGACTTTCCATCTATTGTCGGGAGAACAACAGATACACTAACGTTTCTTCGAGATCCAACAAATACAGAGAACCTAAGTCGTCTCCTAAACAACATAATATTTCTAGTCGCACTCCATGCGAACAGACAGTGCAGAGATTGTTTACATCAAGGAGAAAACAGCAGGCTGGCATACAAGGTCCTTTTTTGCCTAGTAACTGACTTTCCAGAGCTAGTGGGTAGACCAAATGATGTTGACGTCCTCACATTCATGAGAGATCCAGCTAATGTTGCACAAATGGGAATGCTCCTGCATGGAATCGTGCTTCAAGTGGAACTTTCCAACCATCAGAGGAGCTATCTGAGGAGATTCTAAGAAACTTTCTGCTGAGGGACAGTTCGAGGAAGCAGAGCCGAGAACTTCACTTGTTATACCTGTTGTTATTTTCCTATTTCTCATATTGATCAATGTCAAACATGTCCTCAGGCCTGAAGTAGATTTGAGGGGTGGACTGGGAGTTTACCTACTTTGAACATGCACAGTAAAGGGACTCACTGAAGTATTACTTAATTTGATTATTCCCATAGTTTAGCAAAAGAACTGTATACTGAAATAAGAGACAATTGTCACTCGCAAGAGGGGGGACACTTTTGGAGCACCAGACACTCGTAAACATAGAACTCAAAAGACGATATTGGTTAAGGGAATAATAACATTGATATTTGGCGAATGATCGAGATGGGGGTCCAGAGCAGCAACCTGGTCCTCCCACAAGAAGAGAGGCATCCCTGCTTCTCTGAAAGAAAATGCTGCCACCTAACATACAAAACTATAATGTACCTATGTATCATATTCATTATTATTCTATTGTCATTAACGATCAGAACTGCATTCTTTATTGGTGCACAAAGTGTTCTAATCTCAGTGCACCCACCTAATGATGAACGCATGAAACCCACAAAAGCACCCAGACGTTATATAGTTATTCCAGTGCCTAGAAGATCTGATGGTGGAGTGAATGAACTTGAAATGGATGTAATTAGCAATGATACGTACACACTAGTAGCGACGAATAAAAAGAAAAGCCAGAGACAGGGTCGGCAAGAGATGAATGAAGTAAAATCACTGACAACTACACGCATGCAAACACTGAATGTACACGAAACAAGCCTAGCATCATTGACTGCAGAACCACAAACCAAAGCAGCAGAAAGGAAGAGACTGCCTGCCATAAGAAACGTAACAGAAGCTGTCATGAGAAAACAAGAAGAGTTAAAATAAAAGCCAACAGAAGCAGTCATATCAGAAACTCTTGAGAAAACAAAAGTCAACACTGAGAAACTCTCTGCACGGACACAAATGTTAGTAGACTTATTATTCCCGCATATAGCCAGAGCGAGGGAACTGCATAAGGAACTGAAGAACAAAACCGCAGAGACTGCATTATCAAGCATACACGTTCCAACACAAGGGACAAGCACCAGTTCCACAGTACAGCCATATACCGGACCAGTGCCAGGCTGGTGGGTATGGGCACTTGCATCCAGCAGGGAAAAGATTTATGAAGAAAAAGAAAGAGCTGCCCGACTCCTGTTCACTCAAATGGTGCAGATGAGGAAGCCTGCACCATGGACCAGGAAACCTGAGAACCCTCCAGCAAGAAGAAGCCATACAGATGCATTCAGAGATGTAGTAATAGCAAACTACATGAAGACCTTAAGAATCAAGAGAAGCATGCATGAAGAAGACAATGAACTGAATGATTACCTGGATAGCACAGCACACTTAGGTAACAACGTTTGGTACCAGCACATGAAGGAAGTTGGAAGACGAAATTCCAAAGGGGAATGCTTTGTTTGCACACTCCTACCGTATGCACTTATCCCGATGAAGATGATTATGTCCAGGACATTAAGACAAGAATCAGAGCTCATACTAGGAATCGAGTGATCAGGTACGAGAAGCCTGGAGTTAAAGGAGCAGGAATAAGATGGGAAGTGAACCTGAAATTAAATGTCCAAGGGAAAACTCCAGCAGAGGCTCAAATATGGAAAAACAGAGTCCAAACGCAGATTTGGGGAACAGTGCTCTCACCAGACAGATGGGAGAAAGGAGTAGTGATCTGCAGAGCATGGATGGTCCTCGGAGCCTGCAAGGAAGTAATTGAAAACTCACAAAGGCTGTGTAAACCACTATGGTTGAAACTTACAAAACTGCTAACATGGGTCAAAGACAGAGGAGGACCCTTGCAGATAGTGCCAGCAGAAAACCCAAAATTGTGCTTCTGGAACAATGGCACAAGAAAAATGGGGGAGAATCAGAACTGCGGACACATTTTTGAGGCTCCAGGAATGACTCATGGAACTGCAGTGATCATGGATCATTATTGTGCATGTGGATCCAAAGCATACATCAGACTGCTGAAAAACTCGGGAGGCATATTCACAATAGTGAATGTCCACTTTCCAGCATTAGTGATCCCGAAAAATTACCTGAACATTGATAGTTTCCCGAAAGCAGATGCTCACCTAAGGAAGAAGAGATCTGTGGAACTGATAACCCGAATGAAGAGTGAAAATTACTTCTCTACTAAATCAGAAGAAACATTTCATGCAATCCCATATGGACACAGGCTGTTCAGCCTCACCTCATCAGTGTTCACAACGATTTTCATGCCACGAATCCAAGTTGGAGTAAATACTAAATGGTTGCAGATAACCTGATGGGAGTTACTGCAGACCATCTACATGACCATAAAAGGATTCAATGTGATCAAGGAAGAGTTAAGAGCCATCCAACTAATGACTCTCCAGAACAGATATCTCCTTGACATGATCACAGCTATGGATGGAGGAGTTTGTGCAAAAATAGAAGAACCATGTTGCACATTTACACCTTCCCACGACGAGGAAAATTGAACTTTAACAGATGCTATAGGTATGCTGACAAACCTGCATAACCAGATGATCAATGAAACCGATGAAGTTGATGATGACAGCTAGTTTGGATCACTGTTTTCATGGGTTCCACAATGGATGGCGGATGCATTCAAGTTCCTGGGAGCCATGCTAGTGATGATATTACTAGGATTTTGCGTTATCAAGATAATAATCTCGCAATGCCAGACGACTGCGAAGAAAGCCATAGGGATGAAGATCATGATTGACGTCAAGCCAGGATGGAAGCCCAAAGACCTGACTGATGAAGAAATAAGAGACTTTGTGAGGACCAGCAGACAACTACCAGAAGGTACAAAGTTTCTCTATCCCAGTAAACATAGAATTATGTGGGAAGATGGATTTACTGCAGCCCAAATGGACAATGTCAACTAATGACATCGAATAAGGATGAACATGTAAGGACAGGAGGAAGCCTGAAAGGAGTAATAAAGATATGAACTCCAAAGAGACACTTCTTCAAACCATCATGTACAGACCCAGAAGATGAAGAAGGAATGAACCCAGATGATGAAGTGAAGATGAATACAGAGGTACCAAGTGAGATGAATCCAAAAGAGGAAGTGAAAGTGGTCGATTAATCGCCCATAGGGGGGAGTGTAAAGGAGGTCCCAAATAAAGCCTGCACCCCTGTCACTCACTTTGAAGTACAAGAAACGTTCACATCGAAATATGTGACGTATGAGGAGCAGATAAACCAGCAGAGAGCCGCAGTAGGGCTCTGCCCAGTGCCTATCAGAAAAACAATACCTATTGAAGTACCAATAACTAGACAACCATGGACAGTAAGGTATCCATTGAGAAAACCCTACCAGCAAATAAGACAAAATGAAGATAGCTTAAGTACTGTCCAGGAAGAAACCAAAAAGTCCTTAATGGAAGACGAATGGTGAGGTCACAAAGGCCTGGACTAATGCACCCATAGAAGAAATGACGACCAAAGGATGATGCGAAGAGACAAAACACCATGAATAAGGATATTGTGAACCTAGAAGAAGAAAGCGATGTTAAAATACAAGGAAGCTTAAGTAAGCAGGATGAAGGTATCCAACCAGCTAATGCCTGAACATATGCTTGTAACTGCAAGAAAGCTTAGAGAACACTGCAGCTTGCTATGCTAAACAGAAGAATAGAGTGGCAAGCGCCACTGTACACAATCTACCTCAAAATGAAGCACTTTATGTAAGTGCGAGTCCACTTTGCACCAAAAGCTGAACCAACCAAGGTTAGTATAGGCCAAACGCAAGAAGATTCATATTCTAGCAACACGAAGAAAGAAGGCTGAATCGAAACTCGGCAGAGGCAGCTTGTGCCTGGGAAGCCAAGGTTATACCAATAGAAGCTATAAACAGTAGCTACTTTTAATTGAAGCTAAAAACAGAATATCCTGCCTCTGAAGAATCGAGATAAGAAGGCGAAGGCAGGTGGCGGGTGAAACGAAAATCAAATACACAAATTGAGAGAAATTAGGCAAATTCACGGTGTGGTAGCATGTGACCATCCGAGCGAGAAGGAGCACGGGCTCACACCTACGCTTGGCATCCGCCCAGAGAGAGATATCAGAACTTTCTCAAGATAGGAAGATGTAGTTTTGAGGCCCACTACAGTGAACTAATTGACAGATAGCCCATAAAGTGATGATTGATTGAAGGAAGGCAGGAGGAATTGGGGGACACCCTGCACCTGGCTGACCGTTCTGCATGCTGCTAAGCAAAGTGGAAATGTATGCATGGGGTTGATGCCAACCCAATCACAATGGACCAAATAATCTAGGGTCCTATAGTTAATAGAACCAATAGGACGTCATACATTTAGTGACGTCTACAGTAGTCATGTTTGAAGTAAGGTCTTAGATGCCCACCTGACAGTGTTTACCCAATCCCCTCACTCTGTTACCATGTACAGATGTAGCACCTATATTAAAGTTACCTTTTCCTAACCAATAGAGTTGCATGTTAACTTTTGAGTGTTATATGTCAGATTATGACGCGTTTTGAGTATAAAAGTAATGTTTTGTATGAAGTTCGCTGGAGTTGAAGCGAAACAGACTATCACATCACTGCTAATTGCCATGACTCCCCGTTTTGTGTACTTGTAATTAAACGGACTGCCTTTGCCAGACCATTGAGTTGTCCTTATTGATTGGTGTTGGAGTAATAAATCTGCACCCCCATCCATCTCAAGGTGCAGCTATCTCGTCTTAAAGTACTTCAGAGTAAACTCCGACTCTATGGGCCAGCCGGGAGTCTCCCCAGTACAGTCCCACTCCCACTCCCAGAAGATCCCTCACCTAGGTGATCCTCCTCCACTGGTCCACCCACCGGGACTGGATCCAAAGGTGATGGCCGTGCCCTGGCCACCTGGGAGAGAGGTCCCCGGGGACTAGCGGGTGAGACACCTTCTAGTTTCTCACAGTACCCTGCAAGAGGTCACACAATAGGATTAGACAGTTACCCTTCTCTGTCCTCCCCACTCCAGCCCCTCTCTATAGATTTGTTTTAAGAGTCTGGATCAGACATATGGCAGCGTAATTTACAAGCCCCATTTGTTCTCCTGTCAAATATTTGGCAAAAACGAGTTATTTGGCAAAAAGTCATACTTTTACTAGTAACTGCCATAAAATACATGTTTTCTGATTCAGCTAGTCATGGGGAATTAAATAAGATGACAGCCGGCTGTGCAGCATGTTGCACGGCCATGTGGCAATTTTCTTCAATGTCCATAAAAAAACATAACAGTTATTACTATGTAATTTGTTACCCATATTCCTAATTGTATCGATATCGATCACCCGTTCACTAACTCTCATATTTGGAACATTTTCAGATCAGCCAGAAACACATCTTAGATGGCCATTCGAGTTCCCTAACTTGTAGGTGCATGAATTTTAATAATGTCCCCATACATAATGTTGCCGGAAATAGCCATTGGTAATATTATATATGGTGACATTATGTATGGGGATGGGTTGCAGGGATGTCCCTGGCTCCCATTTAAAAAAAAAAAAAAACAAGGGTTGCGGGGGTGACCCCCGCAGGTTCAATGTAATAATGTCTTAGAGAGAACAGCGATTTTTTTTTTGTCTGGGGGATTGTTTGTGGGCAACTTATTACATGGAACCTTTTATTATTTTCTTTGAAGTTGGAGTTTCAACCTCCTTCCTTGTATCCCCCATTTTCACACATGTTGGTCATGCTCCAGCCATGGCAAATTGTCCTGCAGTCACTGGGCCTCATTACGACTCAGGCGGTAAGGGGTTTACGCCGGCGTAAACAGCGCCGACCCTTACCGCCTGAGTACGAGGTCCCTTAGCGCCATGGCGGATTTAACACCTGCTTTTAGCAGGTGTTAAAATCCATGGCGCTAAGGGACCATGGAGTTAATTACGCCACCGTAATTTACGGTGGCGTAATTAACGCCTTCCCCACTCCCATTATGCCCCATGGGGCAAAAATGGGAATGGGGAAGGGTAAATGGGGATTGGGGACTTACCGCCCCGCCAAGGTCGGAATGGGGCGGTAAGTCCGCCAACCACCATGGCGAAAACATAGTTTAAGCCATGGTGGTAAAGTCACGGCCCAGGCGGTAACTTACCGCCTGGGTCGTAATGAGGCCCACTGCCTTCAAAGCCAGCAAGTCTGGGGAACACTGGGTTTTCCAGACCTTTAGCAGGACACTTTGTTGCAGTTTGTAATTAGCTTGGGGATGTAAAATCCCGATTGGTAGTGGGGATTTCTTTGTGAAGTGTCCCACAGACAGCAAAATGGTTTGCCTCTGGTTTAAAGACAATTCTTCATGAAAACAAAGTGGCTTTTTCTTTCAAATGTCTGCTGGTATTTTGCATGCAAATCACAATATACATAACTTTTTGTAAACATGCACCATATCTTTTCCCTGACATTTTTCTGTTACAAGTAGTACATTTTCACATTTAGACTGCAAATCCGTTTTTGTGTCAGTATTGAAAAATCCTGCTTTTCATGTGAAAGGGACTTTAGTTTGGGGCCTTTGATGCACCCCACAGTGCCCAGAAGCAGGGGCTAGAACTATGGCACTAACCACTGAAGTTAAGTGAATCATCACTCCCTGGCCATGAACTGCTCAACAGTCTATGGGACCTGTTTTTGCCTAGGGCACCGCAGTTTATCTACCTATGTTCAGATTGGCAGCTTCTTGGTTATTTTTTTTAAGTCATTATGTGACACCTCTGGCACCAGTGCAGAGGTCGCTGAGAGGAAATTAGTGGGCCACAAAAGGGTCAACAAAGGTACTTAGTTGCAAGAGTTAACACTTTAATTGGCCATTAATGGTCCATACGTGGCCCAACATAAACAGCGAGGAACGGTTGATCTAAGAAATATTTATGGAGCTTTCCTCGATAATCTGAAGTGAAGAGGGGTAACACTGCAGGCCATTAATTGGACAGCCCTTGGCAGCTGGGCTGCACTAAAATGCCCATCAGTGATGTAAGAGTGCACCACCTAGGGCACATCTCTGACTGCCCCACTTGCAATACCTGGCGCATACAATGAAATGCCCCCCAACTGCACAGAGATCAAAGATTAAAATCGTGCCCACACATCCAATCAGTGGAACGTCAACTGTTCTTTAAGTAACCATCATTCAATGAAGCATTGCCCTACCAGGAATGGACACTCAATGGAATATGCATTGCCCATCGATTACAATCGACCCCAAGATACTGTCTCAACGCTCATGCGATTCAATAAATACATTCATCACTACCAGTCATTCATGCACATGTTTTCCGATTTGGGGCCAGTTAACTAATTTCCAGCTCTTTCCAGCTGCACCCATACAGTGTAATATTAAATTAGCAGGTGGTTTGTAAGCGAGGCATAATGAAAAGAAAGGAACGTTTGTATAACTGGGTAGAATGGAATAACCCAGGGTGCTTTATATGGCACATACTGTCCTGGGGTTGTGCATTTATGGTTCGATGCAGATGGTTTGTGCAATGCACACTGGATTAAACGGGGGGGTTTTCTTGTGTACATAGTGGAATAAATCAATGTGTTTTCTACAGTGATAATTGGAGCAAACTGTGAAATTGTGGAGAAGACAGATAAATTAATTCAGTGAGGTTAGGTGCCCTGAGAAGTGTTTTGTGTGCAGGCCAACAGTTACCAGAATATGTCCATTGCATGCCAGTCCTGTGTGTTTAAATTAAACCATAAACACCTTTTATAAAGCGGACTATGTGCCACTGAACCAAGGCCCTTCCACTTCTTAAGATAGCAGCAAGCAGGTCTTGTTTCTTGGCATGCCACTGATGCAGCACACGCTGCTCTAGGGCCGTTTCTCACCGGATGAGATCCTGGCACACTCTCAGAACTTCCCAACACTCAACGACTTTCCCAGGGGTTAGGCCAATGACATGGGAGGGGATGAGTCCTGTTAAGGTGAATCGGTTGTTACTGTAAATCATATTTGTTATAAAGTGGAAACCTTCACATGGCATTTTTAAAAGTGCACCAAAGTGCATACAATATCGAGGAACAAAAAGAGCAGTGTTAGTAGTACCAAGATCAGAAAAAGAGGTTTGGGGGTCACTGCAATTGTACAGAGATTTAAAACAAATGGAGGTGGAAGGACACACGCACCTGGCCCTCTTGCACAACCACCCTTAGCTTGATCCGGGCAAGTGCTGTGCTCCAGGACAGCAGGCATTGAGCCTTGTTTCTCAATTCACCCTCATGTGTAGGGTCACAGTTACTCAGCTCCCTGCCTTCCCTGACTGTAAAGTCTGTGGAAGGCATGGTGGCTCTTTGTGTGCCATTGGCTTAATTCTGCATGGGTCTGCCCCAAGAGCCAATGTCTGTGCCTTCCAGAGAATTTACATCCAGATGCATGCCTCGCGTCTGCAGGGTAAATCACACTCCGGTGCCTCTTTGCCTTTAGTACACGTTTCCGCCCAAATCGAATCACAGAGCAAGAAGATGACAGCAAGCCAAACCTGTCATCAAACAACCTTGGTGACCTCCTCCCTGCTACTTGGAAAAACATATTGAGCAGTGGTACTACGTCTGGCAAGGTACCTTCAACTTATGGAACCGGCCATACGCCTGTAGTTAGAAGAAGATTAGCGCCTCAAAATTCTAACGCTGATCAAGGTGTGCAATTTTGATATTTTGCTATGGTTGTATCTGTTTTTTATATTCGATTTTTATTTATCTGGAGCTTTTGCTCCTGTAATACCCTTATTGGCACATTGCTGCGATACTCACGGGCATATATCGCTGAGTGAATAGCGCAAGGGTTAGGCGCTATCCTCAGACAAGCAGGCAAGACTGCACTTTGCAGAATGTAATACTGGCAGAATAGACTCAGCCCTTCATCCCTCAGAGGTCGATAAATTGAGCACCATTACATGGAATGACAATAGTAGGCCTAATTACAGCTGTTAGAAAAGTGAAAGGAGTCAGGTATGGAACACCTATATAAGCTATTTTTATTATACATCACATGTCAAAAAACATTGCTATCACGACTTAACTGTCCGGGTCCTCACAGTTCATGCGCGCCCAAAGAAAATTAAGAGATATTAGTATTCCTAAAATACCAATGAAAAATAACTGCTTTTTTGTTTGTTTTGGTTTTTCAATTGAAGATTATGTGAATACTAAATAAATATGTGTGTATTTTTGTGTGTGTTTCCCTATTCAGGTGCTTCAAAAGGGCTCGTTGTAGATAGCGCTATAAAATAGCCCAAAATAAATACCAAATCATAGGCCATGAGGGGCAAGAGCATTCATTACAATAAACAACTTGAGTATTCATCACTATCGGAACTAGGGCTGGAGGAAAGTGTATTTTTGCGTGAAGCGAAAGTCGGGTTAACATTCTGAAATTTCCGCTATTTTGCCACACAGCGAACTAGTACATTTGCCTCAGCTCTAAATCAGCAAAAAGCCAATCGCTCCTTCTTTTAAACAAACAACTGCCTTTTTGTAGAAAAACAATGTTTTTTAACAAATCATTTTGTTTCCACAGCAGGTTCACTCGTTTTAGGTCTTCTCCCCACCCTGTCCGCCCTTTAAAATGGTGGAGGCCCCTAAAAGGATCACAGGATCGGGGCTTGGGGCACAAGCCCCGTTTGGCCTTCCATAAAGACGTCACTGATGCATGAATGCTAACTTTCAATAGATTGCAACTCAGTTTGATGCTCTCATGTATCTACGTTAAAATAATGAAAAATTTCGCGAGTCACAAAACACCAATTTTTTATATTCGAACGTTGTCACAGTTCATCGGAAAAAAACTCTGCTTCTGCCTTAGCCTCCCCTCACATTCATTAATTCCAGGCCCCAACACCCCCTCTATTTTTTTTAAGAACTGTAAAAAAATTAGATTTAAATAAAAATCGATGTTTTGTGACTCGCAATGTCCGTCCTCGTTATTTTGGTACAATACCTTTCTTCACAGGGTTTCAAAGCAGTGTACATAGTTTCAAGCGGCGGTACCGGGGGGAGGGACCAAAATAGTATACATACCACTCTAGTCATTTAAGCTAGCGCTTGGAAGGCAAGTCTTTGGCTTCCATGCCTAGCTTGTTGGCCTGCAGACATAACAGTTTCTTTTAACCCTTCAACTGCCCTTAAAATGTGGCAATCTAATGAAACCAGCACAGATAACATTTCAACTTCATCAAGTGTGGCAAAGATCCTAATGGAACACGGCTTCACTCAAAAAGTGCTCCACCCTTCACATGTTAAAGGAAGAACATTGGACTGGGTGGCAGACCACAACTGCAATGCCACTATCTCCTCTATTTCACCTCAGATATGGTCGGACCACCACCTCATAACCTTCACCTTCGACACCGAAAAACCCATCTCCATGCCTGTTTTGCCAGCCCCACCTATTCCTACCCGTAATAAAAAGAATATTACCTGCAACAACCTACTCCCACTTATCCTCCCGACACTGAATGCAATCTCAGAAAATTCGGGACCTGACGCATTGGTCAATGAATATAATCATATCCACCTCCCTAGACTCAAAAGCGCCACTCATGCTAAGACAAAGTAAACCCAAGGCCCACCTCACTCTTGGTATACACCATATCTAAAAACACTACGTACTAAAAAAAGACAATGCGAGATATCCTGGAAATTACAACCGTCTGAAGAAAACAAGACTAATCTGAGCACCATCACAGCCCTATGCAAAAATGAAATTCTTGTAGCCAAACGTGACACTTGATAATGCCAGAATATCCCAAGCGCATTCAGGTATGAAGGAAGTCTTTGTCATCCTCAAAGATTTAGGAGCGCCCATCCCAGTGCCAGACAACTGTATAAAGGATACACTCTGGTGTTTCAGTGTACAGCAAGCACTAGCTAATAAAGTTACAACTCTACAAGTAAACATTGCTAAGAAAAAAAGCTTAATTAAGCAGCAATACGCCCACTAAAACCCCATTAGATGAATGCAATAACATGATCTTACCTCCCCGCTTTAAATTCTCCAAAGTCACCATAATTGAAACTGAAAAAACTATATTATCACTCAAACCCTGTAATTGTCAGGGCGACCAATGCACTGCTCAACTTATAAGGGATGCAGCCAGAGACCTGGCCCCCTTTATTACTAAACTCATCAACGTTTCATTCGTGTCCACTACCATCCCATCTAACCTTAAGGAATCATGGGTGCTCCAATTATTGAAAAAACAGACTCTAGACCCTTTGATTCCTACTACTACTACCGACCTATTACTACTGTGCCATTTCTCCCGAAAATCTTAGACAAAATGTCCTATTAACAAATTCAAAAATACTTGGAATCCAACTCTTTATTAGGAGCAAGGCAATCAGGTTTTCGTCCTCAGCATGGGAAACAGCATTAATAGACTTGAAGGCCCAGATTGATGAACTTAGGGACAAAGGAAAATCAGCCCTTCTTCTCCTCTTGGACTTATCGGCTGCTTTTGACTTGGTTGATCATTGGGCCTTATGCAGTCACTTGGACTCAGTGGCATACTTCTCAACAGAAGCCATAGCGTGGATACAATCCTTTCTAAGCAATCTGACTATGAGAGTCTTCTCACCTATGTCTGCAGCTGACCCTATCCCTATCACTTGCGGAGTGCCCCAGGGTTCTTGTGTCTCACCTACCTCATACAACATCTTTACCAAGCCCCTTTTCGATGATCTGGATCATCTTGGTATCACCTACACCAACTATGCAGATGATACTCAGATCCTCCTACCACTTACTGGTGATTACGACAATGATTTGGCCTGGGTGAATAGGGTATATCTCATCATTCAGGCGTGGATGGCCACCCATGGACTATGCCTGAATGATGACAAGACAGAGATCATCATCCTGGGCACACCATCAACCCTCAAAATACAGAGTCCCAAATACTCAGCCTTTAACATAGACCATAACATCATAACCGTTGCTAAGGAGGTAAAAACCTTGGGGTTCTAGCTGGACTCTACTCTCTCGTTCAACAAACAGGTGAATGCCATGGCCTCAGCCACGGCATACACCTGCAAACTGATCAGAGCAGGCAAAGCTATCCTCTCAAACACTAGTTGCATCACCCTTGCCAGAGCACTTATCTTATGTAAGCTTGACTACTGTAATGCCTTGTACATTACAGTAGTCAAGCTTACATAACAAACTATCAAGAAAATCCAATTCGTGCAAAACAATGCTCTCAGAGCAGCTCTGGGAATTGCAAGGCGAGAACACATATCCGAGACAAGAAGATCCAACAACTGACTGTCCACTTACGATAAAATTAAACTAAAAGTTGCCTCTCTTACACATAAATGCATGAACAATGCGGCACCACGCTACCTTTCAGATAGAATTACCACAAAACCTGCGACTAGAACAACCAGACTCTCTAATACGAACTGCCTCCTGATCCCTAGATGTAAGTTGGCCAGAGTGAGAGGCAGCAGTTTCCAGGTCAAGGCAGCCCAACTGTGGAATTCGTTACGCTCCCCACTAAGAGTTGAACATTCGTACCAAAAATTCCGCTGCAGCCTAATAATGCGGCTTAAAGACGCTGACTGCTAGATCAACCTATGACACCTAGACTAACATCCCACTGCACTGTAAAAATGCTAGTATTGGCCACTTTAACAACTGTTTCATACACCTCAGAGATTGCTACCTCTGAACCAGCCCAAGATCCTATGTGCCTGCTTTCAGCCCATAGTCTGCTTCCCATATATGTATAAATTCTGTATGTATATAATTTGCCTGTGTGTAATCTAATTGCCTTATGTAAATGAACATTTTTATGCTGCGAGTGATCTTATGCAATGCGCACTAATACCCACGGGTCTGGTGCGCAATACAAGTAATAAAACCAACACACAAGCTGACCACAGAATCATAGGAGCTGGTTATTGGTGTTTAATGCTGCCAACTGGTTTCAGCAGCCAGTAGAATTTCACTTGTCTTTCACTGTTGCGAACGATAGCATGCCCTCACCTGGACAGATTTCTAGACGCTAGCTTGCGCCGCATCTGGATGGGACTGTGAATGCTGGCTTGCCCACATCCAGATAGAATTCTAAACATTGGCCCGTGCCGCATCCAGATAGAGTTGCGGGGGTCAACTGGTGCCACACTGGGACAGAACTGCAAATGCCAACATGCCAAAGGTCAGGTAACCCACTAACCAATATAAGCTCAAACTCTGCATACTTATCTCACTCAAAAAACTCACCCAACCATCTCTCGCACAACAAGCCGCACGCACTTCACAACACTGCAACAACACATAAGCCGGACCAACAGCACACGCGGCCTGTCACCGATCCAATACCCGCACCAAAGCTCAGCATCTGGTGTATACCGAGTTGAAGCTGCCAACAGAACACCACTCCTCTCACTATCCTACTCCCGCTTCACCTTACTAATCCACCCCACCCAACCTTATCATTTACCGATCCGCCAGAGCGCCTGGGGACCAATTCCGTTGGTGACGGTGCGCGGTACAAATACCTTTAACATTTAACATTTCCAGCTCCACAAATGTAGCCCACGGCCAAAAGTTCATATGCCACAACTGGATCCAGTTCAGTAGCAATGGTATACAGTCTTTATAACAAAAATGTTATGTAGAATGCACATATACCGAAATTTTTATAACGAAAAACATTACGAAAGTGTAAAAGGTTAAATCTTGTGGGGGAAATGGATGGGGAAGGTTTTTAGGGTTGGGCAACAGGGGCTGAGGAGGAACCCCCCCCCCCCAAAAAAAGAACAAAAAAAGAAACAAAAATGTCTTATGTTTTGTCATTATAAAATGTTCGTTATATGTGCATTTGTTATAAAAAAATTGTCGTTATAAACACATTTAACCGTAGCAACCATTTGTAACTGGTAAGCTTTTGTAACTGGTAACCTTGAACGTCCACCAGGTGGGGGTATGTCTTTTCCAAGGAGAGGCGCTGAAAAGGGGCGCAGAACCTTGGTTTGGGATGAAACCCCAGGTACTGCCACCTAATGGCGGCACCACAAGGGCAAAACATTGGACTTTAATGTACGATTTTCTTTCTCCTGCCCTCTGCACAGCAACAAAGGGACCTGGGCATTCCATGAATAAAAAGTTTCAAAATATGAGGTTTCCCAGCAGAGGTAGGCGCTTTGTTGGGCTACCAGTGTACTACATGCTTGAAGATGAGTGGGGCTCACTTTGCAACAACAGCCTGCATCTCTGCGCCTCTTTAGTGTCACAATCCATCTCTAAATACGGACTATTTTCGGAGATATAGGATAGCCGGGCCATTTCTTCAACTTGTACAAACCAGCGGGAAGGAACCGCAGCCAGCGTGCAGCCCCTCCCGCGCCCACCCTGTGATGCATATTTCAAGAGCCCGGCCTTGCCTTCCCCAGCAATTAAATGGCTGTCTTTGCCATTGTTTTGCACTAGAAAGTGCCTTTCGACGTCAGCTGTCATTACCTACCAGACATCCGACGTCGAAGGCGGCCATTATAGCACATCCTCCCCCAGTTTAAATTTGGCACTCAATCCCGAGCCAACTTTTCAAACTGGAACATCTTAGCAAATTTTTCCTGACAACGGTTAGTGACAAGCGTGTCACAGACAACAAACTCCGTCCTATATAATGCTTATCAATAATGTAGGCCGCCCCCCACTCCCATGAGAGCCTGTGTGTTTTGCAAAAACGAAATATAAGGTTTAAAAAATAAATAATAGGCTGTTGTCAGGACCATTGTAGCTGGGAGTGAGGACTATGATTGATTGGCGCGCATTTTGACTGCGCGCTCTTTGCCGGCATCAAAGGCAAGCGCTCGTGCTCTTGCCCAAGGCCACTTGCAATTTATTTAGAGACTGTGTTCATCTCCCAGCAGGCGGCCATATTGGACTGGGGTACACAGGAAAGCAGCTCTTTGAGCTTTTCCACGAGTCCAAGGGACGTAACGTGCAAGGTTTTATTTCCGTTCATTAAATCATTAACCACTCAACTGCTGCAACCAAGAAAACGCCGTCCACCGTCGACTGGCAGGGCAGGATGCTGATGGGAACGAAACTGAGGGGAGGGATGGCACCCTGCATGCGTTTAAATGCTGTTAATTTTTTTTTTATTTGAGTCATTTTTTTGGGCAATGTAGCATTTAATATTCAAACTGTTGTATTTATGGTTGCGGTAAACCGGTGGTGGACAAAATGGCGGCGTAATAACTACAAAATAGCATCTGAGAATGGTGCAAACACACAGAGAAAATACTTTAGAAATGAGAAATCGGGAATGTTATGTCAGGCAGTCGCGGATTGGACCCTAACAACATTTCACCCTATATAGGATAGGCAAATAGACGGCTTCTGTTCAATGGGCAGTACAGGTGTCAGCGAGTTCTAAAACCACAGAGAACAACTTAAAGGCCACACTGGCGTTTTAATTCAGGGGTGCATTGGTTTGGAACGGAGTTACCAGAAGATTGGGGTCTCTCACCTTGGGACCCACAACCGGCTGAACTGTACGCATTGGGGGAAAAGATATGCCGGGAGCTGTCCGCCACGTTTGATCTGCTCGGGGAGTGCTTTTTTTTGGCAGTTATTGTGGACACGTTGCATTGCAGTGCTAGGGGGCAACCCTGTGGCAGGCAGCCCTCCAAGCCAAGGAGCTGGGGGCAAATGGGAGCAGCATTAGATGTCTGATGAGTGATGAGTGCCTGGCGGCTTCCTGCCAGGGCTGTACTGGTCTAGGATGACGGCGCTGCCAGCTATAACCTACCTGGGGGGCGGAAGCTTTGCGAAAAGAGTTTTGCGCTGAGGCTTGAAAGAGAGCCTGGCAGCAAACTCAGGCTGGTATTCTGTAGGAAGATAAAGTGTTGAAAGCTGTTGGCACTGTGGTCTTCGGCACTGGCTGCGTAATCTCGCCACTAGGCTGCGGGCTGACTAGAGAATGCGGTGCCTGTAGAATAAAATATTGATCAAAAGTCAAGGGGCCCAACAGGAAGAAGTGGGGCAGGTCAATTTCAGGTATTGAGTAATTACAACATTTATGACAGCAGAAGCATCTGAACCATGTAGGCTGCACATAGGTGAATATGGAGTATGGGGTCAGGGGTGAAGCCGCATTAAAGAAACAAGCATGTGTTGGAAACAGGCATCCGGGAGAGTATACCCTATAGTAGATTTATTTTGTATATATAGAATTTGAGGCACGGGGAAAGGGGTTTTTTTCAGAACCACCGACTTATTTGGTCAAGTGACAAATCCTGGATTAGAACTCAAGTCCCCAGGCTTTAAGATTGGTTACTGGGCCACCAAATCCACATCTCCTTACATTTTAAGGATAACAACCTAAGGGAAGGGATGCATTAGCAGACACAGATAAGATTGATGTGTGCAGAGGACAAATGTATGCTTGGAGATGGATTGCAAGAGTGGGAAGTGGGATTTTAGTTTCTGACATTTGAATAGAATGCACATGGGGCGCAAGTGACTTAGACATGTTTCCTGACATGGGTCTTCAGCAGGCTGTTCCTCTGAATTTGCTTCATTGACAAGGCCCAACAGGGCCAGAAAATAGCTGGGGATGTTGTGCTCTATTTGAGGGGGTGTGGCCTGACAGTTTGGCTGTAATGTTTGTTGTGGAGACAGGATGAAGACTGATATGCAAGTGGTTGGCCTCCATCTATAATGATGTAGATCCCCCAAACTAGCATTTGACGGAATGTTACAGCAGTGATCCAGAAGCATTAGTGTTGTGATAGAAGACACTCTGTTCACCGTGTGCTAGTTAAATACTTTATTTGTGATCCATAACACGTGCCTGGCCGCTGTGCCGCAAGCAGTCTCTGCAATCTCTCTGGCCCAACATTTTCCTTGAATCTCACTCGAACCCGATTGCAGCATGGAGCGCTGGTGCCTACCAATAAGGAGTCCGCACAGCACTTGACACTGTAAACTTGGGCCTCCGATGCTCTGGGGGCCACCGAAGCAGGAAGGCCTGATGTAAATGAGGAAACTGACATGTAACGTGTGGTGAAACAAGTGCGATTGCTTCGTTGGCCCTCCTCATGTCCACACACAGTCTGATGGCACCGTTGGGTGATATTTTTGAAACAGGTACTATGGGGGATACCCATGGGGTGGGTCCTGTCACCGGCTCAATGACCTGTTGCTTGAGGAGTTTGCTGATCTCATCTTCCACTTGCCTTTGTATGTTGATGGGTATGCCCCTGTGATGCTGTGCGACTGGCTTGGCTTCAGGGTTGATGTGTAGCTGGATTTTCATATTTTTTAGCTTACCGAGTCCTTTAAATAGGTTTGGGAATGCTTGCAAACTATTTGTGGGCATTAGTTGGTATAGAATATGTACAAGGCCCATCTCCACTGTCATTTTAAAGCTGAGGATGCATCCGCTATTCACTTCCTTTTTAAGAACGTGCAGCAGGATCTTAGCTGCGTGGGCTTTGTGGGTGCACGTGGCCGTGATGACGCCTTTGCATGGTAGTGGCCAGGTTGATCTATATGGATAAATGTCGACGGTGCATTTCTTAAGGTTTGCGGCCCATGGGATTGTATTGTAGGCATCTTTGCTGATTATGTTGACTGTCGCCCCCGAGGAATTTGAGGGGGGTGTCGTTGACTTGGAGCGTGAGGACTGGACTGTGTTGGGTCGCCGTGCTATTGTTCAGGGCCCACACATATCCTTTTTTGTGTTGGTCTGAGCCCGATGAGGGCGAGTCACTACTTGAGGGCAATCTCATTCCAATGTACCGGACATAGCGTCTGCGGCCACTGCTCCTGGAGCTTTTGTGTGGTCGATGTTCTTCCCGAATGTAGGATCTGCTATATTCGCTCTCATCCCGCCTCAGCCTTCTGGCTTCACTGTCGGGTCCGACTTTGTGTGGGCTAACCAATGTCGTCTTCCGTCATTCTTTGAGTGATCTTCTGCTGACTGGGTATATCGACGCGTTTATGCAGATGGCCCTGAAGAGGTCGTCGCCGCCACATGCAGCGCATTTCTGACCCAGAGCGGGGCATTCATCTGCATGAGGGTATTCATATCTGCACCTGAAACACGTGGCCTCTGAGTGTCTGGCTGGCAGGTTGGGTGTGGTGTATTTTTTGTTTACGGAGTCGGGTTCAGGGGCTTTGGGTTGTATCGTGACCTTGCCCAGATTGTCTAACTGGGATTCCACTGCTGCTTCCATGTGTGCCAGGGCTGGGATCTCTTCCAGTGACCTTTGCTTTTGCAAGAGTTTCTTACAGAATGCTTGAGAGTCACGGCCAGCTACGATCTGGGACCTTAAGGCCTCTTCATTATAGTATCGATGGAATTCACAATGTTTTAACTTTATTCTTAGTCTCATAACAAAGTTGTCAAGAGATTCCCCTTTGTCTTGGCATGTCGTGTGAAATATATGTCTTTCATAGTCGACGTTGGTGTGGGGTGCAACGTATTTGGATAATTGTTTGTGTAGGTCCTGGAATGAAGCAGTCTCAAGGTTGAGAGTTCACCGGCAATATCTCTAACCACTGGTCCAACTGCCAAAGACAGAGGGCCTCATTACGAGGTAGGAGGTAGCCATGGTGCTATTAGCACCATGGCTACCCCCTTACCGCATACCGGGTACGGGTTCCCGAAATAGGGACTTACCGGGTAATTCCAACCTTGGAGGACCCGGTAAGTCCCCATTCCGGGAACCATTCCCCATTCCCATTCGAGCCCTCATAGGGCTCAATGGGAATGGGGATGGAGCTAATAACCGTACCGCAAATTGTTAGCTCTAAAGTCCCTTAACGGGTCGTGTCCAAAACCAGGCGTTGAGGAAGGGACCCGCTAAGGGACCTCGGAATAAGGTGTTAAGGGAACCCCTTACCACCTACCTCGTAATGAGGACCAGAGTGTTTTTGAGTCTTTCTTCATCATTGAGCCCTATGGCTCCTACATAAAACTTGAAATCTCTTAGCCAGATCGTGTATCGTGGCCCCAGGTTGCTGGTGTCACAGAGGTCATATGCGTGTGAGCAGATGCAGCATTTGAGATCCTCTGCCTGAGGGGAGGATGGGTCCTGAGGTGCTGACGCCTGACGTAGATGCAAAATCATCCCCTGACATGGTGGGTGTTCTGTGGCTCTTAGGGAGCATTTATTTCAGTTTAGTGGCGGGGAGGGTCTTCCTGCCCGCTTGCCTGAGTGCTCGCCAGAACCCTGTGTGTGTGGCTTGCGACCTTGCCAGTGCCCGTGCGGCACAGTGCTTGTGGAGGTGTGGGTCCCGACCTGGACCCTGTCGTCGCCAGTGTAAACTTGAGCCTCCACTGCTCTGCGGGACCACCCGAGAAGGGAGGCCTGAGGTAAATGAGATGACTGACATGTAACGGCTGGTGGAACAAGTTCTCCTTTATTCCACGCCGTTGGAAGCTTAACTGCCCAACCGATTCTTTTTGTCCTGCCCCCTTCCTAGCCTAACGTCACTTCCCACCCGTGTCCCGGCCCAAACGTGGGCCATCCCACATAACGATGTGGGAGGGCGCCTTGCCCAAGTAGTCACAACATGACACACACAGCCATTAGTTACAACACTCTACGCCCCCTCTCATTCTTAAGTAACACAAATTTGAATACTATTGCATCTGTAACTCACAGTAAATAACATGCGCTCAATGCACATTTGAATATAAGACACTTTGGGCCTCATTACACGCTAGGTGCTAAGGGATTACCAGCACTGTTAAGGGCACCGGTGCCAGTAATCCCTTAGCGCCCTACTACGAGGTCCCTCAGCGGGTCCCGTCCTTAACGCCTGGTCTGACCAGGTGTTAAGGACAGGACCCACTAAGGGACTTCAGAGCTAATAACGGTACCGCAAATTGCGGTACCGTTATTAGCTCCTTCCCCATTCCCATTCCCATTGAGCCCTACGGGGGCTCGAATGGGAATGGGAAATGGAATTTGGCATGGGGACTTACCGAGTCCTCCAGGGTCGGAATGACCTGGTAAGTCCCCATACCGCCTACCCGGACCCGGTATGTGGTAAGGGAGTAGCCATGCCGCTAATAGCGGCATGGTTACCTCCTACCGTGTAATGAGGCCTTATGCATTATGACGGACTGTATTATACCTAGTGTCTACGTCACCCATGGTAGCTGTTCCTTCACAAAGCACAAAATTCCATCGCAATCAGGTTTCCGATATTCAGATAACAACCACTTTTCCTACCTACACCCTTCCATGTTCCAACCTGTCTCGGCCCCGCCACGGCCCGCTCCTTCATTCCCACACTCCTTTTCATTGGCCATTAGAGACAACAATTAGCTCATACATTTTCATCAATTACTGAGTGGTTTCCCCACTCTGCTGACAAAGTTCGAGCAGGAGACAATGACCCAGTAACAGCGCTGCTGCAGGAGTACCTTGTATTCACAACCTCTCAAAGGCTGCAGACCCTAAGTTCAGAGACCATGCAGTGCTGTAATGATCGAATTTCAAAATAAATGAGAAATGGAACGAGGGGGCAAGAGGATACATGATTCTGTGGATGATCCAAAGAATATCGAACTGGGCTACCATTTACATTGGCAGCCAGTGCAGCGATTTCAGTAACACGAAGATATTGTTACTTATGCGGACCCTTGTCCGAAGCCAAGCTGCAGCATACAGGGCCCACTGTGAATGGCTCGAATAGTACCTGATACTGTGCTTCATATGGAAGGACAGTGCAGCCCTGCCACCAACATCATGTGCAGCAATTACAACTGACTATGCATGCTTCCCATTGATATTTACTGTTCCCACTGAACATCCGCTCACACTATTAAAAGTTGTCTCCTTTAAATATATATGTCAATTTTATTGAATGCATTCTGGTCCTATTTACAGCGTGATATCCCCTTAAATGTACACTGTCCTGGTATGCCTATGCTGATCCTACACGATTATGTACATTACATTAAAACCTTTTTAACTCGGACTTTCACACTGAGGAGTGTCGATGTGAGTATTCAACCTACACAGAAAGACATTCGAAGATGGTAACAGAACGTTTTTTTTTTTAGAAAACTTAGAACAATAGTACTGATGGGTAAAAACAATTCCTGCGATTTGTATAATTAATGTGTATGTGGCCAGTCTGTTCCCTAGTGCACGTTGACAGATGTTAGAGAAGTATTTTGTATTTAATTGGTATTTATTAGCTAATCGCTTGCGTCAAAGCTCTGTACAGCAATCACAAAAACGGTAGACGAAATGAGAAGCAGGCAAAAGAAAATAGATGGGGTGCATATTAGCCAAAAGGTGTATCCTGAAGAAATGGAAAGATTGTAGGCCCCCGCGAAAGGAGAACTGGCTGGAAGAAGTAGTGTGGTCTAACAATTGCGAAGAATTGTTCAGTATCCAGAAATAATCGAATACAAAAATACCTAATGAGAAATGATCGAATTTATTCGGTCAAATCAGTTCGGTATTTTTGTACATTTTAAATAACATATAGATGTGGGGTGGCCTACGATATAAGTGAAGGTAGGGGTAAGTGGAGGGAAGCGGGGGTCCCCCCACATTATTAAAATAAAATTCGACCAAAACAAATGTGGTTATTTTTCATTGAGTATTTTATTTTCACTCTATTTATGGTAAGCTGAGTTGTTCATGACAACTTTGTCGATATCGTCACGCCCAAAGGATATCTGGGGTGAGTTTCGGGACTCCCTGGCCAGGACCCCAACTACTCTTGATGCACCAGAAGAAGCAGCCTGTTTTTGTTTTGTCGTCAACTGTGCTGTAAATTTAAGAGTGTTAACGGGCCGCCTGCAGGTTATGTACTATGATGCATTCAAAATACCTACTTGTACTTGCCAACCATAAATCAACTTTTAAAAAAAAGATGTTTTAAGGTCAGAAGGGATTGAAGTGGAAGAGATTGATAGGAGAAAATGAGCTTTGAGTGGAGAGCGGAAGACGTGGAGGGATGCGGAGGAACGAATGTCGAGCAGCAGAGAATTCCAGTTTAGGGGACAGAAGAGTAAAAGAATGGGGGAGCAGGGGTTTTAGGGACAGGGAGGAGATGAAGATGGTGGGAACTGAGAGAGCAGGTAGGGTTGTAAAGAGAGATCAGAAAGGAGAGGTAGGGTGGAGCAAGGCTGTGGCAGCACTTGAAAACCATACAGAGGAAGTGAAACAGGAGGGAATAAGAGAGATGGAGAGAAGCGAAGGGGATACAGACGTCCGGGGAGGGAGCAAAAAAAATCCTGAATGGCAGAATTAAAGGCAGAATGGAGGGGAGTAAGGTGCAAAGTAGGAAGACCATCTAAAAGGGCAGAACACTAGTCAAGACGATAGAGGTTAGGCGAGAAGGAGTTTAGTAGCATGACAAGATGGGCAGGGACGGATCTTACGGATGTTCAAATGTACTACATAAACAAAAGAAGACATCTTTCGGCAAGATCCCACAATCCATGTAGGTAGGTTGAACAAAGATGTGTGCCCTGTGCTTTTGCTGGATTCAAAGCGCTAGGTATTTTAATATTTCATTAGTATTGTCAGCCTACTCCTGTTTCACAATGGGTTTCCCAACTTGCTCTTCGGCACTGGTATCTGGGTAAAAGGTGACAGTAGAGGTCTGGTGTTTTTATTTAACTTTATTCACTTTTTTGTTAGTATATCTTTAGTTGAATTTGAGCCAACACATGTTTCGCACACAGGGGACCTCTGCTTGGCTACAAAATCAAATGCAATGCTTGCCACTATGGCGTCCTGGACTCTTCAGTACACTTGATGGGCTACAAACATGGTGCACGGTTTAAAGAGGAAGAGCCTTGCTACTCAGATTCGTGCTCGTGAGGGTGCTTTTCAAATAATCAGTATACAAAGAGGTCCTTTCAAGGTCACCAGAGTCCAATGGCAGCATGTTGTTTGTGCAGAGCATCAGTCTAGTGAATGACACACAGAGGACTAAGTTGACTGCGCTCTGTGATAGCCCTGGGTAGTCATTTTGTAAGGACCTGTTATGTCAAAGATTTCAGGCGGAAACCAAATGTGATCTTAAATACCTTTATTTAAGAAAAGGTTCATTCTCAAAGGAAATGACCCCCAACTGGGGACGACTCAACCGTGCTCCTCTCTCATCAGCAGCGCCTCATCATTGTACCTCAGAACCTGGAATGTTGCGCAGTAAATAGCAACCATGGTTCCGATGTAGCCAAGGCTTGTATGATGCACAATTGACAAACTATGAACATAGAGAAGATATAATAATGATAATAATAATAATAATAATAATAATAATAATAATAATAATAATAATAATAATAATAATAATAACAATGTTGATGTAATACCTATCCGAACACCTCCTCTCCTTAATCTTCCAAACTGAAAACTGTATACAAAAAATCGAAAAGACTAATTGTCAGGTCATTCATTCATCCTCAGACCAACCTGAACGGTAAACACCACTTCGCTTTTAAACTGAACTGCCTAGACTCTGGAAAAGGCTTTGTTACCACAAGCTACTTATTGCCACTCTCGTGCACTCAGGCCTTACTGCATGCTGTATCTGTGCCCAAAGTTGCTGCCATTTCCAGTACATAGGTGCTCATTCGTATTTAGACTACTGTGTCGCTAATCATCCCTGTCACATATAACTGCACTGTGCCTCACTACTGCTCGGCTACCCTATGCAATTCTAGCTGCCATTTTTAACCACATTGTGACCATCTGCCCTGTTCTGCTGATCTGCTCACCAACTGCCTCTAGATCTGTTGACCTGCAGCCCAATGTGCCCCCGCTCAACATACTTTTATAGCCACTAAACTCAATGTTGTGCTTAATCTGCTCTATGTGCTATTCTGAAGTTAGGGGTTATTCTGATTCTAGGTGTTATCTTGAACTAAGTGTTACTCTGAACCTAGGTGCTATTCCCATTCCAGCCGCTATTCTGAATACATGATACTCTGATCCAAGATGTTAATTGGTACACTGGCACAATTCTAAACCTAATGCTGTGCTAATTGACAAACGCTTACTATGACCACTTTGCTTACCTGTACCTGAGTCAGATGCCAATCTGCAACCTTGCACTACATGGATTAGGTAGTATTCGGCTACTCCAAGCAGGCCGCACTGTCCACTGCTAGATTTCAACCCTAGACAGGACACACACTGCACCTTACCCCCCTCACACAATGTTCCTCCCGGGCCTTTACTCTATACTACTGAGAACCATTCTCCACATCACCAATTCCGCATGCCTGCCCAGCTCACCCCTTAACTTGACCAGCCTAGGCACCGCATCACCCACCCTCACAGAGCCCAGCACCACAATCATGCTTAGCCTACTCGCTCCCCCATGCCTTTCGGACAGGCTGACCAGATTACGATCCAGACTTCCAAAAATACACGAGCCTAGAGCCAGGGACTCCTCACAATCCATACTCACACACCGAACCTCCATCAGCTCCTGCGCTAACCTTACGCTAAAAAAACCCGAACCTAAACCCGTCAACTCCACTACAACCAACAATAGAGCGCTCATCACAGCTACCACCCCCACCCCTGCCAAAGCCAAAACCCTACCTATAAAAGGTGCCCTCATCAACGCACGCTCCATGATTGCCCATGCCACGGACATCGCTGATCTCATTTTAGCTGAAGATCTAGACTTCCTAGCCATAACAGAGTCCTGGCTTCATGCAGCCGCAGGCCCAGCCCTTTCGCTAGCCATCCCCACTGACTACACCATCATCCGAGCGGACAGAACTGAAGCTAAAGGCGGTGGTTTGGCCATCATTGCCAAGACCCACCTTAACATCAGACTCAACTCCGCCACACACCACCCATCATGTGAATCACTTACAGCCAAACTACCCATCGCTAACTCCCAAACAATATCCATTCACTTACTATACAGACCTCCCGGACCCCCGGGATCTTTCGAGGAAGACCTCAATGCCATCCTTACCGACAACCTAAAAAACTCCTCACAATGCCTTCTCTTAGGAGACTTCAATTTAGGCTACAAAGACCCCAAAGACAATCAAGCCACTCTCATCAGCAACACCCTGTCTGAACTAGGCTTCACACAAAAAGTAACCAGCCCCACCCATAACAAAGGGAGAACCCTTGATTGGATAGCAGACTATAACTGTGCCGTATCGATCACTAACAACACTCCCCAATCCTGGACCGACCACCACCTCCTCTCCTTCTCACTTGAGGCCTCAAGCCCTACAACCAACATGGCACTAGCCCCAGCCATCCACACGAGAAGCAAAAAAAATATCACAGTAGAAAAACTGATCCCACTCATTCTTCCTACACTAAGCCAACTCCAAGACTCTAATCCCTATGACCTCGTAGAAGGCTATAACAACACCATGCGCATAGCCTTAGACGCCATTGCACCATTGAAACTTAGAAAATCCAAACCAAAAAAGCACCTCAACCAATGGTTCTCCAGCCATCTTAAAACCCTTAGATTGGAAAAGAGTAAACTGGAACAAGTCTGGAGACAATCTCCGACTGACCACAACAAACTATTGCTCAACAAAATAACGGCCAACTATAAAAAAGAAATCATAGCGGCCAAACAAGAATCCTATAACCTGAGAATCTCCCAATCCAACTCCAGCTCCAGAGAATTATTTACTATCCTGAAAGAATTGGAAACCCCGGTAACAATCCCAGATACTTGCGTTAAAAACAAACAATGGTGCACCAGTGTCCAAAATGCACTAAACAACAAAGTCACTGGCCTTCAAACAAAAATTAAAAATAAGAAAGACTCCCTCACCAATCTTACCAACCCCATCAACGCCCACTCGAGCCCTCCACCCTCACACCACACACCTAACTCTGCTCGCTTCAGCTTTTCCAAAGTCTCTTCCCTCGAAGTAGAAAAAATAATTCTTGGCCTTAAACCCTCCAACTGCAAAGGTGACCTCTGCCCCCCACAAATCATTAAAGACGCGGCACGAGACCTCTCGCCATTCATCACCAGACTCATCAATGCCTCCTTTTCCTCAGGAACAGTCCCCAGTAACCTTAAAGAGTCCTGGGTCCTCCCTCTCCTCAAAAAACCCTCCCTTGACCCGTCCATCCCAACCAACTACAGACCGATTACCACCGTCCCATTCCTGCTCAAGATACTAGACAAGACAGCATACCTACAAATTCAAAAGTATCTTGAAACAAACCACCTTCTAGGAATAAGACAATCCGGCTTCAGACCCCAACATGGAACTGAAACAGCCCTGATAGATCTGAAAGCCCAAATAGACGACCTTAGAGATAACGGGAAAACTGCATTACTACTCCTGCTAGACCTCTCTGCGGCGTTTGACCTAGTTGACCATAAAATCCTATGTAATCATTTAGACTCAGCTGCCCACTTTTCACAAGAAGCCATCAGTTGGATTGAGTCATTCCTCAACAACAGATCCATGCGAGTCTTCTCCTCCTCTGCCGCCGCCGAACCCATCCCCATTACATGTGGAGTCCCACAGGGCTCGTGCGTCTCCCCCACTCTGTACAACGTGTTCACAAAGCCCCTGTTTGATGATCTAGACGGCCTGGGTATCACCTACACTAACTACGCCGATGATACACAGATCCTCATCCCGTTGACGGGAGATTACAACCAGGATTTGGCCTTGGTGAACAGGGTGTATCTCATCATCCAGGCATGGATGGCTTCGCACAGTCTATGCCTGAATGATGACAAAACTGAACTCATCATCCTTGGTTCTACGTCCAACCTAACCAAACTCGACCACAATTATGCCAACTTCATCATAGATGGGAACCTAATCAAGGTTTCGAAAGAAGTAAAAACCCTAGGAATATACCTCGACTCCTCCCTAACCTTCCACAAACAGGTTAGCTCGATGGCATCCTCTACGGCCTACACATGTAAGCTCATAAGAGCAGCCAAACCCTTCCTCTCCACCCACAGCTGCACTACACTTGCCAGAGCATTGGTATTATCCAAACTGGACTATTGTAACGCCCTCTACATAGGAGCCACCAAACAAATCACCAACAAAATTCAGACGCTACAAAACAACGCCCTTAGGGCAGCACTCAATATTCCCAGGAGGGAACACATTTCCAATATCAGGAAATCCCATAACTGGCTCAGCACAACAGACAAAATCCTGCTTAAAGTAGCATCGCTCACCCACAAATGCCTGAATAATGCTGCCCCACGCTATCTGGCAGACAGAATATGCAAACACAGCCCCATCAGACCCACCAGAACCTCCAATGCTAATCTGCTCACCGTCCCCAGGTTTAAACGCACTAAAATGGGTGGCAACAGCTTCCAGGTGAAAGCACCCCAACACTGGAACTCCCTACCACCATCGCTCAGAACTCCCCAACCTTACTCACTTTTTAGACGCAACTACATCCATTGGTTAAAGATCACGAACCACTAACACCTCTAACACCACACGGCTGCTCTCCGCGTTGCATGCTTTAAGAGAATCTGTAAATTTGTAATACTAAACTTGTATATATTTGTAATTCTTTAAATACATCTACTGCATTCTCTCCTGCCAAACTGTACACATGTTCCTTCATCGTCACACTGTAATTATGTAATGTAATGTATAATTATGTAATGTAAAGTATAAGCATCCTGTAACCAAGCTTTGAATCACCTTGCTGCTCATGCGCCCTCATACCCTCGGGTCTGGTGCGCAATACAAATGAATAAACTAAACTAAACTAAACACTCTTACACTCACACCCTTCTCCTTGAATGACCCGAGAACAGCCACTATCTCTTTATTCCAAATACCACCACCTTTAACTAACACAGGGGAACCTAGGTCCTTCACCACTTGTTTGGGCTCAGAGAATAATGAGGCCCCTTTTTGCACTTTGATGACAAGTTTGACTTTGATCCAGTCACCCTCACTGACTTTGAACTCTCTGAAGCAATTCTTTTGATCATACCACACTTTAGCTTTGGTACCAGACTCAACACGTTTTTCTCTCACATTCTCCAAGTCCACCCCTACAATCTTTGATTTGCCCATCCAACCAGGACATATGTGAGAATTGGGTCTTCTTCCTCGCAACACCTCAAATGGAGACATACATGTCACACTGCGAGGAGCCAGCCTGTACTGAAAGGTTATTTCCATCACTGTCCTTATCCAATTGCCACCAGTGGCAACAGCAATCCTAATGGCCTCCACGAGGGTTCTGTTAAAGCGTTCTACACAACCATTCCTCTGAGGGTGGTATAAAGATGTGGTAACCTGTTTTATTCCATATTTGCTCAAGAAATCTCTAAATTCCTTAGACACTAGTTGTGAGCCAGTGTTGGATAAACATTTTCGGGGAAATCCTTCCCTACAAAATAACTGTTCCATACATTTTACAATGTTGTTGCTGGAAATGTCCTGTAATACACAACCTTCAGGCCATTTCAACAATAAATCCATAACTACCAACAGGTAATTGTCTCTCCCACCCCCAATGGTTGAATGGACCCAATAAATCTAAAGCAATTTCATCCCATGGCACTCAGGGACATTCCCTCACTACCATCGGTACCTTCTGAACTCTGAGCCCTTTATTGCCCTCAACACATTTCATACAATCTTTAACTTGTTCTTCTGTATCTCTATTCACTCCCGGCCACCAAAATTCTGACCTCACCAAACCTTTTGTCCTCGCAAGACCTAAGTGTCCAGAATGAGCCAAATCTACTACCAATTTTCTAATTTTGGATGGTACAACCATCTTATGTCCCCTATGCATATAATCGTTCTGAACCCATAGTTCTTCCCTCACTTTGGCGAATACACACATCTCACCACTGTATTTCTTTATATTCCCATCAATCACCAAAGCCAAAGGCCCTCATTACGACCCTTGCGGAATTCGGAAAACGATGGCGGAAATGCAATACCGCCATCGAATAGCGCTCGGTGCGACTATGACCCGTCACCGCAAAGTACGAAGCCATTAGCGACACCGTAGTGAACGCCAACCCTAACTGCACCAAGCACGCGCGCGCGCGCCAGGCGAAACCGCAAACACCACCATGGCGCAAGGGTACGCCAATTCCGACCCTAGCGGACATGTACCTAACGCCATCAAGCATGGCGGAATGTACCATTCCGCCATGGTGAGAAGTACGGCATCGCGAATCAACCGTAAACGGCCCCACTGAGTGCCTGTACACCGCTCCCTGCCCACAAAGTACAACTCCCCGTAGGTGCAATGAAGTCACAATGCAACCATTGAAATGTACAAGTCACCCATGCATGGCAACAAACAAAAGAAACACAAGAGGGGCCAATGGGAGCTGCAGGGCACAGATGGCACGAATACAGAAGCCATCCCAATGGACATGACCACAGTCCCCCACCAAGAAACGCACGCAAACACAGGCACCTGTGACCAGCAATATTCCGAGAATCACATCATTCCACCAGTCCACCTGGCTGACCGGCATCTGTTACACAAAACCCAATCCCCCGCCCCTGAGCATGACAACATTCAAACTGTCATATTGGCAGCCCCCATCCCTGACCTCACGGGCTTCGTAGGCAAACGCGCCCAGTACAGTACCACGCAACTAAACTCCGAAGCTGGAACCCAATGCAGATCTCCTCACAATACATCGCCCCCCAAATAGGCATATGCCACATCACTTGCAAAGAAAAACGCTACACGGGCCAAATCAGAATAGAAATTTAATGCACATCAAAATCACCAAGCCCATACAGCCATCAGGCCATGAACTCCAAAACACTTATCACCATTGTGGGCTGCATCCGCAAGAAATGACCAGCCACTACTTGTGTGTCGCCCTGTTCCCTCATGGTACACAGAGCCACATTCACGTACGAAAAGGCAACATGGAAGCGCACAGAACCGCAGGGCCGTCCCAATGGGGAGGCACTAGTCCAGCTGAAAGGCCGAAATGTTGCTCCGAGCCACCAGTACTGCGTAAGGGCATGTGGGCCATTGGCGATCGTCCCATAAGATCGTAATGCTGCTCCACTGATTAACACGAAGCAGCAGGTGTCGGGAGTAAAACCCATCTGCAGGAGTGGCATACAGATGGCAGTGGCAAAAGGGGAGGAGATACCTGTCAACCAAAAGAAAAGAAAAAGAACAGAATGGCCATCAGAACTACATTCCAACAACTCACTTCAATGATCACACTAAATCCACAGCCATATGCATGCTAGCCCACTCCAAAGGATCATCACCACCCCAAAACCACTTGCGACTCATAACCATCTATATCGAGGTGCAAACACCATCACAAACGAGTGTACCTGTGCATGCGTCTGTCAAAACAGAATCCATCAGATGGGAATGTTAACGTGCATGGACACAAGTGTCTGAGGGCGCGTCGAGACAGGGAGGGCTCAACAAGGCCAGATAGACGATGGTCCCACTATGGCAGCCCTGCATCACATAGCGTAGGGGAGGCGGATAGATCCCAAGAAGCCCTGTACATGGCAAACTCTGTATCAAATCACCTGGCCATGCATCCATTCATCATTCCCTCATCCCGGGATTAAAACGCCTGAATATTTACTCACATAACATTAGAAATATCCATTGAGTCTGTGCGTTATGCAGCCTGCAAAATCCACAGTGCCCCAGGCCGTAATTCCAGTGTAGTGAAGTAACATGTATTTGGGAACGTCCGGCCTCTTCGCCCACGTCGCTATTGCGCATCCCAAACTATTCATATCAATCATTGCATCCTCGCCATGGCCCCTGTCTCAAGGACATTGAACAATAGTACGTTATATTTGCAGTCAGACCTGTGGGCATTTCCTCGTCGCTAGCTGAAAACCGAAAGCGCCGCCCTTCGAATTCCTCATTTGCAACATCACGTCGAAGAGGCATCTGTGGCCGTTTGAAATCACTAATTATTCCATCGAGTGCGGCAGTGTGTGAAAATGGCAACTGCCTTCACCCACAAATGGGACGCCCCGCCCGTCGTTGCAACTCGGTACAGTGATGCATGAGGGCCCACCGTTACTCGAGTACTACGTTCCACTGACCCTTCACAAGTCTGTTCGCGACTGCACAGATAGTATGTGAAACAATGGGACCACAGCAGAATGAACATATCAACCAATCTTACACGGCCATTGGGTACAAATACATGATTGCAATAGCAAGATGCCATTCCCCGAATTGCAGCGTTGTGCGCGGGACGTGCTCGGCCAAAGGGGAGAGCAGTTTGCACAGGTGGAATGAATCACCACAGGTGGAGGCCATACAGCCTGAAAACACATAAATTGCACAGCCAGTCTCCTCCCACAACCACACCGAAATGCTACCGGCAGGACTCGCGATGTTGGCCCTGGGGGACCTGATAGCACTGCAAGTACTCCAACTCCAAGAAGAAGACGAACACCAACTACAACCGGCCGCACGAAGGAGACGCAGGAGGAGGAGGAGGCCAAGGCAGGGCCAGCAAGGGCCGCCAGCACAGCCACTACCACCACGCAGGCAGCCCGCAATCCCACGCCTCCGAGCACATCCGTTCAACCTCACTGATGAGCAGATCCACACCCTCTACCGTCTGGACCGGGACACCATAGCCGCCATTGTGGACATGACACAGGCTGACCTTGTCAGCATGATAGATAGCCCAACCGCCATCCCACCCCTACTGAAGGTGGTGTCTGTACTCCACTTCCTGGCCACAGGCACCTACCAGCACACAGTCGGACAGTTGCATGGCATTTCTCAGCCACTGTTCTCACGGACACTATTTCAAGTGCTCGATGCCCTCCTGCAGCATGCAGACGACTACATCTCTCTACCACGCTCGGAGCAGGAAATTACCAACACAAAAGTGGGATTCCATGCACTTGCCGGCATACCGGGTTGCATTGGTGCCATCGACTGCACCCATGTGGAATTGGTCGTCCCACATGCCATGGAGGCCCAGTACCGCAACCGAAAACAATTTCATTCCCTGAATGTACAAATGGTGTGTGACTCCAACAGGATCATTACACATTGTTGTGCCCGATTCCCTGGATCAACCCATGATTCTATGGTCTTGAGGAACTCTACAATACCACGCTACATGGAGCGACACGCAGGGAACAGATCCTGGCTACTCGGTGAGTCTCATTACATGCATGATTATGTGGGGTATGTGATTTGGCAATGACCTGGCAGGAAGGGGGGGGGTGTGCGTACGTAGCAATGGCATTCCACATCATACGTTTCTCGTCCACATACAGGTGATGCTGGATATCCACTGAAGAGATGGCTCCTCACACCAGTCCGGAACCCACGGGACCAGCATGAGGAGGACTACAACCATGCCCACTCACGTACCCGTGTAGTCATTGAACAGGCATTCGGCCTACTGAAGACTCGTTTCCGCTGCCTCAGCAGGTCTGGCGGGGCACTCCTGTACCGCCATGAGAAGGTTGCAAAGATGGTCATGGCATGTGTCATGCTCCACAACATGTGCGTACGTAGAAATGTGCCCATGCCCCCTGACGCAGAACTGCAAGCACCTGATGATGGTCATGATGAGGGTGGGGATGTGGCAGCACCTCATGGAGTCTGCGAGGCACCGGAGGCCCGTGACATTCGTCAGCATCTCATTGATGCATGCTTCTAGCACTCACGCCTGGTGGCTGATACATGGACACGGGACTCGTGGCACTGCGTGTGTCTGGGACATGCACAATATGGACTGTACGCCTATGATGGCCTAGTACACAAAGATCAATGTCCACACATCTCATTGGTTGATCGTGCACTTTTTATGGCATATGTGATGTCATGTTGAACACCCTATCGACCCGCCACCCAAGTGAGCCCAACACACCCCCTCCACCCTCCTACCTCCCCCCCGAACACCAGTGTCCAAAGATGCTCATTGTCAGTGGCCTGTCGCTATTGCAAGCCCCCTCTGCGGGTATCAGGGGCACCCCTGCCTGTGGAGCGCAGGTTCCTCCCAGATCTACGTTGGGGGCTGCCCTGGACGGAACTTGCAACGGATGATGTGTCTGCCTGCTCACGTCCATGCATGTCCCTAAGGGTTTGCGAGAGCTCAGTGAGCACACGGCGCACTGCGGCAAGTTCGGCACATACGTCTTTGGACGTCGCATGCAGTTCCCCCCTCAGGCTCTCGGTGCTTCTCTCCATTTGGACTCTCAGGCTCTCGGTGCTACTCTCCATTTGTGCCCTTAGCGTCTCTGTACCTCTCTCCATTTCTGCCCTAAGTGTCTCAGTTGATGTTTCTATGTCTGCCTTAGTGCCCCCACATTCATCGGCATGGTCCTTGAGGAGTGTGGCCAGTTGCTGCTGTTGTACGATTAACTGGTCGAGGGACTGTTGCCTCCGCTGGGCCATGGCCATTTGCGGGGGTGTCACAGAGGGGCTGTTGTCCTCATGTTGCCTTGCCACAGGGCTTGTGGGGGATGGCCAGTCGTCGTCTTGTGGGTGCCCCTGCGTGGTATCCTCATGTTGTACGGGATGGGACAGACAGGGGGATTGGGACAGGTCATGGATGGATCTGACTTCGACATCCCCGTTTTCTGTGTCCGAGCATGCTGCCATCAATGGGGTGTCACCTATGGTGCTGCTGCCACCAGAGGCAGTGCCTTCTGTGGCATCCATTGGGGGGACCTGTGGTGGTGGTGTTGTGGGCATGCTGGCTGCTGGGGTGCCTGTTGATGTTCCCTCCTCTGTGCTGCCACCTGATTTGTGCTGCTGCCGTGTCTTGATGCGTGCAGCTGAGGTGGAGGGTCTCTGGCCGTTGGTCTTGGCCCTCTTTGCAGGTGTGCTGGTAGGGGTGTCCTGAAGCTCGTCGTTTGGATCGGACCCTGTGGTGGAGTAAAGGAGGGCGAGGGTTATTGATGGGTCTGTGGGAATTGGAATGGCATTGTATCACATGCTTTGGGGTGGTACCTGAGGGTGATTTGGGTCGGGGCCTTGGAGGTGCTTTCATTTGTGTGTGGAGTGAGGGTGCAGTTGTTTGGCAGCCTGCAGTTAGGGTGTGCCTGCTGCACGTGTAGTGCGTGTATTAGGGGTTTTTAATTATTTATGTATTTATTGTGGGTTTTAACGTGCGCTATCAGGCCGATGTGTGTGGACGTTCTCCTGGACATGTGTTTCTGTTGCACTATGTGGACGCATGGTACTTCACATGGATGGACTGTGTGGATTTGGCATTGTTTTATCTGGCCCACCTACCTGAATCTTCGGATTTCTGCACTCCTTTCTCCATCCCTCCGACTCCCTCTATGCTCTCCATTCCGATGGTGGAGGCACAGATTTCTTCCCAGGGGGTCAACTTGATGGGTGATTCAGGACCTCCCCCGGTGGCTGTGGCAATGTTGCGGTTGGCAGAGAGTATGCTGCGGACGCGTATCCGCAGGTCGTCCCATCGCTTGCGGCATTGCTGTGGGGTGCGGGGTGCGGTCCCCACCGCACTTACCCGCTGTGCCACCAGAGCCCATATGGCCTTCTTGTTTGCAAGTGCCGTTCTGGTCATTTGCGTGGAGAAGACGACGGCAGCATTCTCCTGGAGGGTCTCTGTTAGCACGGTGAGTTCCTCACGGGAGAAGTGGACCTGCCGCTTGCGGTCGCACGCTTTCTTCGCTACTTTTCCCATTTGTCTTGGTTTCGCTAGGGTGGGTGACGGGTTGGGGTGTGTTTCAGGGTAGTGATTTTAGTGGTTGTGTGGTTTTAGTGGTTTTATAGGTGTACGGCGGGATGTTTCCCGTTCCGGGCCAATGTTTTTACTTCCGTTTCCGTATATTTCCGGTCAACGTACTTTCCGGTAGGCGCACACTGCGGTGATCGCTAAGAGGGGTGGCGGTATTGCACCTAGGGCGCCGTACGGCGGCGGTGTGGGCCGTTTTGGGGTCATTTCCGCCATCGCGGACTTTGCACTTCCGCCATGGCATGGTGCTCGTGCCCGATGGGTCGGAATGGGCCGCACTTTGCTCCTTCGTGCAATGGCGGAAACGCTATTTACGCTGTGGCGGTCCGGTCAGTCACTTTCCGCCAGGGTCGTAATGAGGGCCAAAGTCTTTTGGTAAACCGCATCTTCAACACAAGCAGTATCCCAATCATTTTTCTTCAATGTCTCATGAACTTGAAATATCTCTACACTTTCCTCCAAAGACCGAGAGGTTTCACTAGTTTGAATTTCTTTCTGCACTGATCTAGATAGGGCATCTGCCACCACATTACTCTCACCACTTATATGAATCATCGTAAACTGTAAACCTTGCAAAACAGTGACCCACTTCATAATGCGCCTTGATACTCCATCCAAACCACCTTTGGTAAAAATCCCAACTAAGGGTTTATGGTCTGTGCAAATCATAAACCCTCTGACCCACAGAAATCTTTTACATTTTTCAACACCCCCAATACATGCTAAGGCTTCCTTCTTGACAACAGTATATCTACCTTCTGATCCTTCCAGAGATCTAGAAGCAAATGCTACTATGTGTAATCCAATATGATCTTCCTGCATGAGTACAGCACCAATGCCATAGTCACTGGCATCCACGAAAAGCAATGTACATTTCCCTTCTTCAAAAATGTTCAATATAAGTGCATTAATAATGGAAGCCTTTATTTCCTCAAATTCCCCCTTGCACTGATCATTCCATCTAAACACAACTCCTTTGCGAGTAAGCATTCTCATGTTCCGTGACATTTCCGATAATCCTCTGATAAACTTTCCATAAAACTACATCAGACCAAGAAAAGATAGCACATCCTCTTTTGACTTGGGCACTTCCATCTTCCTTATAGCTTCAATAGCTTCCTCTTTAGGTTTAACACCTTCTCCTGAAATTGCATGGCCTAAATAAACTGAATTTTGTTGGCACTGAATATACATTTCTACATAGCTACTGTAAGACCTTCTTCCATCAAAATTTCCAATACTCTCTTTAGGTGCTCATCATGTTCAACCTCATTGCTCCCACATACAAGTACATTTGGCCTCATTAGGACTCCGGCGCTAAACCATGGTGCTATTAGTACCATGGTCCATGCCGGAGTCTGCCATGGCGGAATGGGGAATTACCACCCCATTCCGAGGTTGGTGGGGCGGTAATTCCCCATGCCGCCATGGCCCTTCCCCATTCCAATTTTTGCCCCATAGGGCTCAATGGGAGTGGGGAAGGCGCTAATTACGGTACCGCAAATTGCGGTACCGTAATTAGCACCAAGGTCCCTTTGCGGGTCCCTACTTTAACAGCTGGTAAAACCAGCCATTAAGGTCGGGTCCCGCAAAGGGACCTCATAATTAGACGCTAAGTGTTTAACGGCGCCGCAGCCTTTTACAGCGCCGTTAAACACTTAGCGCCTGGGTCATAATGATCCCATTGTCTTGATAACGCATTACGCCCTTCTCTCCCCAAGCAGTCTATACATTATGCTCTGAAAAACACTTGCCGCTGAAACTAAACCAAATGGCATGCGAATGCACCTGAAGAGACCAATTGGTGTAATAAAAGCTGTAAGATCCCTAGACCCAGCATGTAATTCCACTTGGTGGTAAGCCGATTTTAAGTCCAGGATGGAAAATAGTTTGTACCCAGACACTCCCACCAAAAGGTCATCTATTCTAGGTAGGGAAATGTGTCTGCTACTACCATACAATTTAAGTGTCTAAGGTCAATACATAATTTCAAACACCCATTGGCTTTCTTGACCACCACTATGGGGCTAACCCACTCCGCCGCTTCTATCTTTTCAATCACACCATTCTTTTCCATTCTCTTCAACTCTTTCTCTACATCTTCACTGAGTGCTAAAGGAATGGTACGCAATTTTGCGATCTTGGGATCACCACCTCTTTTTAATCAGATTTTATGCACAAACCCCTTCAAACACCCCAACTTGTTACAGGTGACATCCAAATGTTCTTCAGTGGTCCCCACTCTCTTCACAGAGAGCACTTGCTCTGAATGACTCGCCTCAAGCCTTATTTTTAGCTCTGCTTGATCGCTCCATGAAAGTAGCTCTCCACCCCTATTGGTAACATATGTGGTTCCTATAGATTTCCTGTCTTTAAATTGTAACTGACCTTCAAAACTCCCTATAATCTCTATAGGAACATCCCCATATGCATTCGCTCTGACAGAATTTTCCCAGGGTGTGCAGCAATCAAACTTCTCCTTCCACACTTGTACACTTATCAATGTATAATCTGCGCTCTATCGATGAGCATCAAGACAGACACTCCTCGAATCAACACAATGGCATAAGGTTTGTTTCTTTTTACCTTACCATCAATAGCATTCACTGAAAACACTACTTCTCTGCCACCCTCACTGTAGAATTCATCCTCATAATCTGCACTGACCTCATGCACTTGACATAGACCACAACCAACATTTTTACAACGGGCAAGATGCCTTCTCCTACCACAGTCATTACATATTATATGCACTGCAAAACACTCTTTGACTGATGCTAAGTGTGACAAGCTTCCGCATCTATAACACCTCTTTCCCGCAAAACCCCTGAACTCCCTGGTGGGTTCAGCATCTCTAGAGGCATTTGTCTTCTTAGACATCACTCTGGCATCCTTTACTGGTAACCATTGTCGACCCCAACCCCTGCCAGCTGCAAGTTTATTTTCCTGACGATCTTCAAACCTTTTCCCATTATATGCTTAATGCCTTGCAGGTCCTGTCCCTTGTCTATGGGTAGCTTTCGACACTTTCTGCACTACTCCTTCACCTTCCTCTGACTTGAGTCTTTCACTGGTCGCATCAGTGATCCTATCAGCCTGAAGCACCTTTATGCATTCGTCTGTGTGCTCCACAGTTTTTGCAATCTCAATGGCCCTGTCCAATGTAGGATTCCTCTCTTTCCACAGCTCCTTCCTGATGTTGTCGTTGGAGCATTTTATCATTAGCTGATCCCTTAAATGCTCATCCTGGCAATGATCAAACCTACACTTAACTGCCAGGCCCCTTAAAGCTGTGATGAGGTCTTCTATACTCTCTCCACTCTTTTGACTCCTTTTGGCAAATTTATATCTTTCCAGTATAATGTTCTCCTCAATGCAGAAATGCTTATCTAACTTTGCTAATGTCCTCTCATAGGAACCTGCATCCAGATTGTTAAGAGATTCTGGTAATTTCTTCAGCACTTCCTGCCCTGTAGTTCCCAAATAATGGAATAACAATGCTTCCTTAGGCTCATTAGAAAAATTAGTACCGAACACTGCTAGGGCATATTTGTGAAAACCCTCTTTCCAATCTGCCCAACGTACCCTGGGCTCACCTGGTACTGGGAGAAAGAAAACTGGAGCAGGTCCATTTGCCATGTCTTTGGACTTCACTCAGGGTAATTTACTTCTTTTTAAACAGCAAAAACACCATGCATTTGTCTAGACCCTCACTGTTCAAAGATAGTGCTTTTAGTGCAATGCAGCCACACACTCACCGGTGGATCTCTTTCATCTGAAATGTTGTCGCACTAAATAGACGAAGTACTGAGTCAGCTGGAATTACCTTCCCTTTCGTTGATGAGGTTTTCCAAAATAGCTCTGGCATATCCACAGACACTAAACAAATCCAAGATGGCCGCCACGTTGTTGGGTCCTTTCCTCTGGGGCAGTGATGAGATGTGGCTGCAATCTCTTACTGCGGAGCATCGTCTATGACTCTGGGCTCCTCCACGGGTAAGTGTGTCCTGGCAACAAACAATTGTATGTAAACACCGCGTGTTGCAGCACATGCTGAATGCAAGCTGCCGTCCTGCGGCTCGTGCTGGGGCACCCAAAAACCAAATCAATTACACCGCTGCGACTGGCTGGGGTGCCAGGAGCAGTGTCAATAAGGCTGGCGGGGTGCCAGTTCACCACCTTGCCGCTGAATCTGTCAGCGTGCACCTCCTGCCTTCACAAATTTCTCACGCCTCCTTTTCTGTCCGTGCTTTGCCTTCACTTCTCACGCCGGGCACTTCCTAAAAGTCAGCCGCAGTGCCGCTTAGAGACCATCGCGATCCGACCCACTTCCTGCATTAGGGTCCTGCACTCCAATCTGCTGCACTATGCCGGGGGTCGTCTATTAGGACAACGATCCTTGTCACCAATTGTTATGCCAAAGATTTCAGGCGGAAACCAAATGTGAGCTTAAATACCTTTATTTAAGAAAAGGTTAATTCTCAAAGGAAGCGACCCCAGCCGGGGACGACTCAACCGTGCTCCTCTCTCATCAGCAACCCCTCATCATTATACCTCATAAATCTGGAATGTTGAGCAGTAAATAGCAACCATGGTTCCGATGTAGCCAAGGCTTGTATAATGTATAATTGACAAACTATGTACATAGAGAAAGATATCATAATAATAATAATAATAATAATAATAATAATAATAATAAATACAATGTTGATGTAATACCTATCCCCTACCAGGACCCTTAACAGGAATAAGCAGGAAGTAGATGTGCTTTTCCTGTGGTGCAAGGACATGGCCGGGTCAATTCTGAGGCCAAGATTAATTGCAATAAGCATCAGCAGAGGAGAGGGTCTAATGTTACTGACCAACCGAAGACAAATAGAGGCTGAAGAAGCGGAGAGAGCTGGAAAGGGGAAGCTGAAGCTAAAACCACCTGCAGAAGGAACATTCAGAAACATGCAGTGGGGTAATGATTTCTATCTGTGAAATTTACTAATTTGCTACATGCAAAGATACCAATGAACTCTGAAGTATTTGCAAAAGAACTGTGACTAAGGTGTGGAAAACAAGCAAGTATTAAAAACATACATGTTTAAAATAGGAAGTCTTCATTCTGTTTATTAAAAAATGGTGTGAGGTCTGAGTCAAGTACAATCTAGTATATAGATGAGATCCACTTGTTGGAAGTGGGGACCAAACGCACCAACATATAATAAACACCACTGCACAGCAGTGCAATCAGTTGTTCCACTACCATTTGGCCACTCCATGGTCCGTGATATTCATCCGGTCAGAAAATAGTTTTGCAATTTGTTAATTATTTGTATCGCGCACCTAAGCCGGAGGTAGCTGGGCACTGGAGAACTTAACATGTTACAGACAAGGCATACATACATAAGAGGAAATACATGATATAGAACAAGCGGGTCGACCCTGGTTACATATTGGTCTGACCATCAGAAAAGTACAGATAGGCTGAGTGAACAGTGGAGAACTAAACAAGCAATGAGGCAGTGATGTGGGACTATGTAGGATAACTTGGACTAATCAGTTAGTGGTGTTGTCGGTTAGCCAGAGTTTGACGCTGGATTTGAAGGCATTGAATGACGGTTCTAGTCTGATAGTAGGGTGTTCTAAACGTTGGCAGCTTTAACAGGGAAGTTTTGAGGTTGAATCTGGGGACTGACAGGAGGTGAGTGTGGGACGATCTGGTAGATCGTGTGACCTAGTGTAGGGAGAATTCGTCAGAAAGGTTTTTAGGTGCAGTGTTGGAGATACATTTGTGTGCGATAGCCAGGGTCTGGAGTGAATAATAGATGTTATTGTTAACCAATCAAAGGGTACTCCATTATTCCGGTATTAGCAGAAATGACCAAAAAACATTTGATGTAAAACATTTGATTGAATTTTCTTGACCTTCTTTTCAGTCAAATGTAATTAAATATATATATGGGGTGGGTAAGGGGCATAGATTAGCTTGAGGGGAAGGGGGAGGGTTGCATGGGTCTCCCCCCACATTTTAGACTGAAAAAACAGTCAAATAAATTTGATCAAATGTGATTGGGTCAAATAGACCCAAACCATTTTTCCAGGAGTTATTGTTAACCAATTTAATTGTACTCAATGTATCCACCTCAGAAAGACGACGATCTCAGTCATCACTGACCGGGATACAAACCTGGGCCCTGCAGGCTGTACATAGCTATCTTGGGTGAGAACTTACATTAGTAAGCTACATTGCTGGCAATAATTATTGGATGCTAATTTTAAAAGCAATTCAGATGCACTGTTACGGTAGAAAAGCAAACATGATGATCGATGCATATGCTTGACCAATCCTATTTAGAACTGTAAACTCCTTTGTGTAGCATTCCATCATTTTTAGATCGTGTGTGTCATTATGAAGCAGTTTATTTATTTAAAATTATTTTTCACAAACCAGGCACGAGTGCATCAGAGCGTTTTGCAATTTCACATATATAAAATAATAAACGTAGCTCAACATATATACAGATCCAAAATCAACAAAACTCCCTCCATTTAAGTCCATTCGAACTTTCACTGAATTTCAGAATACAATTGACAAATAAAATCCTTTAAAAAACAGATTGCTACAACCAAGCTTTCAGGTTTTTCCTAAACTTCAAGTTGTCGGTGCTCAAACGAAGCTCACTAGGCCAAGCATTCCAAGCTGAAACCGGAGGCCAACTTGAATGTACGGACTTCCAAGTGAAAGAAAACCCGATTTCTGGGACCTTTTGAGCCTCCGGAAATGTTTAATTTCTCTGCCAGATAACTGGGGGTTTGCCAGTGGATTGTCCTGTAAGTAATACATAATAATTTATAAGTAATCCTGACTTCTATAGGCAGCCGGTGTAAAGAAAATAGAATCAGTGATATGTGATCAAATGCCTATGCTCCGAACACCAATCAAGCGGCTGCTTTTAGATGAGCCAGTGACGAATGTGGAAATGCAGAGAGAATAGAATTAGCGTAAGCATTGTGGGATAAAACGAATGATTGCACTTAGGTGTGAAAATTACAAGGTGAAATAAAAGATTTCACTGCATGCAGAGCAAAAAGGTGAAGTCTGGCTGATTTCAAGAAGACATCGATATGTGGCATCAAGGCGAGTCGAGAGTCTGACATGATAAGTGGCATCAAGGCGAGTCGCGAGTCTGACATGTTATGTGGCATCAAGGCGAGTCGAGAGTTGGACATGATAGGTGGCCTTAAGGCGAGTTCCGAGTCTGACATGATATGTGGCATCAAGGCGAGGGGAGACTCTGACATGATATGTGGCATCAAGGTGAGTCGAGATTTGGACATGATAGGTGGCATCAAGGCGAGTAGCGAGTCTGACATGATATGTGGCATCAAGGCGAGTCGCGAGTCTGACATGTTATGTGGCATCAAGGCGAGTCGAGAGTTGGACATGATAGGTGACATCAAGGCAAGTCGAGAGTTAACATGATAGGTGGCATCAAGGCGAGTCGAGAGTTGGACATGATAGGTGGCATCAAGGTGAGTCGAGAGTCTGACATGATATGTGTCATCAAGGCAAGTCGAGAGTTGGACATGATATGTGGCATCAAGGCGAGTCGAGAGTCTGACATGATATGTGGCATCAAAGCAAGTCGAGAGTTGGACATGATATGTTGCATCAAGGCAAGTCGAGAGTTGGACATGATAGGTGGCATCAAGACGAGTCGAGAGTCTGACATAATATGTGGCATCAAGGCGAGTCGAGAGTTGGACATGATAGTTGGCATCAAGGCGAGTCGAGAGTCTGACATGATATGTGGCATCAAGGCGAGTCGAAAGTCTGACATGATATGTGGCATCAAGGCGAGCCCAGAGTTGGACATGATAGGTGGCATCAAGACGAGTTGCGAGTCTGACATGATATGTGGCATCAAGGCGAGTCAAGAGTTGGACATGATAGTTGGCATCAAGGTGAGTCGAGAGTCTGACATGATATGTGGCATCAAGGCAAGTCGAGAGTTGGATATGATATGTGGCATCAAGGCGAGTCGAGAGTTGGACATGATAGGTGGCATCAAGGTGAGTCGAGAGTCTGACATGATATGTGGCATCAAGGCGAGTTGAGAGTTGGACATGATAGGTGGCATCAAGGCGAGTTGAGAGTCTGACATGATATGTGGCATCAAGGCGAGTCGAGAGTTGGATATGATAGGTGGCATCAAGGCGAGTCGAGAGTCTGACATGATATGTGCATCAAGGCGAGTCGAGAGTTGTACATGATAGGTGGCATCAAGGCGAGTCAAGAGTTGGACATGGTAGGTGGCATCAAGGCAAGTCGAGAGTCTGACATGACAGGTGTCATAAAGGAAAGTTGAGAGTGGGACATGATATGTGGCATCAAGGCGAGTCGAGAGTTGGACATGGTAGGTGGCATCAAGGCGAGTCGAGAGTCTGACATGATATGTGGCATCAAGGCGAGTCGAGAGTTGGACATGGTAGGTGGCATCAAGGCGAGTCGAGAGTTGGACATGGTAGGTGGCATCAAGGCGAGTCGAGAGTCTGACATGATATGTGGCATCAAGGCGAGTCGAGAGTTGGACATGATAGGTGGCCTCAAGGCTAGTCGAGAGTCTGACATGATATGTGGCATCAAGGCGAGTCGAGAGTTGGACATGAAAGTTGGCATCAAGGCGAGTCGAGAGTCTGACATAATGTGTGGCATCAAGGCGAGTCGACAGTTGGGCATGATAGGTGGCATCAAGGCGAGTCGCGAGTCTGACATGTTATGTGGCATCAAGGCGAGTCGAGAGTTGGACATGATAGGTGGCATTAAGGTGAGTCGCAAGTCTGACATGATATGTGGCATCAAGGCGAGGCGAGACTCTGACTTGATATGTGGCATGAAGGCGAGTCGAGAGTTGGACATGATAGGTGGCATCAAGGTGAGTCGCGAGTCTGACATGATATGTGGCATCAAGGCGAGTCGCGAGTCTGACATGTTATGTGGCATCAAGGCGAGTCGAGAGTTGGACATGATAGATGACATCAAGGCAAGTCGAGAGTTGGACATGATATGTGGCATCAAGGCGAGTCGAGAGTTGGACATGATAGGTGGCATCAAGGCGAGTCGAGAGTCTGACATGATATGTGGCATCAAGGCAAGTCGAGAGTTGGACATGATATGTGGCATCAAGGCAAGTCGAGAGTTGCACATGATAGGTGGCATCAAGACGAGTCGAGAGTCTGAAATAATATGTGGCTTCAAGGCGAGTCGAGAGTTGGACATGATAGTTGGCATCAAGGCGAGTCGAGAGTCTGACATGATATATGGCATCAAGGCGAGTCCAGAGTTGGACATGATAGGTGGCATCAAGACGAGTCGAGAGTCTGACATGATATGTGGCATCAAGGCGAGTCAAGAGTTGGACATGATAGTTGCTATCAAGGTGAGTCGAGTGTCTGACATGATATGTGGCATCAAGGCAAGTCGAGAGTTGAATATGCTATGTGGCATCAAGGCGAGTCGAGAGTTGGACATGATAGGTGGCATCAAGGTGAGTCGAGAGTCTGACATGATATGTGGCATCAAGGTGAGTCGAGAGTTGGACATGATAGGTGGCATCAAGGCGAGTTGAGAGTCTGACATGATATGTGGCATCAAGGCGAGTCGAGAGTTGGACATGATAGGTGGCATCAAGGCGAGTCGAGAGGCTGACATGATATGTGCATCAAGGCGAGTCGAGAGTTGGACATGATAGGTGGCATTAAGGCGAGTCAAGAGTTGGACATGGTAGGTGGCATCAAGGCGAATCGAGAGTCTGACATGATAGGTGTCATCAAGGCAAGTTGAGAGTCGGACATGATATGTGGCATCAAGGCGAGTCGAGAGTTGGACATGATAGGTGGCATCAAGGCGAGTCGAGAGTCTGACATGATATGTGGCATCAAGGCGAGTCGAGGGTTGGACATGATAGTTGGCATCAAGGCAAGTAGGGAGTTGAACATGATATGTGGCATCAAGGCGAGTCGAGAGTTGGACATGATAGGTGGCCTCAAGGCTTGTCGAGAGTCTGACATGATATGTGGCATCAAGGCGAGTCGAGAGTTGGACATGAAAGTTGGCATCAAGGCGAATCGAGAGTTGGGCATGATTGGTGGCATCAAGGCGAGTCGAGATTCTGACATGATATGTGGCATCAAGGCGAGTCGAGAGTTGGACATGATAGGTGGCATCAAGGCGAGTCGAGAATTGGACATGTTATGTGGCATCAGGGCGAATCGTGAGTCTGACATAAAGCCCAACGATTTAACCAGCTGGAAAATCCTGATTGTGAGCCTGGGATATTCGCCTGTAAGAAAAAGACGGGTTGGTTATCAGGACAAGAAACTAAAAGAAATTCGGTCTTCGAGTGACTCAGTTTAAAAACATGCTCCGACATCCAGGTTGAATATCAGTTTACATGCAAGTGAGTGTACAGAGCAGCAAAATACATACATTTCAGGCTTGACACTCTTACTCACTGCACATGGGGTCTCCCCCTGCCCTAAACATAAGGAACCCAACAAGTAGACACATTGGTCATAAGACTCTGTTGAAAGGACTGTGTGCTTGAGGGCACATCTCCTCTGACTTCTTCCCATTCAAGTGATGAAACATATCCTTTATAGTTTTGGCTCATGGCTGGTGGTATAACACCACCTATTAGGCCAAAACTAATAGTATGGAGTATGGAATAGGGAAGATGGCACCCTGCCCACACTCTACACATTTCTGCCATTGACACGTGTTGCTAGTAAAAACTTGCCAGAGCATGCACTGTGCATGTTTCTATTGACTGTTTTTGACTCCACTCTGATAGAAAAGTCTTAGGGCCTGATTCATGCAATTATTTGCACGGTTCAATGTGACTTTTCTCTGGTGAACAGTGACTTTTCACTGCACACACAAACCCTCATTCATGGAACTGTACAAAGTTTATTTTCGCAGATCAAAGTCAGTGCATAGTCATTTTTACAGTACATATATAGCATGAATCTAGATGTGAAGCAACAAATTGAGCTACGACAATGTGATACAGTAATGGAGAACACTAATATGGATGCAATCAGAATGACATGCCGGGGGTCCCTTTTTTTCATGTCACTCACCTGTCACAATACATTGTTTTAAGCTAATTGCCTGCAAGAGTGGGACAAAACAATTCTCTTTTTTTTTTGTCTTCCTTCTGGGGGCCACCGAAACAACGGTGCCCAACTACTGGGCCTAGGCAAACCCTTGGTAAACTGCCACACAACTTCAGGAACTCATAGAGAGCCCACAAAAATTCCCAAACAGGTTGATCTTAGGCAAAAGGCAGAGAAGCGATAACAATTCTCTTTTTTAAAGTTTAGTGGGTGATCTAACATCTCTGAGAAGTAGATATCTGCCTTTATTACTTCTCTAAGGGAACAAAGTAAACATGTTTTAGGGATTGTTACTTTCCTCAGGACACAAATACATTAAAAGTACTTCAAAGTCAGTGGGCCAGATTCTCAAAAGGCAACGCAAATGAAAGGAGCACAGAGAATGCTCTTGTTTCGTTTGCACTGCTTTCAGAAATGCTCGGGTAACCTTGTTCACAAAGGTGACCTTAGCATATCTGGAGGGGCTGGACAGTAGCACAAAGACGTGCCGTGCAGCCTCCTGACACTAACGTATAAGAGGTTCCCAGAAACCCGGTGGTTGCTGGGAACGCATTTCACCGAGACGGGACACTAAAGGGCCCTTCCCGGTGACACGACCAGAAAAAAGAATATCCATCCCTGTATTGGGGTGGAAATGCAAGTGTAACAGCAGGAGTTTCACCCACGGCTGTCATACTTCAAAAACAAATCATGGCAGCCCAGGGTCAGAAATGACGCTGCAATGATTTCTGCCTCTGCCTGCACCTGTTTCAAAAGCCGCAGGGGGATGACCCAGCGGCGTTTCCAGACTCTTTTGACTGGGTTGGCCAAAGTTGGACACTGACTTATGCAGGGGTTGCATGAAGTACGAGCACACACACAGATAATGATCATAGTTTAGGATAATGGGGTGGCACCTATGGTGGCCAATCAGATTCCAGGAGTAGCACGTGCCACCCCACACGACTCCCTGGATGCGCCTCTGGATGACCCTCATTTCAGGGCATTTAAAAATGCATCCCGTTTGTGAATTCAGAATGTCCTGAAACCCCCCTATTTTGCATGTCCTGATCCAGAATAAGGTTGTGTTGTTCAGCAATTTCCCCTTTGCTGCCTCACAATGACTACGATGTTCCATGGACAGCGCTTTAATACCCTTTTAAGGTTGTTTAGTGCTATACAAACCAACACATCAATATTTTATTTAAAAAAATGCCTCCAACATGCAGGATACACACAGTTTACCGCAACAGGTGCTCAACATGCAGACATATCATAAAGGCAAGCAAGATGTGGTGCCATACTTGCATGCCAAAGCTCTCTCAATTACAGAAAGGTCTAATGAGGCACCACATGGAATGGCCTGTCAGGTGTCAACAATGTCATTACTCTCAACACAATTTGCAACTTCTTGCAAAAGGGGTAGCCTTTTAGTGAAGGACCTATTTCTACAGCCCCTAAATATTGGCCTGGCAAAAATGAACCAACAAAGGGCACTACAACAAAATGAATGGATTAAAATGAATACAGGGACAGAACAGCAATGCACTGACAAAGCAAGTGTTAAGCTAGAGACACCCTGATCACTCTACTGGACATGATTCTTCAGCAGCCAATGAAAGGCAGCCTTGGCAGAGGGTAGTGCCAGCTAGGGGGGACTGTGGATTTCTCTGTAATGCTTTTCTTCACACCAGCATCATCAGATTTCTTTGAAACAATACCCTTTTTTCTATCTGAGAACTTGTTTGATATAATATATTGTCTAAAAGCCCTCTTAGGTGGTAAAGCAGGAATATTGGCACTGTTCACTTGTGCCCCACAGAGCAGAGACAAGTGGCCAGATACCAGTGGCACTGGGTCATACCAGGTTGCATGTAGGTATGTCTATTGACATCTGACAACTGATTGATATATTTTCCTTTGTATATTAGCTCTGTTCCAATAAAAAGTTTCACCTGCACAGGAGCAAGTCGCTTTGATTAATAAATGCATAACCCAAGGGTGCTTCTTAATTCATGGTTGTTTTTAGACTGCATGAATGCTACCAAAGTAGCCACTTAGTGGTGTTAGATTGGAAAATAACTGGTGCGGTTACGTAAGATTCTATGTTTTTTTTTCTGGGGAATCTCCCACGCCCTGGGATGTTCACATAGGATGAGATTGCCACCCATGGTAGAAAGTTCCAAACGTATTTACCTTTGCAACTGGGAAAGACTTTCTCTGTGTCTTACTTGGTGAAAAACACATAGGGCCTCATTACGAGGTGGGCGGTAAGGGGTTAACGGCGCCGGTAAAGGCGCCGGTGCCGTTAACCCAGTACCACCATATTACGAGGTCTCCTTGCGGGACCCGCTCTGGATGTCTGGTTTTATCAGACGTCCTTAGCGGGTCCCGCGAGGGGGACAGCATGCTAACAACGGGCCTATCATTAACGGGCCCGTTGTTAGCATGCTCCCATTCCCATTGAGCCCTATAGGGGCTTAAATGGGAATGGGGATGGTCCGGGTTCCCTGAATGGGAAATACCGGGCCCTCCAAAGTCGGAATGACCCAGTATTTCCCCATTCAGGGAACCCGGACCCAGACCCGATTTTGGCTGCCTCCAAACTAGTAATGAGGCCCATAGTTTTAAACCCATACGCAGATTCTGAATGTCTAATGGTAGTAGTGTGATGAATTGACTTCTGCCCTGCAGCTATACAAGGAGGAGTAGAGGCTAAAACCGTATAACGTCCTTTTATCGGTAGGTATTTTAACGTCTGCCTTTTTAACGAGTACATAATAATGAAAAAGGTCATCAAAATTGTTTTGGTGGGTGGGAAAGGGCAGATAAGGGGTGGAGAATAGTTAAACATATGTGGGGGACGGCGAGTTTGGGGGAACCTCCACCAAAACAAAATGTCGATGAGCCTTTTCATTACTATGTACTCGTTAGAAAGGCAGATGTTATAATACCTGACGATGAAAGAACACAGAACCGGCTAAAACACCCACTTAGCCCTCATACTTCTACAAACCAGGAGCCAACACAATCATAAAGCTATAACAGGCACAGTCAAGAGATACACCTCCTTTGCCTTTTTTGATAACATGGGCCGAGGGAAGGCTATGCTCTTAAGAGGGGTGAGAATGTGGTTCAGTAGCAGCCCAAACAGCGAAGTATAACAGTCCAAAATAATGGAATGTCCAATCAAGGTTCTATAAAAGTCTATACACTTTAAGTAAACACACCATGTACAATAATAACTAACCAGAAAAACTAGGAATGAACACAGAATAAACAGAGATAGTAGATGAAGCACTCTGGGTAATGAATCAGGGGTGAAAAACAAGCAAAAGCAACAACATTCTTGAAAAAGGATATGTACCCGTGATCAGTAATGGCTCAAAGTGACCTAACCAGTCTCTAGGGCCCAATAAATGGACAAGGAGGCAGTTGGCAGTCAATAGTGCCTTCTTTGCAGTTCTTAGTGGTCCGGCAGCATCGGACCACACTTTGTGGTGCTGCGTGAAGATCAAGAGATGGCAAAAGGCAGCAACGGAGGGTCCTGCTGGTTCAAAAGTGCTGAACAGTTCTTGAAACATGCTCCAAGCAGTTCAATGGTGTAAAACACTAGGATCCCAGCTGTCCTGGCTCTCAGGGTGCTGTGAGTCCCAATCAGGGTCTCTGGGACAAGATGAGTTATTTTGTCGTGCTCCCAAGCATGGGGGAGGCTGGCACACAACTGCAGTAGTCCTTAAAAACAGTGAGGTCCTGGGTACCGCTGCGGCTGGCTGAGAGCCGGTCTTGCTCCATCAGAAGATCACTTCCTAGGTTGCTGTGAGTCCCAATCCAGGGGCTCGGGGACAAGATAGGCCCTTCTTCTCGGGATCCCAAACACGGGGGAGGCTGGCACACAACTGCCGGGGTCCTACAACATGGTGGGATCCTGGCTACTGCTTTGGCTGGCATAGAGGCCTGTCCTGTTCCAGTAGCAGATCACGCCAATGGTCCCTGGAGGACTTTCGAAAGGACTGCTCTCTCAGCAGGGTCCAGCGAAATCTTCAGGATAGTTCAGGATGAGTCCAGATGATTCCAGGAAACGGTGGGACACCCCTTCTTTTATAAGCAAAGGTTCCCGGGTGATTGGACTAAAGCTAGCTTGCTTTCAGGGTCCGATCCCTGCTGTTGAAATGAGTGGACTTTGCCCATTTGATGTCACACCCAAAGTGCTTTGCTTCTGAGGGTGTGGAGGGGACAGGATAGAGAAGCAGGGAGAAACAAAATGACGTAACCCCCCAAAAACTATGCAGACCCCTCTCTGGCTATCCTAGCTCCGCCCCTCTCTTCCTCAATATGAACAAAGTCCATTAGAAAAGCAGCACCCCGGTGTGAGGCTACTCCCTATGAATGGGTGCGCTCCTTTGATGACTGGGCCCAGTGTGGCTGCCTGATGTGTGGCTCTACCTGGTGGAGGGTGTTGCCTGTCCTCACAATGAGATCAAAGAAGAGGTATGTCTATTCAGGTTCCTGTCCTGTCAGGCTCAACCCACCTGGTCCGAATTCCCATCACCTTCCACACCTTAGCTTGGCTCACAGGAGCTGACACATATGTGCTATCAATATGGATGTGGCTGTAATAATTATGAGAATACCATCCACCATACCCAAACTCAGGTATTGCTTATATTTAAAGATTATTCTGCCACCAGGAAGTAGACTCATAATTATAGGGTTTTGGAACAGGCATGCATCTCTCAAATGGAGTCCCTGTATTGCAGAGACTCGGCTGTCACTGCAGCTGTGAAATGGGAAACTGTGACCTCTGATCTTGCTCTTTGCCACTGGCAGGGCAGCGCTGAAAATCAGGGTACTGATGCAGCAGGACACAGGTGCACGCTATGCTTCTTGCATGGAGCTTCTTAAAGGGGAATCTGATTAGCAGATTTCCCTTTCAGAGATGGAATTACCTGCATCAGTTTATTATTTAACAAAAATAAAAAAAGCCTGGGCTTTCTCACCCTCGGCAGATGGAAATTCATCACTGGTGCGTTACATTGTCTTGCATTTGTATAGTGCCTCCTGCCATATATCAAGTGAATGCCATAATGAGCAACGCAAGGCCAACCCCATATAACAAGGTATTACTGTCAATCAGCGGCAGCAGGCACACAATCTGATGGGCATGAACATTCTCTCTGACATTCGCTTCGCAATCGTGTGAGTGTCTCATTTTTAAGTGGTATTAATTGAAAATGGGCCTCATTAGGAGTTTAGCAGTCATTTTGTGGTAAATATGTCAAATGACCATCAAAATAGTTTATTGTGACCACCACTCCGTTTAATGGAATTACCACATCATTACGAGTGGTGGCATGGCAGTGTAGTGCAGAACTCCATGGGGATTTTGCAGAATTACTGTGAGTGGTAATTCTGCTGTGATAATTCTCTTGATTTTGTGGGTAAAGTGGTGGATTTACCTCTAGCCTTTTTGCTGGAGGGAAATACTGCACTTTACCTCTGAACCCGTAGTTCAGCGATGCAGTAAAATGTTAAAATGGCTGTCACGCAATTACTGCCACTTTACCACCATTTTTACCTGCACCGCCAAACTTATAATGAGACCCAATGATATTAGCACCATGATGTCAATGCCCGCTACATGATGTGAGTACCTTGGCATGTCATAGTAATACATGGCAAATGATGGTACTAGCGGACCTGAAGATGGCCATAGCTGCCAAACGGTGTATCAGGGCATATGATAGCAGGGACTGGCAAATGCGTAACCAATGCCTGAACGCAATCTTGTCTGGATAGTAAATTAATTTCATTAGCAATCGCCCTTTATTTTACAGAGAATCAGTCCCATTACTTTCAGTAAATGCTTCACTGCTCTCTTTTGATGCCGGCACCATACAGATCCCTTATTTCTATAAGGACATAACACCTGGGAGTGCCATCTCTATGTATTTGCTGAGAGTTTATTTGTGTCATCACAATTGTGTTATAGTGTTCACATCTCACTTAACAATTAGAACAATAAATGAATTTGGGGGTCATTACGAGTCAGGCGGAAAGGGATACCGGGCATCGGTAAGGAGACCGGTGCCGGTAATCCCTTACCGCACGATTCCAAGGTCCCTTGGAGGGAACTGTAAGGAATGGGTGGTCTGACCACACGTCCCTTTACGGGTCCCGCTAAGGGACCAGGGCGCTAATAGCGGGCCTGCTATTCACGAGCCCATTCTTAGAACCCTCCACATTCCCATTGAGCCCTATGGGGGCTCAAAAGGGAATGGGCAATGGTTTGTTCAATAGGGATTTACCGGTCCCGCCAGGGTCGGACTGCACCGATAAGTCCCCATTGAACAAGACCAGACTCGCCCATCTCGTAATGAGGCCCTTTGTCTGTAATAAGATGCTGCAGTCTGTGGAGCTGCTGGTGGAGTCAGAACATCTCATCAGAGTTCCAGAAGCCAAACCTTGCCATCTCTCCCTCGTTGATGTTGAGAGGTAATGTAATGAGCGTCATTTTGGGGGAGACAAGGGTGTTTGTCCCCCCCAACTTTTGTGGCACACCTTTTTGTCCCCCTCATTTGTCAGGGCCCCATTCCTTTAGATGTCATGTCCCCCCACAACAATTTCAGCAAAGTTTACTCCACTGGGCAATGTGGGAGCATTATTCACAAAAGTGCTGACAGCGGGCAGGAACAGGGTAGGTTGTTTGCTAGAAAATGATGTAAAAAGCACAGTGGAGGTTGAATGGCCGCAAAAGAAATGGGAAATGCCAAAACAAGAAGCTAAAGAGAAAAAGACACAAATGGGAGAATAGGAAAAGAATGTAAAACAATGAATTGTCAGAAAAATACAAACTCCCAGAAAGATGGCGAAAAGAGAGACAAAATGCAGAACAAATTCAAAGAGTACTGTCCGAAAATATAAACAGGGACAGAGAACAGTGAGAGGAAAGGAGAAAGATTGAATGAAAACTGATCAAATTAAAAAGTGGAAAGGATGAAAGGAAAGGAAAAAAATGTCAGAAAAGGTACAGTTCCTAAATAAGAAGTGGAAATAGAAGAAAAACGCAAGGAGGCAGACCTGCAATCACTGATTCAATTTTGGGAAAGGATAACAACACTAGCTATTTAGGGGTAGGCGGGATGACACTCATATAATATATGGGATAAAGTACCCCCTACTGTGCGTTATATGGATATTTCAATTCGCAGAGGAGTTCTGTGACCAAATAAAGGAATGAGGCCAAAAACTGAGTTCCTTTATAAGATCACGGAACTCTGAGGTGACTTGCAATGTATTGTTTTACATAGAGTACAGGGTACTGTATTACTTATAATACATAGCCATACCCTGCCATTCCCTTTAATACATGGCCTCCTGCATATTCTAATATTAATAAAATGCATTGAAAACACTTTTTGATTTGGTTATTTAAGATGCGTAATAACATGCAGCTTCAGCAGTGTACAAATTAAATATTCTACCATAAACAGTTCCTAGGGCAATGAATCGCTGTGAAGTGTCACAGAAAACTATTTAACAAGCAAGGAATGTGAAAAGCGTGCAACACCTTTAATTAACAGCTTCAGTGACAGTTGGAAGTCTGGCCTTTGCTGGCTCAAGCAGCAGACATTGTGACATCACAACTGAAGCTTAATGACGATTTACAGAGCGGCTGTGATGTCATTTTCTTATTGCAGGTCAGTTGTTAAATGTTAAAGGTATTTGTACCATGCACCGTCACCAACGGAGTTGGTCCGCAGGCGCTCTGGGGAATCTGCAAGGGAGAAGGCGGGATGGGTTAGTAGGCTGAAGAGGGAGTAGGGTAGTGAGAGGCGTGGTGTTCCGTTGGCAGTTTCATCTCGGTATACACTGTGTGCTGAGCTTTGGTGCGAGTTGTGATGTCACAACTAGCAAGTAATAAGAAAACAATGTCCAGGACTGTATACGGCTCTGGCAGGCTGCCATGTATTATATGAAGAATGAAATAACCAAACTGTGGGCAAAACTTAGGCCTGTGACATAACAACCCTAAATGGTCAATAAACTCTCATTGACTTGCAATGAATGGGAAACAAATGAAATGAGGGCAATGGGGGGTGGAGGGGTGTTACAATATGTGGCATGGGATGTTCCGGCCATGGCAGTGGGATGTGATGCACTAAGACTAGGTGCCTAGGTGGACCCTAGGTTTTGATTACCTTCCAGGGGACATATTACAGAAACTTTGCACCGGTGCAAGTGCAAATTGTGCACGGTATTAGCACTAGGGCAAAGTTTGCCCTATTTTTAAAAACACTGGGACACATTAAAAAACCACTGCAGTTTGACAAGTGCAGTTTGGCGTATTATATTAAAAGCTAATACAAAAATAACCCAAGTTCGAAAAAGATGCATTTTCACTACATTTGTGCACCAGGACAAAGTGTGCCCTACTGTTAATAGGGAATGGTATTGCCCTGAAGCAAAACTGCATAACAAATGTATCTTTTAGCACTAGGGCAATGTTAGCCCTGGTGCTTTTAATATGCCAAACTGCACTTGGGGAAAGGGCGAGCACAGGGACACACTTAGCTGATCTTGACCTTATCCTGAAAGGGTAGTTCTGGAGGAGAGTATTGCCACTACCTAAAACTTTACCAGCCGCTATCATGAGGTATGAGCTTGGGCTCCAATCCATGGAATCCATTGTGCGGTGGAAGACCACCTCCCTATTCAGAAAATGGCTCCTGTCTGATCATCTCCCCCCTTTTGAGATATTGAGAAATTCGGTTAGAACGCACCAGAATTGGTTGGTGGAAAAATGCCAAAAAAACTGCAGAGGCTGGCTTGCGCACTTAAATACCTCACTAGAGGTTCTGATAACGAACCCTGATAGGGTTAGGACAAAAATAAAATTGCAGATTTCGAGTGATAAGCAGGCAAGTGGATCTAAGTATAACCTTTTGCTGCATTTATCCTTTGAAGCAAGACCGATGAATCCATTGCCTGCGTACCGAGCCAAATTTCCATCCCCAGTCTATCGGGACGCGTTTATGAGATTCCGTCTAAACATCTTGCCGACAAGACAAGGGCAATTTGTGAGTAAACAAGTTCCAGCCTTGATCTGTAGATTTGTGGGAGGGGAGACCGAGTCGTCATATCACTTGATGGTGGCCTGTGGATCCTTATCCGAGATAAGAACTAGATACTTAGCCGATCTTGTCAAAAACGTAAGCACCTTATCAGCCCAGGAATGGTGGGCGCGGTTATTAATTGGTGAAAACCGAAGTCTCGTTTTGGCTGCTATGAATTTAATGGGAGAAATATTGAACTTTGGGGCTGGATAATGAATGGAATTGATTAAGGGGACTGATATGGAGTGGTGAAATATGATTAAATGGTTGTATATGATATATGAATGTCTATGGCTGTAAAGTTGATGAGAATTGTTAAAGGTTTTAATAAACCACATACAATAAAAAAAATAGAAATAAAAAACAAGACGATTGTCTTCATACGTTAAGTTGGAAACTTGGCTAAAAGGATGCAGGTGTAACATGAGCATGCATTAGGGGTCGTGTAAAAGTAAATGGATTCTCTGTAAGAAAGGGAAAGAATTGTCCTCATGTTTTAGCTTTCTCATGTGGGTGCTAAATTGGATGCTGTAGTGAAATGAAAGGTTGTCTTAGAGAGGAAGTGTTTTGTTGAAAGACATCTTGCCTTGAAATTGCATTATCGGTTCCCGGTTTGCTTTTGAAGTCAGGATGTTCAGAATTCAGTCAATACCAGTAGTTATTGACTGCACTCTGAACATTCTGATTGGCTGAGCAACGGTCAATAACAATTTTCAATGTGCTAATAACATTGATTGCTCGGCGTCTTAGAGCAACATCAGAGTGAACTCTGGAGATCTGCCCGTGCTCAAATATTGCTGTACACTGCCACTACTGTACGCTTGATAGACCACGATGGAGCTGCTCTGGACCCACAGTCTGTGCTGGACTGGTTTTGAGCAGACTGGATCCCACTACAGTCGCTCCAATGCCCATACACACAACCACCCCTAAATGCCCGTAAACAGCTGCTGGTTTTATTTATTTATTTTAATGTTATTTATAACGCGACCAACGGCCCATAAACATAGGGGCGCACATGAACAAAAAAGACACAATCCAATGACGTCAGGACAAACAAATAATACAAGAATCAAGTAAGCAACCAGGCGAAGAAGGCAGAGACTTATGAGAAAAGGTGTGTTTTGCTCCTCAAACCACCACCAACCCGTATAGCGCAGGCGAGTTTCTTCGTGGGAGCAGCTTAGCCCGCCTTTACTGGCAGCTACTAAATGCTCCTACCAGCGTCCGATAATACTCCAAGTGCCTGTGGTCGCATATAACGCACAGAAAACCCAGGCTCTGTTTCCAAGGAGTTTGCTAAGCCTTGTGTGTGAGCACAGTCGTAAAACATTGTTAGTGGTGTTGTTTAACGAAAGAAAGTGCAGGCCGATCCCCCCATCTTTCCACCCAAAAAGGAAAAAAAGTCCCTTTAAAAGTAGAGGGACTGGTACGCAGATGGCATTTCCTGGGGGCCGGGCGAGTGGGGCGGAGTACCCGCGTACACCCGCGTACACAGCGCCCCTGTCTTGGGTTATTGGTTGTCTACATAGGCCTACAGATACGATTTTGAGGTAGCAATATTTTATATCGCACCGGTTTCATGATTATAATAATGGGCCTTTGTACGGTTTGAGTGGACTTTTAACTAGAAATACCACTAGCGGTAAACACCACTGCTGTCAGTGGTATTCCTGGAAGTCCACTCTATTCCAAGGTTACCGCAGGCGGATATATTCCATAAATGCCATCTCCGACAGTGAGAAACTTAATATGTATTTTGGAAACTTTTTTCCTCTACCCATTTCCACCTTCATCGTGAGCTGGAAATAGATACTGTGCCCTACGGGTTCATAACACTACGCTTTTCTTCCGTTGCAGAAAGGGGTCCATATTTACCTGTTTTGCAGTGTATGGGTAAGAAGACGGAGAAAAAAATATTTAAATTGGATACTTATATTGCGCTTCATGCCGGGTTCCAGCCTCTAAGGGCGGGGCTGCAGGGGAGTTGCTAGGTCTGGAAAAGACCAGGGGCTATAGCCCCCTTAGCCCCCCCCTAGCGGGGCCGACTATCGAACCCATGCGGCTCGTCCATGTAGCCTTGTTTACAAGACCAGCACCGTTGCCCCTGAGTTCAGGGACGTCATTTAGGGGTCACCAGAAGTTGCAACTGCGACCTCTGAGGTCTCCCTTGCGACCTCTGTGGTCTCCCCTGCGACCTCTAAAAAAAATAAAGAAAAGAAGGATTTTTTTTCTTTTTTCTTTTCTAAAGCAAGCTCCTTGGCTGTGGCCAGCACCATGTGGCTCTTTCCTTCTGGAGTGGCTGGCTTTCTTGTTAAGGCCCCTTAAAAAAACAAGAAAAATAAGAACAGGAGTGCCCCAAGTCTAGCACTTTCAGCACTGGCCCTAAATAAGAAAGAATAGGAATACCAAATAATGTGTCTTTCTGGAATTCTATACAATAATTGCTAGACTCATTAAAGGATTATTTTGGAAACACTTCAGGGGGTGAGTCATTGATTTAGTCTGTTCTTAAATGCCTCAACTCAGCCTTTCATCCTTCTGAGGTCGATAAATGAGTTCCAACACAGGTTGGGTGATATTGTAAATATATTTTTTCTATATAAAGCGCTTAAGCGTAAGTGCTATATAATAACACATCATTATCATTTGGCCATGGACGTTTGCTTGCATTCACAGTAATTTGGTAATATGGGCCTATACACACTGATCCTAATGATACATATGGCGATCCATTCATGTATGAAATGTACATCAAATGTCGTAAACATATTTTTTGTAGTGTACAATGCTATGTGACGCCACTTCCTGTTTTGTCAACAGGTGAAATGCTGTGTTCCATTGCTTCCCGAGATATCACTTCGGGTGGGTCAAATGACATCACTTCCTGTGATGTCATCAGGGGGTCAAAGGTCATGTGATGTCACTTCCACTACCCCTGGCATTTTGGTGAAATTACGTCCCTGCCTGAATTTCCTCCAGGTGAGGAGGAGGAGCTTGCATTCGGTACAATTAAAAGCACATTTTCTGTTAATTGCCATTTTAAAATGAATGTTTACCTCCACCTTCCAGGGGGAGGTAAAATAGGAGGACTGTATCTACAGTAGTATTGCAGTGGAATAACACCAGAGGGCAGTATAGGTCCAACTCTTGAATTCAGTGGGTGGTAATTTTAGTGGTATTTTTTTCAAATACCACTGGAATTACCCTTGCTGCAAAACCTCTGTTAACCCTGAATCTCTTCAAAGATGTGTAAAACGGCAAACGTGCTTTTGATAAATGTATACTTTTGAGTTTGAATAAGTGTGTTCATAATCTGTTGTACATTTGGTGCATCATCTACAATACACACCACAGTCTGAACTGCACACAGTTTGCACTGCACAATTATATGTATGTCGGTATGCCTCTGGTGGTTGCCAGCGGGTCCCTTTAGAAGCACGAGGCCAGGAATATGCTAATTTCTGCAGGGCACTGCGGCCCGGCCACGCGCTCCTGACCCTCACTACATGGTCAGAGACACAGTCGTAGGCAGAAGAGAGTTGATTGAAATCTATTGAAGAAACGGGGGTAGTAACAGGAGAGGGGGATTCCCATCCACGCGCAGACAGACGTAAACTGTGCATGGTATGTCTCATTGCGTTGTCTTTACGAGCAGAAGTGGACAGCAAACAACTGCAGACAGAACGTCCACAGGGAAAATGACAAGCATGTATCCTCATACATAGCCACACGTTGCACATTTCACATTTGATGAAGCATAGTGCTCTGTTGCCATGCATGCTAGTAACTGCCAATCACCCTCTCGTAACCCTTGCCATGTCCACATGAGCTCCCCTTTCTCAATCAGAAATTTGGCTTTTTGGCACCTTTACACTTAGTGTTTTGTTTTTTCTTTCTACTCTCTTCCTTCTCCCGTTCCCTTCTGAGAGTCTGAAATGCGGCCTTTGGGCTTCTGTGCAAATGCCCCCTGTCTCCATCCCACTATGTCATTTGAGTCTTCTTCTTCCTCTCTTCTTCACTAGTCAGGGCCCAGATTGGGGCCCTCAGGCTTAGCTGCAAATGTTTCCTGTCTTCACCCTCTATGTCACCAGAGTTTTCTTCCTCTCTTCTTCACTAGTCAGGACCTGGATTGCGGCCCACGGTCTTAGCTGCAAATGTTCCCTGTCTTCACCCTCAATGTCACCAGAGTTTTCTTCACTAGTCAGGACCCAGAATGTGGCATTCATGTTTAGCTGCAAATCTTCCCTGTCTTCACCCTCTATGTCACTAGACTTTTCATCCTCTCTTCTTCACTAGTCAGGACCCAGAATGTGACCCTCATGCTTAGCTGCAAATCTTCCCTGTCTTCACCCTCTATGTCACTAGACTTTTCATCCTCTCTTCTTCACTAGTCAGGACCCAGAATGTGGCTTTCAGGCTTAGCTGCAAATGTTTCCTGTCTCCACCCCTCTATGTCACCAGAGTTTTCTTCCTCTCATCTTCACTAGTCAGGACCCAGAATGTGACCCTCATGCTTAGCTGCAAATCTTCCCTGTCTTCACCCTCTATTTCACTAGACATTTCATCCTCTCTTCTTCACTAGTCAGGACCCAGAATGTGGCTTTCAGGCTTAGCTGCAAATGTTCCATGTCACCAGCATTCTATGTCACCAGAGTTTTTTTCCTCTCCTCTTCACTGGTCAGTGCCTGGAAAGTGGCCTTCAGGCTTAGCTGCAAATGTTCCCTGTATTCACCCTTCTATGTCACCAGAGTTTTCTTCCTCTCTTCTTCACTAGTCAGGACCCGGAATGTGACCCTTATGCTTAGCTGCAAATGTTTCCTGTCTTCACCCTCTATGTCACTAGAGTTTTCTTCCTCTCGTCTTCACTAGTCAGGACCCGGAATGTGACCCTCATGCTTAGCTGCAAATCTTCCCTGTCTTCACCCTCTATTTCACTAGACTTTTCATCCTCTCTTCTTCACTAGTCAGGACCCAGAATGTGGCCTTCAGGCTTAGCTGCAAATGTTCCCTGTCTCCACCCCTCTATGTCACCAGAGTTTTCTTCCTCTCTTCTTCACTAGTCAGGACCCAGAATGTGGCCTTCAGGCTTAGCTGCAAATGTTCCCTGTCTCCACCCCTCTATGTCACCAGAGTTTTCTTCCTCTCTTCTTCACTAGTCAGGACCCAGAATGTGACCCTCATGCTTAGCTGCAAATGTTCCATGTCACCAGCATTTTATGTCACCAGAGTTTTTTTCCTCTCCTCTTCACTGGTCAGTGCCTGGAAAGTGGCCTTCAGGCTTAGCTGCAAATGTTCCCTGTATTCACCCTTCTATGTCACCAGAGTTTTCTTCCTCTCTTCTTCACTAGTCAGGACCCGGAATGTGACCCTCATGCTTAGCTGCAAATGTTCCATGTCACCAGCATTCTATGTCACCAGAGTTTTTTTCCTCTCCTCTTCACTGGTCAGTGCCTGGAAAGTGGCCTTCAGGCTTAGCTGCAAATGTTCCCTGTATTCACCCTTCTATGTCACCAGAGTTTTCTTCCTCTCTTCTTCACTAGTCAGGACCCGGAATGTGACCCTCATGCTTAGCTGCAAATGTTCCATGTCACCAGCATTCTATGTCACCAGAGTTTATTTCCTCTCCTCTTCACTGGTCAGTGCCTGGAAAGTGGCCTTCAGGCTTAGCTGCAAATGTTCCCTGTATTCACCCTTCTATGTCACCAGAGTTTTCTTCCTCTCTTCTTCACTAGTCAGGACCCAGAATGTGACCCTCATGCTTAGCTGCAAACGCTCACTGTCTCCATCCCCTTATGTCATCTGAGTTTTCGTCCTCTCTTCCTCGCTAGTCAGTATCCCCCGCAACCACTGAGATACCAGGAAGCAATCGTGGCTGTAATGAAGTGTGTAACACAACTCAAAAGTAAAAACCCACCTAAAGTGCATGTATTTCACTGCTTTTAGAATGTCTGAACCACCCCAAAGTATCTGTAGCAGTAAACTAAGATGTCACAACAATATTCACAAGGATGGGGAACACCATCTGGATGGACAGCTCTGCCCACGGATCCCTCTAATATCACAAATGTCTGTAATTACATTGGTCAATTACCTTAATAAATGGCAGTGCTAGAAAATGAGACACATTCGAATTGGGGGTGATAGGGGGGAAGGAGAGCAACTAGGCAATCAAATGTGCATACATCCACATCTGAACATCACAAACTCCAAGACACGTAGAACACAGGAAAACACACAACCAAACCCTGATAGTGAAGGAAAATAGAAGGGAGCCAGAGCTGAAAATAGGAATAGACTCCAAGCTGAGCACACTTAAGAAACTGTTTTCACTGATAATCAGTGTTATATCAGCAATGCAGCGCACACAGCAGAACTGAGCTGGTTTAGGAACAAGCACACATTGCAAACATGCTGGGTCAGGCAGCAAGGTGTTCTGCAAAACAGAACTGCCCCAGGAAATAAGAAAGATCCTACTGAGCATGAAACAGCGGAAGAGCACAGGGAAATCAAAATCCCACAATTCTGCAACGCCATGAACAAGAAACCAGGACCTAAGACCAAGAGGTGCCGCAACAACAGAAACACTGCATCAGTGAGCCAGGCTGGTCTGAAACAAAAGGAGGCCGTTAATGCTGAATAATGACCACCTGACATTAGCATGATCAATGCTCACACTTGCCAGCCACAGATGCTTTGCTTTCTCCATCCATCCTTGGTCAGGAAGGCATTCTGGGAAAAGGAGTTTTTAGAATCAAAAGGCAGGCTCTCCCCACCACAATCAATATGAATCCAGATTGGCAGGACATTCTTAATACAAAAGATTCCAGAATCCAGGCCTAGAAGTAAATCCCAATTGTAGAAGTGCCCCCAGGCATGGCCCCCTAGTTTTGGGATCAAGAGCAAAAGGGAGAAGATTCTGACCACGTGAGGTGTAAAATGACACAGTTTTTGGAGTAGTTATGTTTTCTTGTCAAGATGAGGCTTGTAGCAGCCAAGAATTCTTGTGCCTCGTGTGGGTCCATACGCTGGTGTTAGTACACCTTGTGTAGAAGATTCCTAATTGGTCAAACTAATTGCCCGAGGTGCACCATCTTCATTTTAAGAGTGAGCTGCTTGGCAATTTGGGATGGTGAATCAGTTGATCTCCCTGATCCCTTCTTCACTAGGCATTGTGACTCGATCCAAGAAGCAATGATAAGCCGCCAATTTCACTGGCAAGCAGATCTGCATTTTCACCAAGTAATTGACATACCTTTCCATATCCTGTTTGCCTCTTAATGACAATCTGTCCCAATTAAATCCTGCAGTAGAGCCATTTCATTCCAATTCTTTGCAGCACTTTGTACTCCCAAATCTGATTTTGCTTTCGAGCTTGCAATAGTAACCAGCGATTTAAATATTATAAAATAGGTTATCGGAGCCAGAAAACCAAGCCGCTTCCTTCCAGCTCCAGATGTGCGTCTTTTAATTATCCAGCAATTATCAGCGGTAGAGGAGTCTAACATTCATTTCACCGAAGCAATTTTTTTCCAGTATCAGGTAATTTGCTGTTAGGCTAGATAAGCTAACCCAGCAGATTGTCCCTTTCTTTAATGTTAGATAACAACCTCAAATTAAATGGAAATTAATCATTTAACAGAACATGAAAAGAGTGCTAATGTGAGCTGCTAATAGAGCGGCTTGGTTTTGCTGCAGAGCAGGACAGAAGATATTGACTTTGCAGAAAGCGCTCAGAGAATTGGGTCCAGTGGGGCTTTATTTAAAATATTTCATTCTCCACATTTCCGTTACATTGATTGTTTCGCTGGCCCTGGAAAATCAGAAGCGAATGGCAGGCTTTGAAATTTCATGTTGGAAATTTACATAGTGGAAATTCCAAGATTATCATGAAGTTGCGCCATTTTATTTCTGTTTGCATGCATCAACATAGTAGTTGAGCTGATGGCTGCCCTTAGCCAATCACAATGGGGCATGGAGTGATTATATTGAAGGGATGTTTCATTATACCAAATCGCAAAGCTATACTTGATTTTTCCACTTATATCTACCACCAACTATAAACGGCTTGTTTGAGGAGGGAAAAACCAGAAGTCGGTGCCCCTGACCCAGGAAACTGTCATTCTAGTCTTACAGGGCCCATGAAGTCCTGGCTTCTCCCCACATTAATAGATGGTGGGAATTCCAGAACACTCGACAAGTAATGAACATAATAATTTAAATCAATCTATGGTTCTTCTGAAGAAGAATCTAAAAAACTTAAAAAACTAGCTGCAATAAGGGTTCAACGTTCATTCATTGCCAGGTTCTTTTCCACTGAGTTTTTTGCTGCTAATTTTTGGCCGAATAAACTGATCGGAAAATATTGCGGGGTCGGGGGTGGATAAAGGGGTAGGTAATGTGGGGAAGAGGTAGTTAAAAAACTGTGAAGGGAGTATTGGGGGGACTAACCAATAAAAAAAAAGAAAAGTGATTAGTTTTTTCGGCCAAATATCGTCTGCAAAAAAATCAGCGAAAAATAAACCTGCCTATAGAATGATATAGAACCGCAATACGATACAAATATTGGATGCGTTTTAAGTGATTTGGGGAATCGGGTGCCGGTTTGGGGCATAGCAGTAAGTCACTACCTTGCGAGTGAGAAAAAGAAAGAGCAGTGATTGGGAGCCTCTTTTAGAAAAGGAGCGGCTGAGAGGAGCACATTGAGAAATGGGAGTTTACTTTGTGTTTTAATAGTTCATTTTGATTTATGGAAGCTGTTTTCATGAAACTCTTGAATTTGTTAAATATATTGGTTGGTATCTGTGGGAAATATTGTTCTCATTGGTATGTCTGCGCTTCAGGTGAGAGAAGATTTAATGCATGGCCTTCCGCAGGCCCCTCTCATCATTGCCTTGGAGGTCCACGTGCAGGTCCAGCTCTCGCCATTGTGGCATTCCATGTCACTGTGGCACAGGCCCTCCCGCTTCATGACTCAGGAATGATCAATGTACCAAGCAAGGTGGCTTCATGAAGAGATGAAAAGTTCCCAGCAATCTTGAGAGCTTGTTCTTTGTATGTAACCTCTAATGCATGGAACCGCATGAAAAAGGGTTCATCCGACCAGGTAGGAAGACTTTTAAGGGACACGCTGGTTTATGTTTCCCTGACACTGCTCAGTAAAGCTGATTGGAACTTTGGAAAAGGGTAGCCCCCTATTAGCACATTACTCTGTAGTCTTTATGGCAATGTTCTGGTCATTTGGGACCCAGTCTTAGTTGGGTTACAAAGAACACAATGCTTTTAAAGAATTCTTCCTATTAAATTACAAACACATGGTACAAGCCTGCGTTCCGAGCTGCTTGGACAGCCAGGGCCCCCTTCAGTTCCCCCTCCCATCTCATCTCTTAGCACCGGCGTAGTTTCCTAAGCATGTCCCGTGCACTGCGGTGCTGTCATCCAGAAAGCCGTTTTCAATGTTGATGATGTCCAACATCATCAACAATGAAAACTGACTTTTATAAACACCATTAGCACCCGTGTAGATGACGATATGCCCCTCGGGGGCGTGCCGACCCTTTCAGTAACGGCACCGTCGCCCACATTAAGAGACCCTCGCTACCCTGGGGCCCTTAACTTGGGCGGTGGGCCGTTATTTCAATGCACCCCGTTTTAACTCTATTTCTCTATGACGGGTTGGTATTGACCTTGCCTGTCATCGTGCCAACTGGGTATATATTATGGAATATGAAGGCATTGGAAGATAAAATGGAATGCTCGGTGCATCGAAACTCCAAAATTCGGATGCTCTGCAAACAGAGCATCTCAAAGGCAATGTATGAAGTTCACTCGAAATGGAATGTTATCCGTAAAAGACGTTTAAAATCAGATGATTAGCACACGAAGGATCCAACATGCAATGCATAGACATTCGCAGACAAAATAACATGTTATCACACAAGGCAATCGATGATGGAATGCTGTGCACGCCAGAACCTGAACATGTAATAGTATTTAAGATGGAGACACATATACACAGGAAACGCAACATACAATCTAATGCACGAAGCGTGCACATAGAGAAAATGAGTGCACCGTGGAATGCCGCGAATGACAAGAGGAGTTGAGTGAAACTTCTGCTGCTCTGTTAAGAGGGCAGAGTGCAGCTCTGTTGACACGGAAGCCAAACACTTTACCAGTATCCATCGCTCTGCGCCATTATCTGCACGTGCTGGCGGCCGCGGGCCCTGGGGGCTTTATCACCTGGTCCAGCCAATGTTTGCTTAAGAAATGTGCAGGAGGAAGCCGGGCCCAGAGTGCTTCCCACCGCCCAGGTTGCCAGCTCTTAAGGGGTTAGCACCTGCCTGGGTTTTATTTTAGGCCGCTGACAGCTCTGAAGGCTTCCAGGCCCAGAGCAGGCAGCACGTCATCTCTCGGACTCTTTAACTGCCTGTCTGGTGTGGTACCGTCTGGGGGGGGGGGGGGAGTTGGGGGGTTGGGGTGGGGGGATGCAGCGCAAGTCCTATAAATGCGGAGGCGCAGTGGGAGGGGAAGAAGTGTTTATCTGCACAGGCTAGACGCTCACTTCTACATTCAAGAGGCCTTTTTCAGTTGCTTAAAACTTTGACTGAAGCAATCTAAGCTAAATGAGAACTTTGGGGTATAATGGACTACTAATGGCCATTATACGCCCTCTGCCCCCAACACGCCCTTTATTACCCCCTGTCCTTGTTTTAAAGGTGGCTTACAGCGCGCTGAACATGTACTGCAGCTGCCCTCCTCTATCCCTGCATCAGGAACAGTCCCAACAATGAAGGTTCCAGAAGTTCCTTTTGCTTGAACATGTCTTATTGTGTATTGTGTATAAGTGTCCGCCACACCCACCGGGTACCCCCTTCAAAGTGCAAGGGCTTTTACGTCAGTCAAAAAACTTATCATATGTTATTCACGTTGTTGTATATGTTTTTTTGTTGGGAATGTGTCAGGTACATTTACCTGTGGTAATTATTTTTCCTGTATGTAATTAAGTAATAAGCCCCGAGCAGCGGGGCATTACTGAGTCAGGTAATGCCCCGAAGTCGAGGGACTTATTGCTATTAAGAGCATTGTTTTTCTGTTCCGAAACGCTCTGGCATTTCGGAACAGAAAAAAAAAATGTTAAAATCAATGGCAGCCGGGGAAGGGAAAATGGAGTCTGTTTTCCCTTGCCATGGCGGCCATTCACACTGAATGGAAAAAAGGTAAACAAATAAAATGGCCGCCATGGAAAGGGAGAAGGGACTACAACCAGTCCCTTCTCACATTCCATGGCCACCATTCAAAAAATAAGAAAAATGAAAACAAAGAAAATGGCCGCCATGGAAAGGCTGCCTTTCCATGACGGCCTGTTGTGGATCAGGAGTGGACACGCTGGGGACAGAAATGTTCCCAGTGCGTTTGCTCCTGAAATGGACCAAAAAGCAGGTAAGTGGGGTTGGGAGGGCGGGAAGGGGATTGTTTGGATGGGGTGGGTGGGGGAGGGAAAAAGCTGACCTGAATCACTGGCGGGGAAGATGGCAGCCTCCAGCCATGTGGTGGCTTGGAGCTGGGATTACCCCGTTTTGAGCCTCCTCATTGGCTGAGGGGCTGCCACACCCCTTCCCCCACCGCCAGGCACAAAGGAAAAGAACGTCGGGAGAGGGATTCCAGGTCAGTAAAGCCCTGGTGAGGGCAAATCAGATTGATTGTTATTAGTATCCCACGCTGGATACTAATACATAGTATGAGATCTTTGTTATAAATACTACTCAATTGTTTTTGTGTTCTTTCGCATAACCGGGGCTGCCCTGATTAATTGTCTTTATACAGTCTGAATTACCTGGAGAGATCAGGGAATTGCCAGGTGCCCCTCTTTTTCTACTGATCGTGTATTGCGTCACCATTCCATAGAGCCCCTTATAACATTCTTTCCTCAATGCGTGGAATATTCCTTTATCTACAGAGAGTGTTATACCGTCCAATGGTGTCCTCAGAGTGCAATGGGGGAGGGAGATATGCCAAGAATGGCAGGCAGCTGTTGAGACAAGCCAGGAAAGGACCCAAAAGTCTCTGATGTGATGCTGTTATCATCTGGCAGGTGCCTTCCTCGGGGTGTGCAGAGTAAATAATAATGGAACCTTTTAAGTGCAGGACTCGTAGAAAGCCAACTGGACATAGAGTGTAGAAGCAGGTCAGAGGCTTCTGACTGGTTAAGGAAGGGCACTGTCAGAGACAAGGATTGACTCCAATCAAGAACGTGGGACCAGTAAATGGGATGCACTTCTTAGGTTTCCGACTGGTTAGGAGCGTCACTGCCAGAAGTTAGGATTGACCCAAATTAAGGGCATTGGACTTAGAGAGAACTGACACCTCCAGATACATTGCCAGAACCAATCCTAGGCTTCTGACCGGCTACGAGTATCATTGACAAAGGCTATGGTTTGCTACTTTCAAGGCCCTTTGCGAACCCTCACCCAGTTATGTGGCCTTCTTCCTGATGACCCCAGGGCATGGCCAACATCCCCATTCCTACTTTTGTGGCTGTTCTCTATAGTGTCATGGTGACCCATCCTTAACCTTCCTATGTTGCCACCATGTTCCTTCCCTGGATCTCCATTTATATGGCCAATAATGATCTGTCTAATGTTTTCTCCTTCTACCAGGGCATTAAGCTCTAATTTCTTGTCAGCCCATCTATGGTTATGATATGATTTATGATATGGCATTTATAACGCGCCTATACACCAGTGTTTCAAGGCGCGATGAGGCAAGGGAGGGGGAACAGAGGGAAGACAGACAATGATCCTACTGGGCCAGGTGTCATTCAGATCATGCAAGTGCACAGGAATGCTACTTGCACCTTGGTTACTCACACCCTTTCCTCTATTTACCTGCTGGTATGTACAAATTCACTTACTGCTATTTTACCTCTATATTTGTTGACCCCCCTAAACTGTTCGCTTTTGTTTCAGCCTCCTGTCCTGACATTTTCCAGTGGAGCACAGTCTTCAGCAGCACTCCACTGGCATTTTGCTCATTGTTCTGTGGAAACTGACTTGCCCTTCAGACAGTCAGTACTGGGAAACTTTGTTTGCCTTACTCTTATGACTTTGTTGCCACTTTTGGCAACTGTATTTCAGTGCGCAAAGTATATTATTGTACCGTGCACTGGTGTCCTTGTGTTTTTGGGCCCTAGTCATCCACTAAGGATTATTTGGTAACTGGACAATGTGCCTAAGAGTAGACTGGTGGCAGTAGAAGCTTTTTCATGTATTTTTATTTACTTTTACCAAGCCATGCTGCGCTTACTGCGTTTGGCTCATGACTGTGGCTAGTGTCCATCATGGCCGTGCCACGATGTCTTTTGTCAGTTCCTTTGGCCATTTTGTCTGTTGGCCTTCCTCCTGATCTTTGTGACCGGGGAGTCCTTATTTGTGCATGCATTCACACGCGGAAGCCAGTGCTTTCCCAGTGTGTAGGTACCCAGGAAGTAGGCTTGGACTGTCTGGTATCAATCCACACTGCTGGTGCCAGGATGCCTGGTGAGCACGAGTGCATGAGAGCCACAGTGGTCCCTTATTGCACCACTGTTGGCGTGCATAAGTGGGGCAGATCTCCTCATTGATCAGCTGGGTGCGAGGACTCACTGGACTTTGGGATATGAGGAGGGGTCCTGGATGCAGACCCGCAAATCAGCCATAAGTTTGAATTGGACACATACACAGAGCCAAGCAGCCAGAGAACCAAAGCAGATCCAAGGACCATCCAGAACCGCGCAGAGAATGTTTTGCATCCTGAGCACACTTTTGTACCTGGTAGAGCCCTGCTTTCCAATCGATATACGATGGCCTGCAAAGGTGCTTCAACCCCTTGGAGTGGTGGGACCAATCACTCTCGACGCCTCCTTGTTACCCTGTAAACAAGCATTCTCAGAAGTGTCCCTAGGCCCTCCAGTGGACTGACAAGCTTGTACCTTGGCACCCATGCTTGAGCATTGTTTCATCAAGTTTCAGCTCGAGCTTTGGGGAAATTCTAGTTTGCACTGCAAAGTATTCTCTTGTCAAATTTCGTTGTCCCAGCTGCCTTGGGCCATGAGAGAGAGGTGTGCGTCAGTCTGCGAGACTTGAGTGCCCCTGAGTCACTGTGCGACAATGGTGGTCACTCCTGGTGACTTTCCTGCCTTTCTTCAAGTGTCCTGTGACCAGCTGCATCAGTACTTTCTTTTTCCTGCATTTGAGACGATAGATCCAGCTCCAGTTGTACATGGGACCCGCATTAGCACCCTAAGCGCCTGTGCACTTTGAAGCTCAACCAAGGGGGGGGGGGTTCATACTCCAGGCAACCTTCTTGAAACCTGGCAAGTTTGAACCCAGAGTGAGTTAAGGGCGGTGAGTACTCACACCACTCACCAGTGGCCCTTAGTTCATCCAACCCCTTTTTACGCACAAAGGATCCCTTGTGGTGCTTGCCTTGTCTTGGGTGGCCTCCCCTTCCTAAAGCCATCCAAAAGTTGGGAACCACTTTGTTCTGCACAGCAGCTCCACCCCTAACTCTCAGAACTGAATTTGCCTCACTCTAGAACCCTCCTCTAACTGTACCACCCCATCAAATATTGTACTTTGTGCTTTTGCGCATCACTGATCGCTTTTACGCACAAACCTGCAATTGAGCACAAGGCTCCATTCTTCGTAGGGCTGGACTTATAAAGTTAGGAGAATCCATACCTAGAGTTTTCCAATGTATTAATGTTTGTTTGCTTTCTCTCCTTACAGGTTTTGGCAGGAATCCGCACTTTACCGAATTGACCGTAAATATATTTTACATAGTGTGTGTTTAAGTAGTGATAGTATTGTGTTTTCATTATTCGCTTGTGTATGTTCTGGGCCTAATTAACTATGTATTTTCAATCTACTACTGTATAAAGGTAATTCTTGTCATCCTACTGTGTGTGCTCATCCAAGACCTCAGATCACCGACACTACTACTGAGAAACTAAGCCTTGGCTGCTCTCCAAGCTACCTTGAATTGCCTTGGCTAACTTCGCAGAAGTGTTCCCTGTTTCACTAAAAAGGGTAGCCTCCTAAACATCTGTTCACCAGAGAAATCCATTCTAACACCTGCTTATGCCGCAGTCCCCAGACGATCCAGCATACCTCTCCCAACATCACATTTTACCTCCTCTCCCCCCTCAACATTATCAAAAAGAAGTAATGGCTGATTGGGACTTCTGTGTTATTGGGACGTATGTGTTTATTAGTAACATTTTGCAACGCCCAAACCCTGGGGTATCACAGCATTTGGTACAATAAGACAGAAGTAAGTGGTACATTATCTTGCTGTATATTTTCCGTGTTCTTTCGCTCCCTACTAGCTCTGCATGGTGACTTCGTAACATCGCCAAGGTCATGGAGAAATGGAACGGTGTGTGATCGGGATCATTTGCATAAGTACGATCCCCTGTACCCATTGCAGTGGGCATTGCGGGCAAAGCCCTTAGTAAAGGCTTCCTTATGATGTGGGAGAATGTTCTCGAGCCGGCAGACAGCAGCTACATCACACTAATGATTTCACGTAATTAAGCTGCAGCCCCCGACATTGTCAACCACAATCTCTACTCGCCAGTCTACAGTCAGTGGAGAAGGCTGGGCTTGCTCTGGATTGGGTTCTTGCCACTCCACCAATCAGGACAATATTGCGTGGGGTTGAGAGCAGGTGAGCCGGTCTGATTGTTGCGCATTCCATAATTGGGACGGTTTCCATATTTCCCAATTTTATTTTTAAGCGCTATATGAAAGCCACATTTATGGCAATCAGAGAGAAAGTCCCAGACCTTTGCTTCAACACTGATGTAGCACAGCTCTTCCGTAAAGTCACGGAGGACAGAGTCAGGCCTCAAGCTAAACAAAGCTAGAACTGAGCTTATTTTATGAGTGCCATTGTAGGGTATAAGGCCAAACCATATAGCCATCTGAGGGCACAAAGAGGAGTAAAATGTCTAGAAAAGGATTTGGATTTATTTGAGCTCATCCTTAATTAGCCTCTCCTCCAATTCTTAGCTTGTTGTCCCTCCTTTTCTTTTCTTCTTTGGTCTTAAGCAGGTTGCACACATATCTCTGCAGCAGGCCATCAACCCGCTGAACTACCTTACTGGCACCAATGTGCTCTGTCTAATGGGGAAAACTAGGCATGTGAAGGCATTCACAGCATTGTTCACTAAACTGTTTAAATACCTAAAAAAGTAGATTATTTTAAATAATGCTTTTATTCCAAGTGCCTCCTCCATTCACTTCTGGCAAAGCATCATACTGCCTAAAGGCACCTGCATTTTGCACAGATAGCAGCAGTCCCTTAGCTGATTTGAGGTATGTAGCTACCTATGTGATATTAATTTCTAAACACACTGGGCCTCATCACAAGTTTAGGGTTAATTCCATGATATTGCAGTGGGATTACCTCCAAGCTCATTTACCATTACCGCCACTCACTCTGCCAGATTCACCACTGAAGGGTGGTGGTAAAGCAGTTTTAATCACCATAAGACTTGCAGATTTTATGCAAGCAATCATTTCCCAGTGGTGATATGTGGGAGAAAAGAGGAGTCACCTCCAGCTACAGGCTGGAGGTAAATGCTCCACTGAACCTCCAAACTCGCAGTGTGGCGGTGTGGGAAGGTGGAAATGTCATTACCACCTTTTTACCACCATGTATTCCTGTACCACCAAACTTGTAACAAGGGTCAGTATCTGTAGTATGCTGTCTACACACAGGCCTACCCGTTTGTTTCTCACTAGGGAACTGCTCCAAATTTGAAAGTCATGCACACTGTTTTGATGGCGGTACTCACAGTGGGGCATTATGCTATGTTCTCTTATGTTCTGCGATGCTATGGTATGTTAATAAACATTTATACTGGGACCATCCCCATTGTAGTGGTCTTAAGTCTCTGAGGCTTGCCTGGGTAGTGGCCTATTCTGACTGTGCTCGGGATACACCAGACCATGATCTGTGGAGGAAGAGGAGAAAAAGTAAAAGGTGAGAGGATAGAGCCAGATTGTCCAACTCCAGGCCTCGACGGGCGGATCCATGTTGGATCTTCCAGCATACCCCTCATGAATATTCATCAGATACATTTGCATGAAATGATTCTAAATGTATGCACATTTTTGCTCATGAATATCAATGAGGGATATCCTGAAAACCCCTCAGGGTTACCTGCCCTCGAGACCTGGATTTGGACAACCCTGGGAGAGAGGACGCGTTATAAGAGTGGAGAAGAACAGACACATAATTGTGAAGGTACAATAAGGTACAGGGCAGGAGTGAAACTGTGATAGGATGGGTGCATGAACATCATTGATAACCCATCATACCAATGTTAATCTGGATAGAGGGACTGAACGCCCACCTGTGATGCCGGGCAATTGTCTGTGAAGGGAGTTTCTAGTACATTGACTGCATGGTTCTAGAATTATGGCATGGTTATGTGATGGACTCAAGATGTGCTTGAGCCAACCTGTGAGGTCCGGAGGCTTCTTCACCAGATGGCCTTCCCCCCGTAAATGAGGAGGCTAATCTGTGGGGGTCGAGCCGATTGACAGAACCATGAGTAGATGGGGTGAAGGTGAATGTGGGGTCTCCGTAGGGGAACGCGGGAAAGGGAAGAAGGAATCATCTTGATCCCCCCAGATTCATACCATCTTAGTTACGTAAAGAGGGGCGAGATTGGGTGACCAGTGTAAGGTGCCGTGAGTACGAGCCTGAAAAACGCTATATATTCTAAGCGGTGTGCAACCATCCACAGGGTCACTGGAGGAGGAAGCCATCTTTCCTCGGCCACCCGGAGGACTCAAATATCACATACTCTAGGAGAGCAATCATGTTGGCAGCTACTGCATGCATATGTGCTGCTATACTTACTTGTGACTCGAAGCCCAAAGTACCACAGGGATAATTACACATAAGGTAGGCACCGTTGGGCAATTGCATAAAAATACCAGCCGGCTCGAAGTTGGTTGAGGCTGCGCCTTCAAGACCTCTCAGGGACAGGGTCAGCTGTACTTTTATTTCTTTTGGGAGTCTGCCACATGATCACCCTCGAACAGAACAAATACAGCTCCTAGCACCTTGCATTCATCACTGACCCCTCCTTAGCTAAACAAAATGGCCAGATGACAGTTAAAAACTCCATGAATAGACTGCGCACTAAACAATCTTTTTTTTTATTTAAAAGTGTTTTACAGTTTACAAGTAACCTTTACACTAAGATAAGAACAAATGCAAACAAATAACACAAAAAATGCACACAATTACACCAACTCTATGCTCAAATCATAAAGCAAGTCATCAGATGACACAAAACGCTCTGACAGCACACTGCTGCTTAAAGACCAAAGAAAAGGGACCGATCCTTCAAAGTTCTCTCTTAGTTACTTTGGCAATTACAGAGTGAACGAAAACTTAAACAAATGTTGGTTTTCATATTTTAAAATCTAACTTTTAGTTAATAATGCAAAAACAAAATTAATTTGAATCTTTTCAGTCCACTAATATTAAAGAGGTTCCAATTAACTGCTGTTTACATTACATACACGAATTGAAATACTTGATCTTTCAGGTGGGTTTTGACAAAGGGGTTTTAATTTAAAATAAACCTAACATCACAATCAATTTAGTTATTTATTTTTGTATGTGCAAGATGCCTTTAGCCCCTTAAACATAGGGGCAGTCATTATTGTCTGGGAAAGCTGACCTTTCCTGGGACAGGCAATATCCTGCAGCAATGACCACCCCCAAGGTGTAATGAGTGCATTTTTTGGTCCACTTCAATTGTTGCCCCACTATATGGTATATTTGCCCTCGTTTAATTGTTGCCTCACCCTATTTTGGCTCTTAGCATCCTAGATCATCTGTTGACACACTGTGTAAATTGTTTGTCCTATATAAACTGCCCCCCACCACTCTCTTTTGCCCCTCATCCCTCTATGAATTGTAGGCACTAGTTGAATTTTTTGACCTAATTTAATTATTACCCCATTATATTTTGCTCTTTGGCTTCCTAGATTAATTGTTTGCCCGCTGTATGAACTTTGCACCAACAGGAAAACTCTTTTCTTCACACCGACACTACACGCAAACTATGCCAGTGACACAGAGCAATTTAAAATCCATCCCTACAGACATCAAACAACAGAGCTCTACATGCCTACAACCAGATTACATAGCACAGCCCTGGCCAATGCTCCCTAGCACGACAGGCACGCAAGGCTCCGATTGGGACACACATGCATACATGTTGACCTTTTGCGTCGGCAAAGCGGGTGCAAAAAGAGGATTTGGCCAAGGCGTGTGAGAGCTCCAATGATGCCTATGGACTGGAAAGGGGATTGGCGTGTGGCTGAACTCACTCGCCATTTTATGCCTGATTCATGCAATGTGTAGTGCGGTGCAAAGCCAGTGCAAAGTCACTTTGCACTGCAAAAATACACTTTGCACCGTTCTGTGAATCAGGGTGTTTGCTGGCAGTGCAAAGTCAGTGTGCCCCGCACTAAGATTTCCATGAGTCAGGCCCCTTGTATTTTCCCTCTTTTAACAGCAACCTAACCCACCCTCTCTCTTTCAGATCCGCCAGAGCACCTGGCATGTATCCTAGCAACATAACACCTGTGGTCAAAGTGGGCGGGAAAGGTTGCGAGTGCTGCTCCTCTACTTTTATTTTTTTAAGTTTTACTGTTCCTATACTTTTCTTTTTAAACGAACCCGTTCCGGAATGGTTTATTTTAAAATAAAAGTGTAGGAAGAAGTTGAAACTTGCACCTCAGTGCACTGCACTGAACGTTCCCTTAAACAGCAAGTGTGTTTGTTTGGGTGTTTGTATGGCGTGTCGTAGGGGCTGTGGCTATGAGGTTTGTGGGGAGCGGGGGACAGGCCAGCAGGGAACATAGTTCCACTACTTCTTTTTGTACACTTCAGTGCTGGTACCAGATGTGTAGCCGTATCTCGGGATCCAGCCAGACTCAGCCACCACAAACCCCAAACCCATGCTCTGCTCTGGGCTACATGGAAAACATAAATTTGAAAAAAAAAAGAAAACGCCCACCCGAAACGGCAGAGCACTCATGACGGCTATGAGCTGCAGAGCTGCTCCACCCCCTACAGGACTTTGATCCAGGTCACAGCTGCAGGACAAGCAAACTGTAACTTCCTCTGGTGACCCGGTGCGAGAGGTCACCAGTGGAAGTTACAGTCCTCAGCCACGACCCGGTTTATGTATTTATGTAATGTTTGACGGATCAATGGACCCAGATTATTTATTTATTTATGCAAGGCTTGTCAGATGCTTGTATCCGACAAACCTTGCATAAATAAATAAATATAAAGGTATCCACAAACATTGCATGAATAAATAAATAGCCCTATTAACATTGGAACAATGAAACACGGTGCAGCCACCCAACTGCTTTCAGAGGGGAGCTGCAGGAGCTGTGCGGATGCGGTTCAAGTAAAATAAAACATTGCTTCTGACGTACAGAAATCACCCCGTTTTAATAGTACCCAATAGGGATTTTTTAAAAAAATAAAATGGGATGCAAATTGTGTACTTTAAATAATATTTACTCAGCAACAGTGGTCAAAACTATTATCCGCATAGTGAAGTAACTCATCACCAGTGCCATGGAAGTGGCTAAAAGTGGAATTCATATATAAAAAAAATGGTGCTGTTTTAAACTATTATTTTGGATATTTCCTTTGATCAGAGGTCAACTGCCAGCTCTGCCCCCCAACCGCGCCTCCTCAACCAGCCCCCCAAACTCTGCCCCCACCCATACCTTGAGGGATCCCCCACCACATTTTTTCCATTTCCACCACTGGCTTCACTTCGACCACTGCATAACACCAGGAGACAATGTGGAATGTGTTGAGGGTGAAAGGAATGATTATGAGGGTGAGTGACTGCACTGAAGCCCTGCAAGGCAGGCATCTAATAGTCCTCCCATTTCCATGCCGCACGTGCGGGCTGGGCTCCCTGTCTCGAGTTCCCACCCAGCCAGGCCCCATCCTCCGCCAAGGAGACGTTTTACCCCTGCAAACTTCTGTGCACTTCCGCCTGTAGCCTGCAGCAAGAAGGAGCCCGTTATGCAGATTCGCGCATCTAATGGCGGCTGCGCGTGCAGTGGAGTATTGTAAACATGTCTAAAAAAGATGTAGCCCGAGGACGAGCCCCGTCTCCTGCTCTCCCCGCGCCGCAGAAAGTCGCGATAAAGCATCTAAATTGAATTATTCCTCAGTGAATAAACCAAGCCATTAAAAAAAGATTTCTGAGAACGCGGAGCGAGAACGCATTGCAGGAAAGCCTGTGATTCAATTTAGGCGTATTTATTTATTTAACCCATTGGCTCATAATTGTACACTGTGACCCTGCGCCTCTGGGCGAGGCGCCTTGATTCTGCTGGCATGAGTTTCCTTTTGCTTTGCATCAGCTGAGAATGTACCATATTTGCATAAAGTCTCATTGCTGCCAAGTGGCCCCATGGCATAAGTGGCGCCTTCACCCGATCCTGCTTTTTTAGCCAGCAGCACTTTGCATGCTGGGGCTTGGAGTTCTGTGATTTCAATTAAAAGTATAGGCCGACAACCAGAATCTGGAAAGCGCAGGCAGCTGCAAGAAAAATCAGTACTGGGTGCAGGAGATCCTCGTGACAGGGGGGCGCACTTATCATGTCAGAGGGCAGGAACTAAGCAGAGTGGAACTTATGGAATGGTGACATCACCAAGAAGAAAGGGAACCCATGCTGGGCCTTCCTGCATACATGCCAACGTTATCCATTCCATGCGGGAGGCACCAGTTCAGTCCTGGTTTTAACTTTGCATTCTGGAACTTGCAATCCTGTATTACCCCCATTATAAGCTAGATTGTATGCTCTCTGGATTTTAGCACTTCACCTATGGTGCATAGAGCATCCATGCAGCTCACAGTGTTCACACCTACGAATCTAGCAGGTTTATACATGTATGTCCACATGACCCCTTTCATGTATGTGTGCCAGGAGCGGAGGGGCTGCACCATGCGCCACCATCTCCCAAAAGGCCACCATCTCTGATCTGGGCTTCAGCTACATGCCCGAGATTGCGCAGCTATAAGAGCGCGCGCGTATTTCCAGAAGCGGGCCAGAGGAACCAGACGCTGACCTTCCACTGGGCCGTCCACGGCGCGTGCCTATGCCTCGCGTTTCCCATATTTTCAAGGTAAGGGCATCCAGTCCTTTGGGGCGACCATGCAAAAGGCTGCGTGCCAATGGTAAAACCTGTTTTCCGGGATTGCCCTCCTTGCGCTCCCCTGTCCAAAATGGCCGTCTATACTGCACTACATGGACACTGAGCCTCTTCCTCTCCAGTCAGCCCACTGCCCAAAAGCCCTATCTACTAACTCAACCATCAAGCCATATGCCCACCACTAATCTGACAATAAACTAAATGCTAAACCGCCACCCAAATGGGAAGTGACATTAAGCAGGTACCTATATATGCATTATAGTCTCGGGAGGATAGCTCAGGGGCAACGCGCTCACCTTAGAAGCAAGACAACATGGAGCAACACAGGTCGATCCCCGGGTCCGCGCTTAGAAACCTCGGGGTATTAAGTGCATTATAAATATCTCGTCATCTTATTCTTGATCACCACTGGTCCAAGAGCATAATATTAAACCATTTCTACATTCTCTTATTTCCTGTTGCCCACTACTGGCCTAAAAGCACACGTGACATCATTATTTTATTTCATATTGCTGGGCACCACTTGACTGAGTGGCTAGACAAGAAGGTACGATTCGGCACCCCTTCACTTCTCCTGGCCCACCCCAACTCCTGCCTTAATATCCCCTTACTGCCACACCCCACCAGGCCCCTGACTACCATACCTCTACACCTTCCTGTCCTGTCCTCTCCCTCCCACTCTCACGAGGTCTCCTGCTACCCCCACAGTCTGTCCCACTGCTCCCCATGTCTCATCCTCTCTCCCTCCCCATCTTTCACTCTCCACCGCTCCGTACTCCCCCTGTCCACTCCACTGCACTCACCCTGGGCCACTGGGAAGCCCAAACCCTCTGCAACAAGGCAACTTTCCTCACCAACCCCTTTAACTCCCAACACGTTCAGTGATGGGGCGCCCATCACCGAAACCAAAGGCCCCCTCCCCCCACATGATGCTGCCACTCTGGCTGCCCTCCACACTACCTTGTCTCCCCGGTTCTATGTCATTCCATCCCCAGGGTGTTTTTTTTGCCGCCGATTTATGACTGAAAAAACACACTGAATTATTTTGTTTGATCTATTCCCCAACCCCTCCTACTCCTTATATCCCCTTACCCCCACCCCAAATGTTTCAATGAGATTTTTCAGCCAAAAATCAGCATTAAAAATCACTGTGAAAAAGCCCTGGTGATGAATGAACGTCGTGCCGTCTGACCCTACTACCTAACTAAAAAGGAGCTGGTGTTGGCCTAATGGACGGTACGCACACAATAAACACCAGCCACCTCTTGCTGCTGGCTGGGCTCCCTCTTCCTTCAAAGCACTCTTTCCCACTTTTAGCATCCACCCCTCTTACTATCCTCAATATTCACCGGCCACATGGCACCCTTACTATCCTCTTCACTGAGCTAGACCTGCTGCTAGAAACACTCCCGGGTGTTGTCGCTCGCTTGAAACACTCCCTTCCTACTCAGAGCCAAGTGAACTCCCTTATGTCATCTCCCTGTCTCCCCGCCCTTAAATCCTCTGCTATCTCTGTTGACCCCTCTCTATATGATCGCTTCCTCATCGGCTTCACCACCTTGGACCCCTGAACTCTCTTCCCTCCCCTGCACTTATTGTCAAAATGAAGTTAGTTCCTGACTCCACAATCGCCTACCTGGACAAGGTCAAATCCTCTCTCCAAGCCCACACTACTGATGTCACCTTCATCGAATTCAGCATTGCACTGGCCACCTGCTTCGACCACCACTATCCTGATTGATCCTTCACCTGTCCCTTCCTCCGACCATTAAGCTCCCCAGCCATCTAACAGAAGAGGACAGCATTGCGCCTTCACCTACACCCCTGGTGCAACGAGCTAAAGATTCGAATACAAAGTTTTGAAATGCAATACTTTCAAAACAAAAGGACCGAGAAAAAAAAAATCGAATCCACATTTTTTTTTTTTGGGGGCTCACCCCAAACCCCCGTTTTTTTAACCAAAACCACTAATTTTACCTATACCAAAAACAAAAAAAATACATTTGAAAAAAGGCATTTGGTCTTTTTTTTTAGTCCTTTGATTCGAATGTATTGCATTCGATCCTTTTGAATTCGAAATGATGACCGGACACCCCCCCAATCTACTAACTTCTGAAAGATTCCCTATTAATCCTCAGTACTGCTCTCGCTTGCCAAAACCTCTTACACCACTGACCTCATATCCTGTCTCCACTCACACCCCATAAACGATCCCTTTGAAATCTATACTTGATTTTGCCCGTCTACCTTTCTGACGGCATCTTGCTCTGCTATCTCTCTTCAGAATGCTGCAATCCTCATCTTTCATTCATCTCTCTATCCGCCGCCTCCCTGTGCCTCCTCCTTTTTTGCTCTTTCTCCCAGTTCAGTCTCCTAAAATGGCTCCATGTGTTATTATCCCTGCAAAATATTGCCATACAAAAATATCGACATATTTTTGCGGCAATATTAAGGCGTGGAACCTGCGGGGGACACCCCTGCAACCCCTGTATTATTTTAAAAGGAGCTGGGGACACCTCTACTCCCAAAAAACCCTAATATTATCCCCACTAAAAATATCACCATTGGCCGTTCCCGACGACCATATATATGGCGATATTTTTGGTGGGGATGATATTACCTGATACCCCAAAAATACCATCATTCTGGATATTAAAACAAGACTAAGGGCCTCATTACACGGTAGGTGGTAAGGGTTTACCGGTACCGGTAGGGGCACCAGTACCGGTAAACCCTTACCGCCTTAATACGAGGTCCCTTTGCGGGACCTGACCTTAACGGCTGGTTTTACCAGCCGTTAAGGAACGGGCCCGCTAAGGGACCTTGGTGCTAAGTACGGTACCGCAATTTGCGGTACCATAATTAGCTCCTTCCCCATTCCCATTGAGCCCTATGGGGGCAAAAATGGGAATGGGGAAGTGCCTTGGTGAATGGGGAATTACCGCCCCCGCTCACCTTGGAGTAGGGCGGTAATTCCGCCATCCACCAAGGCGGACACGGTAAAATACCAGCGGCAACCATGGCGCTATTAGCGCCATGGTTGCCGCCTACCGTGTAATGAGGCCCTATGAGTCAATGTTTTTATGACCAAATGTCAACTCCACCTGTAAGCAAGTTAAAGACCATCTCCCACCACTTAACTACCATTCGCCCCAACGTTTCCCTAAAAGCAAACAGAAGTGTATGCATATAACGTAAATATGTATACTGTTCTACCGCTCTAGCATTGGAGCCTATGAGTTCCTCTCATGTATCGCTGTTCCTTAGTCAGTACCCTGATATGTGCCTATTATCTAGACTTTCAGCTACTGGCATACACTCATTCACTCATCCATTAGCTATTGTGCAGGCACCCTGCACAGGCACTGCCTCTGTGAGTGGTTATGCTCTTATCAGTTTCTTTCCGCATTTTGGAAGCCTTGTGGCATGCGGCTAATGACTACAATAAAGCTTATGCCATGGGCTGGAAGGTCCTTAGACATTCCATGTAATTAATTATTGATGTTCATTTGCCTTTTGAGACCTATTTTTCCTTCAGATGCAAACTGAGGTACAAACTAGATTTAGAACACTTGAATATATTTCATGCTGTTGAAGGCCATGATGAATGCGTGGTTCGAATCAGCATATATGCGAAACCATATATGTTCACGTAGACCTTACCAGTCTATGGTTAATTCATTTACATTTCCGATTTTAATTGTTTTTATTGTCTTTTCTTTTTTTTACTTTTCAACATGTTTTAATGCTGTTATGATATGATATGATAAGGCATTTATAACGTGCCTATACACAAGTGTTTCAAGGTGCAAGGAGGAAAGGGGGGGACAGAGGGAAGACAGAGACAACGATCTTACTAGGTCAGGTGACATTGAGATCGCGCAAGTGCAGGATAGGGGAAGGGGAAAAGTGTGAGGGGAAAGGGGAAGTGCAGTACATAGGATAAACAGTACATAATTAAAAACAATAAATAAGAACAATAAATAAGTGCAGCCAGCTGGTGGCAGGTGCAAGGGTAAGTCAGACATCAGGTGTCAAGTGCTGGTAGGAGGCTGTAGGGATACAGAAACAGCCCCAGAGTGCAAGGGTTGCCACAGGGCAGTGCAGGTGTGCAACTGGCGAGGAGGGGACCTGGGCCTGAGAACAGAGGGTAGACAGGTGACCAGTACAGTCAGTTTCAGCCAGAAATTCAGCAGTGGAGAGGAGGGGAGAGAAAGCAAAAGCAAAGAGGAAGGTCTTGAAGTGTTTCCGGAACTGGAGATGGTTCTCCTCAATTTTCAGAGAGGCAGGGAGGCTGTTCAAGAGGGAGGCTTGCTTGGAGAAGCGACTGACCTTGAGGGAGTTGGAGGTGGGTGAGAGAAGAGCTTGAGAAGGAAGATATTTACGAAAAGAGAGTTGGAGGTAATGAGGTCCCAGGCTTCAGAAGGCCTTGTGGACAATGCAGAGGGCTTTGAACTTAACCCTCGCAGCCACTGGGAGCCAGTGCAGAGATTTCAGTCCTGGAGGGATACGATCCCTGGGCTTGAGGCCAAGGACAAGTCTCGCAGTCCTGTTCTGGATGAGTTGTAGAGGGCAGAGAGCAGAGGCAGGCAGATTTAGAAAGTGGCTGTTGCATTAGTCCAGCCTAGAGAGAGCCAGAGCTCTGGAGACAATGAGCTTCTGGGGGAAGAAGAGGAAAGAAAGAATACTTCTGAGGAGGTACAGCTGGTAGTGTGACTTCTTTGAGATGTCAGAGATGTGAGGAGAGAAGGAGAGTGTGGAGTCGAAGATGACCCCCAGGTTTTTAGCCTCACAGGTGGGAGCAGGAAGAGAGCCAAAGGAGGCCGGCCAGAGAGTGACAGGAAAGGCGGTAGCAGATGTGCCGATGAGGAGAATCTCAGTCTTACTGGCATTAAGGCAGAGATCATTGGTGGCACACCACTCCTGGATAGCAGACAGACAGTCAGAGATGAGAGAAGGAGAAGAGGTGGCTGAAGGGAACCTGAAAATGATCTTAGTGTCCTCCGCATAGCACTGAAAGTTGGGGCAGAGAGCAGCAATGCGGTGGGCAAGTGCCAGGTACTGGTTGAACAGCCAGGGAGAGAGGTTAGACCCCTGGGGAACACCACAGGTAGAGATAGAGATAGAGAATAGCAAGGACCCAAGTTGCACCTGGGAGGGTCGATTGTAGAGGAAAGAAGTCAGCCAAGCCAGGGCCTGATCGGTGATACCCAGGTTATCACGGATACAGTTGAACAGGATGGCATGGTTGACCGTGTCAAAGGCAGAAGAGAGATCAAGTAAGATGAGGACACAGGGGGTGTTGGAATCAAGGTTGGAGAGCAGGTCTTATTATCAGAATGATGCTTGATTGATTGACTGTCTGACTGGCAGTGAATATGAATTAATGATTTGTTTTTATTATTTTGTTTTGTAAATAAAATTGTTATATCTTTTAGGTATCATGTCTTGTGCATTTGAATGTATTATCGTTAACTTAAGAAACATGTCTGGGAAAATATAATATGCTATGTCCTGTGTACTTAAGTGTTTCTTTGTTAATGCAAAACTGTTTGCCTGAAATTATTTAATAGATTGTATACACATTACTTTGTTACATAATAGTGTTCTTTGATTGTTCAGATTGTTTGCCTATGTTGTGTTAAAGGAAACATCGGTGATTGGTGTATTTCCCCAGTTATGGTTAAAGTAACATGCAAGCATGGGGCACTAAAATTAAATTATTGAAATGAGACATTACATCTTGTATAACAGGAAATTTAGCTTGTGCTAAAAGTGTTATGTTATATGCAGTGCATGTTGATCCTTTTATTATATGTTAATGTTAATGTTAAAGGACATTTATACCACACACTATCCCCACCGGAGTGGTCCCCTGGTGCTCTGGTGGATCTAAAATGTAAGAGGGTGGGATGGGTTAGTAGGGTATAGTGGGAAAAGGTAGAGCGAGAGTTGTGATGGCCTGTTGACAGCTGTAGTTCGGTTAACACCGTTCGCTGAGCATGGGTGTGATTTTCGGATCGGTAGACTCCCATGTCCTGATGTGCGTGACTATGTGTGGTTTGTCTTGTTGCGGTGTTGTGAAGTGCATGTGGAATGCTGTGCAGAGATGTAGCTGTGTTTGTTTCGTTTTTGAGAGGTCTATGCAGAAAATTGAGATTTTTAGCAGGTGTGGTTAATAGTCTTTTCTTGCGTTTTGCTGCTGGCTTCAGTGTCAGGTGTCTCTGCCCATGCTATGTATTTCGGCCTTCCATGGTGGGTCACTCGCCAGGTTCTGTGCATAGTAGTGGTATGACTAAAATTGTCTTGTGGGCGGTGGGCCACAGGGTGGTGAAGGCCTCCACCCACCCATGGGTCGAGATGGGTTTGGTTAGGGTGTTCGCTCTTAGGTGTTAAAGGTGGGCCCTATCGCTCCGATCTTTATGCTTTCCCTGGCCTCCTGGGTGCTAATTGTGTGTTGTTTCTCCCTCGTCTGCAACCAAGGTGTCTGATCCTATGGCAGTGCTTAACGTGGGGGAAAGGCTTGGATGCAATCCTAAGTCTGCATTGAGGCACGTTCTATTTCCAGTCGTGTCTTTGTTTTCTAATTGTTTCCATCTGGTTCTGAGGTGAAGAGCCGTGTTTTGAGTAATTTTCTGAATTTCAGGTGGTCTTTCGTATTGCGTATTTCTTTAGGGAGTGTGTTCCACATTTTGGCTGCCAGGTGGGAGAATGAGTGTCCTCCACGTTTTTTTATTGTGCATAGTTTTGGGTCTCAGCAGAAGTCATTGGTTGCTCTGAGTGCTCTTGTCGGTAGGTAAGTGGTTATTTTCTTTTGTAGGAATTCTGCTCCTTGGCCATGGATTGCTCTGTGCGTTATACACATTGTTTTGAAAGTGATTTTTTGTTTGATTGGCAGCCAGTGTAGCATTTGTAAAGCTGGGGTGATGTGATCCCTTTGTGATGGTTTGAGTAGAAGTCTGGCTGCTGCATTTTGGATATGTTTACCCGTAACAAGTGAGCATTATAATAATAATAATAATAATAATGATAATAATAATATATTTCTTATATAGTGCTACACACCCATAGGTCTCAGAGCATTGCAATAACAGACATTATTATCCCACACAGTGGTACTCATTTTATCGACCTTGGCAGGATGAGTTGAACCTGCCGGGATGCAAACCTGCCACAGCAGACTGTGCACAGATATCAAGGGCGAGTGCTTAGCTCACTGTGCTATCTGACTGTCCGATATGTCCTTTTTGTGTGTATTTTCTGTCAGAAATGACTTGCATGATGGTCAATCAATACAAATACTAGCAAGGATACTTTCAGATACATGATTGCTTCCTGTGCATGTAGCCTCTTTGAAAGTGATCCCTGGTGACGACTAAGACCGGTGACGACTAAGACTGCATTGTTTGGCCTCCACATGTTCCAATTGTAAGAAATTATATGGTTAAGTGACATTAAATAAGTAGTGGACCATATTCCGAATGTAATCAAAACCCTTTGGTAAATTCCCAAATGGGCAATTGTGAAGAAGAAGGAAGCATGAGAGCACAGCCTCAACATTTTTGGTTTTCATGATCCTTATGCAGGAAGCCATTGGGAGCCATTTTTAATGTAATTATTGGGACTGTTCTGGCTGATGGTTATATCTGGGTATGATGTAGGTTATACTCTTATATGGTGAGGTGATGGATATCATCGCACGGTTAGGTTTCTGACAAGCTATTAATAGGCATATTGCTACTGGGATACAGTGGTAGCACATTATGCTGGACTAGTCCTAAATAACAAACAAATCTGAATTTTATTGTCTAGCTTTTGTCAAATACAGGACATCACATCTTCATCAACCTTCTTGTCGTCACCGTGCCTTTTGTCTTTTGCGTTCCCGGGTGTGAAAGTTGATCTCCTGAACACTCATGGATCTTAATTGGTTCATATCTGTTTGTTTAGGGTCTGTTTGCCAGTGCACAGGAAGCGGGTACATGAAGTCAGGATTCCTGAGAGCATGCAGATGCTCACATATTCATTTAGCAGTTATTGGTGTTGGGCACACATAACTTAATGCAGGTAACCTCATCTCTCACAAAAGGCGAAAATCCCTTAATAACATTTTGAGGAGTCTATGGTAATTAGACTCTCCCAATTTACAGTTGTGGTGTTGTTCATAGCATGTGCACACGTTGAGCATCTTCAACATGTGTAGAATCCTGTTGGACATTTTGAAATCAATGTTTCTTTGTTCAGTTTGCCGCAGTAGATTGCTGGGAGGATATATCATGTTATAGTCCTTGAGATCGGAGCCAACATCAGATCTATAAATGATCATCTCAAGAGGTTATCCAATGTCACAGTGGCCGTCTTATTGGATGCAGAAAAAACATTTCGTTAAAATAGACCGGCCTTTTCAAGTCGGTAAGGCAGAGATTTGGTCTGTGTCCAAGATTCATTAAACTGATGAACACAAAGCGTTACGACAGCAGATCTCTCTTGAAGTTACAACGCAGATCATACAGTTTAAAATGATCTGCAACATCTACTGGATTGAAGAGACGATGCCTCAACACAGTTTAAATGACTTTGATTGGAGGCTGTCGGTGGTCAGTGTTCAAAATGTTTATGATTTCCTTTGTGCCTGGTTGGACATTTCAGTTTTCCCTGTTTTTTCAAGGTGTTAGCCTTTGCACTGATACTCTTAAGGACATTAAGGGGCTGATTCATGGAATTTGTGCGCCGAAACACAGGGATTTATGCGCCATTCTGTCCGCAAATCCCTATTTGTTAAACAGGGATTTGCAGGCAGAATGGCGCACAAATCCCCATTTTCCGGCGCACAAATTCCATGAATCAGCCCCTAAATTTCAAAACCTATACATATATATATGAAAAGACAGCTATAAAAATAATTAGAAGAGTATGGATGGTAGGACACTACTCAATCACCCTACCAGCAAAGACATCTCCTCTGTGAAGATGGGAATCATGGACTAGACAAAACAAAGAGGTGACGGCTGGAAGGTTTAGAATTAATCTCAACCTCTGGCAATTGCTCTGGGCAACCCTTCAGACCATTGTTCTTCGCCTGCCAAGCTATTACAGAAAGGGGAAAGACCACATGCAAATCAGACTTGGTGCTACCCCCAAAAGGGCATTCCAGCTAGACCTGCTAGGTCATATCCCTTCTGCGCAAAACCACAAGCATCGCCAGACATGTTTCGGCCTCATTGGGCTTCAACAGAGAGGATAAGCTTGGGACTCTAGGTCCAGCAGACTAGGGACTCATGTCTGTGCATACCTGTCCCACTCGGGCTGACTAAAGCAAAGCAAAAAGGTAATGCTTAATCCTAGGCTAGAATATATTCTAATTTCCCATGTTCAGTGTTGAAGGTGTAGGCCAGGTGAACTTCAATGAACCACCTGGGTGTAAAGCCTAGAAGACCGCAGTCAATGGGGAAAAAGTGGGCAACCGCTCTCCCCATTGAGCAGGTACATCAGGCGTTGGCCCAGGATCCAACCTGCGCTCATGCCCTGATGACGTACTAATAGAACTCAAGACAATCTATGCCACACACCTCTAGAACAAAGTTACTAAAGTGTACTAAACACACACAGCATCATTCCAAGAGGGGCGCTGAAGGAAACGGCAGCAATGCGTTACACGGCGTAATGCTCTTACGTCTCCAATTCCCGGTCTGCCCCATTTTCCTGCAGTGACGAGGCAGAGAAGGGGCATGGAGGGCAGGTAAGTGCTCCGCTGTGCTGACCACCCCCAACTTGTCAGTACACCCCGCCGTACGCCTGGGTGAGATTCTCATGCCGACGTAAAATGAGTTCCTATGGAATAGCAGGCACATTCCATAGGAATGCATTGATAAATGACACCTGCTACCCGTCATTTGAAGGCGTCTTCTATTCATAAACAGAAGATTAAACGCGAGGAGTGTCGGTGAGTTTGCCTGGCACTGCTTTTCCCGTTTGCACCCCGCTTTGCCAATGTTTATAATTGCATGTAGGGGAACCACCAGCATTTAAGTCTGCTGGGCCCCTGCATTTAAAGTAAAATGACACCTGTGTTAACGTCCTACAATTTAAAGGTTGTCCCAGTCTTAACGCACGGAGCCGAGGCCTTCGTATGCACTTCAGCGAGAGTGTGGTCATCCGACGAGGGAATATTTGGGAGAGCAAGTCTTGGAGTACCACGTGTCACGCCAAGGTCAATAATAAGATTTGAGGTGGCCCTAGCGTCGTTATTGACAAGAGTTACGTGGAAAACACTAAGTGCCCGATTCATGGAATATTTGCCCGGTTCAAAGTGAATTTGCACTGCTGAAAAGTGGCTTTGCACTGCCGACACAAACCCTGATTCATGGAACCCTGCAAAGTGTATTTTTGCCCTGCTAAGCCCTGGCAGAGTCATTTTGTAATGCAGAAATGACTATGCGCTGACTTTGCCAGGACTTTGCACTCCAAAAATACACTTTGCACGGTTCCATGAATCTGGGTTTGTGCCGGCATCGCAAAGTCACTCAGCAGTGCAAATTTACTTTGAACCGGGCAAATATTTCATGAATCAGGCCCTAAGCTTCTTTAGGAAATGCCCCTTGACGGAAGCTGCAATGCCATGCAACATTTTAAAAGAAGAAATGACAACGAACAACGGGACCTTAATGAGCTTATGGAGCTCAAAGTGCCTCTCGATTCTGGAGCAGATAGAGACGGACCTAGAGACCCTGATATTAAATCCAGGAAAGGCAAAAAAAAAGCTTTGGCAAGCGGAGTGCATGTCAACGTTACTAGAGTCAGGAAGCAGAGGGATACAACAACCTCCCAAAACACAGATTTTGCAGCGGAGAAGGGGGGGCGGAATCACGTCCTGCCCCTAAGGCCCCAAGGTATCGACATATAGGCCAATGTATGGAATCGATAAACACGTGCTCTGTAGAGGAAAGGTGGACAGCCTTGAGGCTGGGAGAACATTTTCCATTGGCTTTTGCATTCATTCAGTTTCTAAGCGAAGTGTTTTAGTGATCAGGACTTGGGGAGGCGACTCAAGAAGATGCCATGAACTTAACACATCTAGACACGAAACACTGGGCAAAGATCCCGCGGCGTGATGGTTTTAATGATGATCATTGCAGATGAAAGACTGAGGTTTGAAATAAACCACATGTCAATCAAATAATAAATAATTAAATAAATGACCCCTAATTGAGTGCAAAGGACATCTTAAATATAATGGGGGCAGTGATTCTGCACCCTCAGTGTCCAATTCACACCGCCCTTTCTGCTCACAGATAATGATGCCAGGACGCGACCATGGCATAGGCCCCCCACCCAATCACCTGTGCCCTGGTCTTCATTTGCCGTACTCCTCTGGTGGGTTCATCAGCGGGCATGGGTTGCCCTCATGTGCTGACGGCAACCAACTTTACATCATGTATAGTCGATTGTCATGTAAGAAATAAAAGGAGTGATCCATGAAGGTATTATTTATTATAAAATGTACTTGCTATAAGGATTTGAGATTAGAAATCATTTTATTTTATCTTTTGAAAAAATCGTATTTCGTGTATTTTATGTTTGGATGTTATGTGAATCACATTAATAATAAATACATAATATCATTTTAGGAGATGGCGCACCAGAAGTAACGCACTGCGTTGACCGCATACAATAGGTACAGGACTGGATTCACTGAAGGTGGTTGCAGCTGGATGAAACAAAAAACGGTCACTATTCTTCGCTTGTATTACAGTCCATATTTGGCAATCAGTGAACCCCTTACCCGCTACAAAAAAACAAGTCATATGTCATTAAGAGCTATCAACGGAACTTACAAATGCAGGTATCAAGACCTGCTTTTTCCAGCTAAGGAAGTTAACAAGGATTGTCAAAGCCAAGACTGTTGGCTGTGTAAAATCAAAGTCCTTGGGTTGCAAACACTGCCCCCCAGTGGCCAGACAGAAAGATTGGCGGCCTGCATGGAAGGAGGAGCAGCATCACAGGAGAAGAGTGCGGCATTCCGAAGTCCCCTAGTGCCACCTGCATGCCTGGTGCATTTTAGTAGGGACTGTCTGCTGCCAGTGGTCGAAGTGAGAGGGAACGGTCGGGGGCTGTGTTGCACTACTTTTATTTTTTACTTTTAACAGCTCCACTACTTTTTGCAACCATTTTCACCATTCAGGAACTGTTCTTCATGAAGTTAAAGCACACTTCTCCACTTTACCACCGGATAGCAGTTACAGCTAAACTGAAATCTATTTGAACTCATTTGGCTGTCAACCAGCATGGCTGCAACCCTTGAAAAACGTGTTGCACGTTGCTCCTTACCTTCCTGCTCTGTCTCCCGCCGGAGTCACAGTGCCACTCTGTTTTTGGTACATGTCTATCACTGTCTGCTGCATGTCACATGCCACATATCGTAAACAATATCCCTGGTCCCCTCTATTTGGTGATAATGGGCAATCACAAGCCAAAACTAATGCTGGCGCTACATGCCACATAAGGGCTACGCCAAATACTGTTGCTAATGCAAGAACTATACAACCAAAAACAAACGCAGTCAATTCTAGACATGATATGTTCTGACAGGCTTGTGGTAACTAAAAAGGACTCTGCTTCAAACTTCTTCTTTGGAATCTAAAAGTTGTGTGGGAAAGCTGCACAGATTCTGGGAGCTGGGCTCACTGAACATGCTCAAGGAATTGGATTCTGGTCAAGGAGGAAAATCTCCCCACACTGCAGTCTGCATCTCACCTTGTTCCCCTCACAGTGTTGGAAAGCTTCTTTGCTTTTCATTTATTTATTTTATGTATTTGTTTATTTATTTAATGTGATACAGTTTTATATACAAATAAAACTTTACACATAAATGTAACCATGCAAAACAATTAAAGAAAAAAAGGAGAAAGAAATAAAGTTCTTTACGAATGGTGGTGTACTAAGCAATATCTATGTGTATAAATTAGAATGTGAAGAGTGCCTAGAGGAGATTGAGTCTATAAAGACATTCTGTAAATGTAAGCTGACAAGACAGCTCAGCGAGTTATGTGCTCGTCCCAGACATCATCTTGCAAAAAAAGAATCTGAACTTTGTCAATAAATTCAGCTAGAACACCTTTTATTGCAGCGCGTATGAGGGGTAGGAATCCAGCAATAAATGCGATGTAGAAGTGCAATCCTTTATATGCAATTCTCGAAGGCATCCTCACCCAGAAACCCAGCCAAATCTACCCCTCCTCTTCTACATTTGTACAAGCGAAAAGAAGGAAACATCATCTCTGGAAACAAGGAGGCGGCCTACCCTCAAACAACAGTGGAGTGGAAGATGACACAGCCATTCTATCCTCTCACCCAAATACTGCATCTGGCCTATTCAGTATGTGTGGTTTATGGTTACAAACACTTTAATGTTAGGCTAAGTGTTGTAAAACATTCAATGACCACCAAGGCCATTTTGCGTTATGTTCTTAGCGATGCAAGCATACAACCCTTTTATCACAGCTATATTTGTCTGTGATTATTCTTATAATTCTGATCATTCTTAGGTCCCCAGGATGCTCTTTAATATTATGCAAAGCAGCCAGGAACCCTCAGTAGTGCTATTTGGCCCAGTTCCCTTCCACATATGGGCATTTCTGGATATTTCGAAAGAGAACAATAGGAATGTACTAGACTGCATCTTGGGAACTACCTGTTTTTTGGATTTCTGATTTCTGCCAGGACTATTATTAGCATACTTTGGTTCAGTCACATACACTACACGGGTAACATACTGTTCCATTTTCCACATACTGTCTTTTTTGCATTAGTATCATGTTATATCGCAAACACCCTCGTAAGACGTTTTGCACACTTCATAGTGGAAATAGCACAAGCAGCCTTTACTCTTACTGCCTATGGTCTTTCTGGAAATAGGTCTAATTATGAGAATCACCAGGTTGGCGATAATGCAGTGTAAGCAGCAGACAGGCTGCAGGCTGGATTTCTGGAAGCCCAGATGTAGGATTTTCCCAGCTGTTAAGTCTGTTTCCACCCTCACTCTGTAGTGGAAATGGGTCTGGCATGATAGTGCCTCGCAGCGATACTTTATATCCATTCGGGGGGCACGTTTGTGCATTGCATTGCAAAGGTGAGGAGAAAGAATGCATCCGTTTTGCTGCATTGTTGTGGAATATTTCTTTTTTTTAATAATTCGGGTGTAATGTTCACCTCACCCTCTTGGTTTGAGGCACAAATTGTAGTTAAACCATGAGGCATTTCAACTCATAATACGACCGCGATTGCAGGGTGCAGCATTGCAGCAGGATAACGTATTTGGTTGGTTATGCAGCCAGGCCCGTGATGGGGTAAGTGGTAAGCAGCTGATACGTTCTTCAGGCATTGCCGTTTCACGGTGTTTGTCTCTCCAGAATGTATGGCTTATTGTACGCATGTTTAAAGCAGTGATTGTAAAATGCGTGGGAAAGATGGATTACTGCCCAGACAGAGACATTCCTCAGAGGTGTGCGGAGGCTGCGCCCTGGAGTCAGAGCAAGGCCCGAACTTGTGACGTCCTTTCTTTTCATCCAATCTTTGTCTTCTGCGTTATTATTTCCATGTTCCCCTTCCATTTTACTTTCTCTTAAACCTTCCTTCCTTATTTTTCTTCTTTCTCTTCAATCTTTCTTTCCTTCCTTCCTTCTTTGTCTCTTTGCTTTATTTCCTCCCTCCCTTCCTTCCCTCTCTCCCCCACTTCCTTCTTTTCTTCTTTCCGCCCTTCCTTCCTTCCCGCCGTCCCTTCTTTCCTTCCTCCGTTCCCTCCTTCCCTTCCTCCCTTCCTTTCTTCACTCGTTCCTTCTTTCCTCCCTCGCTATTTCCCTCCCCCTCCCTTCCTTCCTCCCTTGTTCTTCTCCCTCCGTCCCTCCCTCCCTACATCCCTCTCTTTCTTTCGTCTTCCTTCCTTATTTCCTCCCTCCTTTTCTTCCTTCCTTCCCTGTCCCTTCCTTCCCCCTTCTTTCACTTCCTCCCTCCCCCCTCCTTCACTCCTCCGTCCCTTCTTTCCTTCCTTCCTCCCTCCCTCCCTCCTTCCTCATCCCTCCCTCCCCGTCCTTCCTCCCTTCTTCCCTCTCTCCCTCCCTCCCTTCCTTCCCTCTTCCTTTCATCCTCCCTTCCCCCTCCCTTCATCCCTTCCTACCCTCCTTCCTTCCTTCCCCCTTTCCTTCCTCCATCCATCCCTCCCTTCTTTCCTCCCTCCTTCCCACCCCTTCCTTCCTTCCTTCCTTCCTTCCTTCCTTCCTTCCTTCCTTCCTTCCTTCCTTCCTTCCTTCCTTCCTTCCTTCCTTCCTTCCTTCCTTCCTTCCTTCCTTCCTTCCTTCCTTCCTTCCTTCCTTCCTTCCTTCCTTCCTTCCTTCCTTCCTTCCTTCCTTCCTTCCTTCCTTCCTTCCTTCTCTCCTCCATTCCTTCAGGGCTAGGTTTGCAGTGTGGCCCCCACAGCTCCTCTGTCATATGTGGCCCAATGGTCGACTGACTAGAGCCTTGAATGTCTCTAATTTGACCTGACCTCGGCAACAGTAAACCAGTGCAATATAAGAGCAGTAAAATATACATGTTTGCGCCACGTCCCATTTATGGGGAGACAAAGAAAAATACACCGCCCAAAATAGTTTAAGTTATTCGTCCTATTGCTTTTGATTGAGGCACTGTGCGGGTCTCCTTTCTTTCAGGTTCCTCTTTTCTCCTTGTGTTTTATGATGAATTCTCATATTGAGCAGAACACCGTGCAGCGGGAGCTGGAGAGAGAAGAAAGACTCGTCTTCTTAAAGGCATTTGGGCTCGGGGAGCAGGAGCGATAGGCGAGAGTGTCAACGGTTGGATTCAGAGCTGATGAGGCGCCTATCGCTTTCAGCTGCTGTTCTCCCCTGATGTGACGCTCTGATCACTATCAAATGCTCGGTGGCAGGAAATATTTTCATGGGTTTGGATCAGCAATAGATTTCACCTGCACGCGCGGTACGCAAGCAGGCAATGAGAGCAATTCTGGAGGCGGAAGTTCTGTAATTAATAGCTGGGGCAAGGCCACTCTCACCCCAGCAGCAACACTGCCATGCTGTCACCAGTGTTAGCACGCATAGCTCTCAACCATTTGTGTTGCAAAGGCGGGTGAAATCACCCGATTTTGTTTTTGGCGGGTGAGACGCCCATTGAAATGAATAGGAGTGCTGGAGGCTTGGCGGGGGAGTCAGCCTTTTACAAGGCGGGTGACACCCGCCAAAAGCGTGTGAGTTGAGAGCTATGTAGCACGACTTCAATGAAACTGTCTCTGGTCCTGCACGTCAACTGTAAAACCATCAGGGGGTTTGTACCCACTGCTTTTGGTACCAGGCCTAGAACCCTTGGTCACTCTTGGGTGCTCCAACTAGTGCATAAGAGAACTAGCCTCTTTTGCGCTTCCAACAGGTAAACACACAAACAAGTCACCACATGTCATGGGTGAAAACCTTCAGAGGCGCACTAAATCTTGCACGCTGGGAGTTGTCACAGAAAAAGTACCATTAGCAATAGCCACGCAGGAGAATTCATTCGAGCACGCAGGAATTGCAACCTACGAGCTATCTGCCTTTGAGCCGCAGAGCACCTTGATTTCAAGCAGATTCTTACAAAGGGGGTTATAAGAAAAATATCATTGCTTGTACGCTAGTAAAGCCTTTTACGAAACAGAACGCAATTACTGGTGCCCAGAAAACCTGATGCCAAAAATATTCTGAGCAAATTCTCCTATATTGCTCAGTATAGTAGAGAAAGCAGGAAGTTATATAACTTTCACCCCAAAAAATCATTTGTTTATTTATTTAAACATTTGTATAGCGCACCTCACCCGGAGGCATCTAGGCTCTGGTTACGTAAGAGGGTTGGTTACAGTAGTTACATGTTGTATTTGGTTGCAGTAGTTACATGTTGCATTCGGTTACAAAATATGAGAGAAGTTATATAGCAAAATACATTAAAATCAGGACATAGTAGATTCAAAGCAGGTACAGGTAATTTGGCATAATCTAATACTTAACGATGATTTAAAAGATTATCTTAACTTCAACCCTTCTGTAGTACACACAAAAGCACCAACTTTACACACCAAATGATCCACGAGCTGTATGGCTCCATAAAAAGACTCTGAACAATCCTGATAGCATGCGAGGATTGTAGCATGTGTAAAGGCACAACCTCGAGAAATATAAAGCAATTCGAATCACTTCAACAATTCCTGTTTGTTTTCCCAGCTTATTCCAAGATCCCTAATTCTAATTTGAAGCAATATATGATAAATCACGGAATTAGGAGACTGGAGTAAGCCGCTGCACGGTGTAAGAGCGCTTTGTATGAGGATCTGGTATTCTACGAAGCCAGAGTTTGGAGAGGATGACCTGCTAGACTGTCTGAATTATCTCGATGTTTTAAGGGGCTTCTCCTCTGCGCGATAATCTCTGTGAATACACAGATGCTTTTATTTTTTATGTTTTTATAATCGTGTGATGACATGTTATTCTCTGAATCATATGGGCTTTCTTATTGTATTATAACTATCTTGAACACACATCTGTTTCTATACTCTATTTTACAACTTTGTGATGGAATTATGTGTTGTTTGTCCGTTTGACTCGTTTTGTAAATGTGACGGTGCTTGTGTGCTATGCGCTGAAATAAAGCTTTGTGTTGATAATGAAAACAGTGTATCGACTGATTACAATATAAAATGAAATTATTTGTAAAAGCAAGTATGAGATGCATCGAATCATTTCTACATACAATAAGATATATGTTGGAAGCACAAATACAGAGCGAAGACACCGAATATCGGAACATTTGAATATGATTTGGATAACAGAATGCTGCTGGTGCAAAACTGTCAGAGAGCACCAGGAAAAGGAAAGCAAATATCAGATTCCTGGGGATAGACAATAGCGCATCACGGCTGAGAGAGGAAATCGTGAATTAAATGTAAGAAGATTGGAGGCCAAATAAATCTGTAATCTTCACACGCTATGCAATGGTTTGAACTTCGAACATGAAATTGAATATTTTATACGTTGTTTTACTTATTCTCTACTATAGAAGATTCTAGTCACTGAAGGTACATGAATCAATACATGGACTCTTTACATTACCTGACACTCACACAACTCACATAAGAGTATCATTAATAGAGTTCTATGGTCTTCTTTATTAATGTGATATTATTTAAAGGGAAGCAATTTTCAGCCAAATTTATTTGGCAAAAAAGTAATAATCCGTTACTAAGACTCACACAAACATAAATATTTTTGACTTTAGTTGAATGTTTACAAAATGGTGATAATATTAATTGTATTTGTTGTAGATTTTTATCACAACAGACCACATGCCAATTATACAATTTACACACAATTCTGATTGAATTTATGCATTCTTGTTTTACGTTCCGTGTTGTCAGGCATTGAAAGTTGTCAATTGGCATTGAGTATATGATGATGTCATAGCGCACACATCAGCTTGGATATAAGAATACAAGATGGAATCCGCAATGCACACGGTACGTCACCACAATTCAGTGGACATTGGGCAGAACCCAACTTACCCTTTATTCAACATACACGGTAAGCTGTTTCCTTGGTTTGCCTCCAACAAAGAGTGATAACCCAGATTTTGGTACAAGTTTATTTAAGGGGTGGAATGTTATACAGATACTCCACTTTTTGTTTTTGAAATCTCTTTTATTTAGACAGAAATCCTTTCAATTGTTTATGAAAAGGTGCAAGAACATTTTTTGCAATGCATCAAGAATCTAACTTATTACATCCCATCCAGGTGAGTCCCATGATATGAACTATAAGCCCATCTCGAGTAATATTTGCACAGCTTTAATTGTCTATGCTCTTTTAGGATGTCAGTTCTGCTTGATAGTTCATACGTCTTCTCATCCAGAATACTAAATAGTCGAAAGGGATGTTCGGATGAAGACATTTATTCCTGGATGAACCAAATCTTTGTAGCCAAAAGTTGTGGAGTAATTTTATCTCATGGATATGATCCATATAAAATATTTCTGAATCTAAGCACAACTGGTCGGAATAAGCTTTTAGAAGCAACATTATACTTTTAAAGTTGTCAGCCGCAGATCTTTGAATACGTACACACACACACACACCTAGACACGCACAATATATGATTTGTGAATATATGTAGGAAAGAGAACCTTGCTTCACAAATATTACAATAGATTTATCATGACCTGTTGCAAAAACTCTGCTTTTCATTTGTTGTTTTCTTTTCATTTTCCCTTTAAATTTCCTCATACTATTTTTATTTTTGTTTGAATATGTGTTGTTAATGAATTTCTTATTAAGGAATTAAAGGAGGTTTGGTGGCAGAACTGATTACGCCTATATAGGATTCACAGGTAAATATTGTTAGCGTATGAGCAATTTAGACACTGTTAGCCTTGAGAAAGCGCAGGGGATGAAACGTGTTGACCACAAAATTTCAATGGAAAATGTGCAAAACTACCATTGGTTAATAATACCTCTTATTTGATATACATGAGCTTCTTTCGATTTGATATGATTTTATAAAAAAGTATGTTTTACAATACAGAATGAATCCAATATAGAATACAAAATAGTCTTTAGTTCTGCACATCTCACTTCTGCCTTTCAGTATGGATTGTCATGTCATCCATACATACATCTATAATAATATCTTTGGATTCTCCACCCAGGAGCCAAAACTAATGGTTGTGCTAGGTCGTTATCCCGGTAAAGCTTGTGTGCCACCAATGACCCACAACTAATGTCCTACCCTCACTGTTGGCACCACCCACAAACGAGAAAGAATTGTGCTAAAGAGCCACCTATGAGTCAAAACCATGAACTCTCAGGAGGTGGCACTAAAATGCCACCTATTGGCAAAGACTGTTGCCACATATGAGACAAGTGTGTTCACATATGGACATCTACAGATGTTTACTGTCAATGCAATGCGGCATCTCTTGTGGAAGCAATAATTTTGCCTTACCAGGTGGTATAACATTGAAAGCACCTCTTATAGGCCAAAACTAAAATCCTTCAGACTTTCTTTCCGAATTGTCTGCAGACTCCCCCAGGGATAGTTTCAGAGCTTTTCACACTTTAAGTTGAAATAAGCCAGAGCCTGGGGGAGGCCCCAAGCAGATGCCCCGAGTTGGCAGTATTATGACACAGCAGCATTCTCCTTGAATTCAGGACATTACATGTGTGCTTTGCAAATTGCACGTTAAAGGCTCCCTTCGCTGGTGCCCTCAGGCTATCACCTCCCACTGGCCTTGAAGTATCCAGCAGCATTCTTATCACCTTGTTGCCTTTTTAATCCTGTTTCGTCTACATTGCTGGCAAAGAGCAATTTCTAGCTTTCCAGTGGGCATTTAGTATTTCAGCTCCCCGATGTCTGCTGTCCCGTGATAATATATAGGTAGCTATTAATCTCCTTGCTGCATTCTCTTGACTCCATTATAATTTAAGCACCCCACAGATGCCGCAGTGTTTTTCTGAGATGTAGGCATGGGGGTATCCAAACATCATGTTGAAATGGACCCCCACCTGCTCTGACACATCTTTCGCTGTCCCTGGACCCGCCACTTTAACCAGGAGGCATATTGGGGTGATTAAGTCTGCACTGCAACGTAGACATGTAGGTAGTGCTGTAGTCCAGGAGGGAAATGGGTGGGTGGTTTTCTCCAAAGGGATCCTTTCAGATCCTGGCATGTCCTCAACACCCCCAAAGTAGTGAATGGTATCGAGTGGTGGCCCTTGAGGAGCTAGCCTCTGTGGCAGATCAAAACCTGCCTCCACCAGATGAAAGTTCAATCACTCACGTCAGGGTGAATGGCGTCAGAGTGCCCTACACACACACCTATGGCCACAAATTCCTTGTTCCCAAACCGCGCCACACCCAGCATTGGGTACGTTTCTTTGTAATTCGAGGCAGGCACTGGTTATGGCGGCCAGCACACCTCACATTGGTGAACATTTTGCCGGGGAAGTTGTGGGCTAATTCAGGCCTATTTCTTTTTTTAACCTATTGGACTGGGCTTAAGGAAAACAGACTGCAGGAACGAACAGCCTCCATACAGCGCCCGAGATGAATAGGGCGATCCACCACTCTGTGAGTGACTGCGCAAGCATCCTCAAAAACACAGGCCCTGTATTATTCAATCAATCCGAGCCGAACAAAGGCTGGGCTGGAACTGAGAGAGCGGGAAGCCGGAGCCCTGCTGAGGTAAGCAAGCAAACAGCGCTATCGACAGAAATGGAGTTTAAAACGCAGTGTTCTGAGCCCCTGGAGCAGCACCGACCGACCCTCTCCCCCCCACCATCCCCCGCTCGCCTGGGCCCCTCTGGCGAGCATTTTTCTTTACTGAAGGTTAGCGGACGTGTCCGCTTGCAAAGGGGACGGCGTGCGCGCGCTCTCTCTGAAACGTATCGATCGCGCATTGGCTGCGAAAGGTCAGCGTTCCCGCCCAGGGCCTTCCCTGCCACGTGCGCGCCCACGCAGGCCTACAGGCGGGACCCCTGGGAGAGGGGCGCAGAAAGCGGGCCTCGAGAGAGCTGCCCAGCCATCATTAACACCCCAGCGCAGGCCCTGGCGGGGCGGGGAGCAACAGCAGCCCTCGTGTAATGCCTCACACATGTCAGGGTGACCTGGAGGAGCTTCTCCTGTGCACAAGAGTGTGTGTGTGTGTGTGTGTTGTTGTCTTTCGCTAATTGATTCGGTTAATTAGGTCCCGGAGGCCTAGCTGCTAATTAGGACTTGGCTCGGAGTGTGGGCAAAAAGCCCGATGCAAGGGAAAGTTAAAACAAAAGCGAGAGAGACAAGAAGAAAAAAAAAATCCCAAGCAGGTCCTTTGTGTTCTTGGCAGTCTGTGCGGGTGCCTAGCCTTAATTTCTGACCTGCCACATGTTACTGCAGTCTTGATGTGTGTGAGTGTGTGTGTGTTTTTTAAGGGGAAAGCGGTTTAGTGAAATTCCAAATCCGGCTTTTTTTCCCCCTCTTTCAGAGCATCTGCTAGGAATGGATGCAGTCTCATTAATTTTCTGCCAATTAGTTCTATTGAAGACAGTGCAGGGGAAGATCCTATTTGCATATGCGCGTCTTACTTTCTGCTCTAAAAAGTGAATAGAACTTGTCAACGACAATGGTTCTGGACAGACGTCATGCAGCAAAGCGCGCCTTATTTACCATCCTTCCCCCACTATAGGATCTGCTGTAGACGCAAGAGGCGCCTGTGGTAGAACAAAATGACAGGCTAATTAGTGCTTGTTCTGTTTTGGTTCAAGAATGGCGTGTCATAAGTTTCTTCCAAGTTTTCCCTGAAAAGGATCAAGTCACGGGTTCAAAGAATAAACTGGTGTCGCAGTTAAACGAGTCAAGCTGGCGGATGAGCAGCGGCCAAGCTACGTTGGGATATGTGCTTGCTTTGGAAGCAGTCACACATCTTAACTGTAGCGTTCGTCCTTGGCGAAAGCTTCGTAGAGAAAGTTACTTTAATGAGACCAGGTTTTTTATGCATCAGCCTGCCCGGTGAAAAGATGACACTCAGCATAATTCAGTTCTCCGCGGCTTTTGAGCCGCAGACGTTCATGAGAAACACAGAACCAAGAAAAGGGCACCTTCTTCAGAAAAGTCTTCCCAAGAAAGCAAATTCCACCGTAGACGGAACAACGCTTAGAGCGTTCTCACCATTTGAGCAGATCCCCGGCGAGGGTACCTTGGTTCTTCAGGTGGCCATGGATGGCATCACAGCTAATCGGAGTTATCCATGTATGAAAATGGTCATCCCTGTTCCGTCTTTGAAATTTGGTATTTTTGTCCTTAGTCTGTCCATGAATCACAGTCGTTAAGCCCATGGCCGCGTGTCCATGAAACAGGAGTACACAAGGACAGGCAGCCACACCTGTCCACTGTCATGCGTGGTCAGCCTTCACCATGGCTTGTCCAGGACCCATGGGCATAGATTCTTGATTTTGCTCATCTCTTTGTTCCTGGATTAATTGCAAAGCATGCAGATTTTATATTTTTACATGATATATAACTTCTTTTTTATTTCCTTATTGTGGTTTTATCTCTTTTGTTCTTGTTTTTATTCAGTTTTTTAAGAAAATGTTTTTTCTCTTTATATGTATTTGTATTAATTTTGGGAAATGCTCCGTGGAAATTAAAACACAATAAAAACAATAATAAATACAAATTGAGTAACTGTTTTTCAGCACCCTCGAGGTTGAGCTAATCTAAATCATTTATTTTGCACCATCACTGTGACATGGGAGCATGTGGCATAAATCACTGCAATAGAGACAGAGAACTTCACATTGTGTTCCCTGGGGCTGCGCCTATTTGCCTACCCATACACCTTTGTACAAATGCAGTGAGTGATGTGTTGATTCACAGAGGACTGGTAACTTGTTACTTGTAAACACAATTTACTTGTTGTATAAGCGCCTTACACATGCACAATAAATAAATAAATAAACATCATGACGTTTTTTGAGATACTGTTTCTGGGTGGGGTGCTTGCCCTGTGCGCGCTATGTATCAGAATGGTGCCAGTGTTAGTTTGTGGGAGAGTTGCGTTCTAAATTAATGGCATTTTTATTTGACATCATGCACCATGAGTGCCTGCCTTAAGAGATGACAGGGGTTGCAACTTGCAATGCACCTCTATTAAAAAAAAACAAAAAAAACATTGGCTTTCGTTAAAGAACAAGACACCAATGATACCCGTATAGCCTTTTACCATCCTAGGGCAAACTGCTTAGTTGAACCACTGGGGAACAAGGGAGGGACACCCCCATTCACTGGGTTGTGACCCTGTGGGATATGCAAGTGGAGAGTGAAGAGGTTGTCGTGTACAATCTCAAACATCTAGAACGAGCAAGAGCCCTGCAACAGCTGGAGGCGGGCTCCAATCCCTGAACCTAAAGGATACTCAAGAGGACCCTAAGCTTCCTAACCAAACCCTTTATTTCCCCAAGTAATGCAGAAGAAAGTGATACTGGGTGAGCTTTGAAGTATGGCCCACTGCAGACTGACAAATGCATTGGGCTTAAACGTGTCAGGTTTCATAGTTTTACCTGGATACATGAGCTGAATAGTCAACTGCTCACCCATTAGTTGCCCAAATATAATGGAGATGTTTCAATTCTTTTCATATTGCGCTACGCAGGCTAGAAGGTGGTTTATGGGCCACCTGCGACCATTTTTGTGGCATAGGAGGAGTCCATTTAAAGTATTACTCTGGTGGATTCATGATGCCCCAGAGGGAGTGTGACTTATCCTTATCTTAAGTTTAGCATCAAACCTTGGGTGTCATGGTGAGAAAAACTACAAAACCCATGGCTGATGAAGGTTTGTCTGTGATTTTGACCAAGGTTAACCAATGAAAACCACCAACGGTAAATGGCTCTTGAGCAGACCATGGTCAATAATAGTTGTACAGCTTGCGAGGGATCCCCATCTGGGAATACCCTCTCTCACACAGGGAGACAAACTATAACCAAAAAAGTGATGGGTGAAAGGGTTTGAATACATCTGAACCACTGGCATTGTTCTGGGAAACCTTCCACCCCACCGTTTCGTAGCCTGTCCTGGGTGGGACCAAGTCTCATTTTCATAAGGTCTTTCCCCTTTTGTAATGGCTTGGCAGGCAAAGAACGGTGATGTGGAAGTTTGCCCAGAGCAATGCCAGAATTTAAGATTAATTCTAAACCTCCCCGCCATCACCTCTTTTATTTTGCTTACTCACCCTGAGTGGGACGAATATTCACAGACATGGGTTCCGTGCCTGCTGGGCCTAGAGGCCGAAGTTATTCGTCATTGATGAGTCCCAACGGGGCTGAAACATGTTTGGGGATGCTTGTGGTCTCGTGCAGCAGGGATGTGACCAAGCAGTTCAGATGGACTGCCCCTTATTGGGTGGGACCAAGCCTGATTTGCATATGGTCCTTCCCCTTTTGTAATGCATCGGCAGGCAAAGAACAATTATCTGGAAGGTTGTCCTGAGCAATGGCAGAGGGTACCATTATTTCTAAACCTTCCAGTTATCACCTCTTTTGTTTTGCCATTTCCTTGGTGCCAATTGTACAACGTTATTAAAAAAACATCTTGGTGGAAATTACTTTCCTGCCCTCACGAGTATGTTGACTCCAAATTTAAATTACCTCATCCTTAATGGTAAATGCTCAACTCTTGCTTCACACTGTTCATGTTTCTCCACATTTTGCCCACAGACTCCATTAGCATGGCACACATATAATCTTTGGACATTCCCTTCCCACACATTTTGTTTGTCAAGACTACATTGCTTATCCACTACTTCACTCACTGCACATACATCTGCGGCACGCACACCATCACCGGGACATTTTTCAAAGTACAATGATCCATTTACCAGTTAATTACTCATTGGTTCCTTCACTCCACAGAATCAAACCCTGCATCCTTCTGCATGCCTTTGTCACAGTGGCACAAGCCCTCATGCCCTCACACATCAACGAGGGACACAACCTCCTTACTGAGCATTAAAGGCAGAACAATACAACATAGCCCATCTCATTGCATGCCCCGCAAATTTGACTGTAGCTCTTCTACACTGTCTGAGCTTCACTGGCTCTCCCCACCAGGATCATATTCAAAACTGTATATATCACCTACAAAGCAGTCTTGGACTGCACACCAACATATTTTGTAGCTGAACTCCACACCTCTGGAGGCTTTGAATCCTGAAGTATCAACACTTTCAAAAAGTTGGACTCTAAGCTTGCCTGCAAAGAAAACACTTGCAATCAGTTCTTCTCCTGACATGCCATGACTATTTGGAACTCACTCCCAACAGAGGCTCGAAATGACCCACCATCCTCTAGCTCAACGAAACACTAAAAACATAGCTCTTGCAACAACACCCGCCAGATGAATAAAAATCCCACTCTACCTACACCAACAGTAGTACACTACTTTTTTAAATGCCAAGCCCCATGCCAACACCCTCTTATTTTAAAGAGCTTCACTGCTCTAAAGCTAGGTTTGTGCTATAGCAATGAAAACAAATAAAATGAGATAGAAGTATGAAGGAACCATGGAGGAGGATTAATGTTCTGCGTGGATGCATTGAACAGATGACCGTATGTACGTTGGGTGAGCTCTCTGAGTCCATTTTGTTCTTTAGGTTTTCTTGAAGGATAGATCACATTAAAGTAAGACATAATAAACATAGCGAAACAAGCATATCATGTACAATGCCATGGTTGCCTCTGTGATTTGTCATTACTTCCACATGACCAGTCATAGCACACAACAAGGACCCATCTTCATTTTAATATTCAGAGTTTTACATCTGTTGGCCCCCTGCACTCCATTTCCAGCCCAGAGTGCTGGTGAGTGGGATCAGTTCCCCTCTTTTTTCCTGACCCCCCTTTCATCCACTTTCCTTTCTGTGTGTTTTTTCTTTCTTTCTGTGATGCACTCCTTCACTTGTTCTCTCCCTCCACTGCCTGCTTCCTTGTTGTCCTGTGTTTCCCTCCCCTTAGCCCTCCCACCAACCCCCATTAGTTGCCTACCTCCCTACAGTGAGAGTTTTACATCTGTTGGTCTCCTGCACTCCATTTCCAGCCCGGAGTGCAGGTGAGTGAAACCCCTTCTCCTCTCTTCCCTTGACCCAACATTTCAGCATATTTCCTTACTGTTTGTTTTTTCTTTCTTTATCTGCACGCTCCTGCGCTCATCCTCCCCCTCCCATGCCTGCTTCCTCCTTGGCCTGTGTTTCCCTCCCATAGCCCTCCCTCCACCCTCTATTAGCCACCCACCTCCTCATTAACACAGCCCCTAGGGCACCCCCTGCCTGTGCAGCCCCCTGTGGCGAAGGGCCCCGAGACAAAGGGCAGCTCCTTCAGTAGCAGCTCCTGACTGTGTTTGACGGTGTTTGCCGGTGGAGCATGCAGTGCAGTCATCAACCAGCAACGACTGACAAGGTAAGAAAGGTGCGGCCGGAGGCAACAGCCATGACTGCTCTCAATTAAACTGTTCCATCTCTTGTTTTACTCCTTTTCACCAATGCTTTAGCCTGCTGTCCAACATGCTCATTTGTTTGATGTCCATCTCGGGCACTTAGGCCTATCCAGGTAACTCGCATCTAGCTGTTTTTGCTTTCGCTACTGTATGTTGTATGTATGTTGAAACCTAGGCTTTTTTCCCTCTTTCCAGGAAATTCGCTTCTAGGTGTTTTGCTTTTTCTGCTGTATGTTGAAACCTAGGCCTTTTCACTCTTTCCAGGAAAGTCTCATCTAGGTGTCCTTGCTTTTTATTGAAATCTAGACTTTTCCCTTTATCCTGGACACTTGAATCTAGATGGTTGCATGGCTGTTGTGTTGAACTTGATTCATGCTTCCCCCTCACCGACTCTCAGGCCTTCCTTGGCCCCATTCTCCCCTTCCCTCATACTCTCCTCTTTCTCTCCCACATCAACCGGTGCAGTCTCTGGATGGCACATTCTGTGAGAGTCTCCTCCAAACATGTGTTGGATAAGATTGCCTCTGTTGCTCCTGCCACTTCTCCTCAAGCACCCACTTGTGCACCCTCTCCTGAAAGTGCAAGGGAGTCTGTTCACTTACACTTAATGTAGCCCTCTGCTCCCTCCCTCCTGTGCATTAGCCTTCCTCTCTGTCCTGCACTTCTCCTCCTCCCCTCACCCCTAATTTCTGCACTTGCATTCCCAAATTGTCTCATGACTCAGTAGGAATGCTATTGTTGTCTTCTTCCCTGTTCATCTCAACCTACACTTTCCCCCTCCCCCCTCTTTTTTGTTACTGCACTTGAATGCTCTGTTTGTCTTCTTCCCTGTTCATCCCCAACCTAAAATTCCCCTCCTCTCCCATCTCCCCTCTTTTTTGTTACTGCACTTGCACGCTCCGAATTGTCTCACAACCTAGTAGGAACATTGGTTGTCTTCTCCCCTGTTCATCCCCAACGTCTTACTTCCCCTCCTCCCCTTGCATTCTTGTCACATCACTTGCATGATCCGAATGTCTCAAGACCTAGAAGAAACTAAGTTTTTTTCACCTTGTACCTCCCTCTGCCTTGTCTTGATGCGCCTTGAAACATCATTTGGCTGTCTAGGCGCATTATAAATACACAATAAATAAATAAATTGTAAGCTCCCTTTTTAGATCAGGCTACTAGGTGGCACTTTAACACCATCTGTAAGCCAAAACTATTGGACAAGAGTGCAGATAGGGAGAAGTAGCATATGAGGGGGGACAAACAGCTTTTAGGTGCTGTTTGGTTATTTTCCCACCCATTGACTGCCCATGGCCATGCTAATCCTCCATTGTTATTCCCACCCAGTTTCTGCCCCTCCCCGCCCAAAACACCTCCTAATGTGAACACTTTGAGCTCACTTTAATTAAGCCTTAAGTGCCTGCCAGTGATTTTTCAAATCAGTCTTCCGAGCGTTAATGAGCCTCATTACGTGGTTGCTGGTATCCCGCCAGTAAATCTGACGGGATACCGGCAAACAGTAATACTGTTACTCGCACTTGGAATATGCCGGAATTACCGGCATATTCCAAGTGCTGGCAATGGCATAATTGGGGGTATTGCCGTGATTACTGGCACCAGTAATACCAGGGCTGGTAATACCAGCATTTATTGGTGGTAGGGGTGCCAGAATTATCGGCAGCTGAGAGATGCAAGTAAATCCGGCCACCCCACCACCAAACTTGTAGTATGATAGTCCAGAAACGTGCTGGTAAACGAAATTACTGGCAAGGTCATTCCAGACCGCCGTACTTATAATGAGGCTCAATTACTTACTGCCTTCAGTCACTCTAATTTATAAGCACTATACGTGCCCTTTACTGAAGTCCTGTTAAAAACAAGCATTGGCAAAGCCAAACGTGTTGGCACGTGTATAAGTATTAGGTCTTTGCCAAGCATGGCTATTAGATGCCCATGTACGGGCACCATTTTTTACCTGCTACCATCAGTGGCCAGTCAATACCAGTAGGGCAGTGCCGGGGAAGTGCCTTTCCCATGCATGCCTACACAGAAGCCCAATTGTTTGGCATTGCCAATCCTTGCTTACTTTTGCTGTAGTGTTTTATGTATCACTCTAATTTCAACTTAGTCTACCCTGGCACAAGTCAAAACATACTTTTTCAAATATTTAGCATTATTAAAACACAATTATCTAAATGATCAAACACAGACATTTCAGATTATTTTCCACTCTGCAGTAGGGAAATATTTCAAATCTATAAGGATTGCATTACAAGTAAACTACTCCAACATTCTATTCCAGCTAAAGAGCAAAATACTATCTATATTCAATCTCTCAACCTATTTATGATACAAAAGAAATAAAAATGCCTTAATCCTAGTCTATGAAAATGCTCTATGCTGGGGCTCGGGAACAGATAGAGAATCAAAAATCTGAAATTGAACATTCCTCAGTCTAACCACTGTTAGCTGGTGAATTTTTCAAGTGGAGCGGCTTTAGTAGTTTCCCCAAATGAGCCAAAGTGAACGCAAACATTTAGGGGGATTTGCAGGGATTGTCCCCCTTGTTTCATTGTCTTCAAATAATGTGTTTCTAGGGTGCATTTTATAGGACAAATAAAACAAAAACGTTGAAAAACAAAATACTATAATTTACAATTAGTTGTGTAGCGGACACAAGAACAATTCAAATGGATTCCAGGTTAAGACCAGGACACATGAGCATTTTGCAACACATGTTTTATGTCTAAATAATATATGTCAGTGTTTAAACGCATTTCCATGCTGGCTGAGCCCAATCCATGTCAGTATTTCCTCTGTAAGTACATTTCGTGCTTCTTATGCCAGCATAGCACAGGAAAAACACTGGCTGTCATGTGTACTAATATTGCCACTGCAAAATATTTTTATTTTGGGTCTGCCCAAGGTATACCATCTTGCCACTGTAGCATGCTGGTGGTGCTGACAAGGTGACACAATGCCACTGTAAGAACCCCTTTTCATTGTGGCTGTGTTTATTATATCCAAATGATGCCACTGTCAGAACACATTTTCATTCAGCTTGTGCCCAATATAGAATGGCACAGTAAGAACACGTTTTTGTTCTGACATATGAATTGTCACTGTGAAATATTGTGCTGGGTGTGCCCAGTATATGCCAGCTTGACACTGCAACTGCACATGTTCATGTTACTGTGCAATGTATGCTAGCATGCCATTTTAAGAATGCATGCATTGCTGGCTTTACTTTATATATGTCAGCAGTACACTTGTACGAACACACTTTCATGTTCCTCTGCTCAGTATATTGCCAATATTGTCGCATTTCTGGTGCAAAGTGTCACTGTCTCTGGCCCTCGAGAAAGTGCAAACATTTCCCTCCCAAATACGGGGTATCCATTGTGTGCGGTGGTGGAGATCTTCAGGGATCTCCTGAAGATCTTTGCGCTGTACCTGCAAGGAGTGAGTGATTTGGGCATAACGATACCTCTTGGTGTCTGGCAGCCCATATTTGTGTTGGAGATTTATAAGGAGATAACTGCCTATGCAGTCACACCTGAAGCGTTCCAAGTGCCAGATGAAATTACCAATCAACGATCTCAGACCGAAATAACCAGACAAACTCAAAGAATATGGCAAAATACTACTTTATTATTTACTCAAATAAAGTAGGCAAACTTGGTGTACAAACAGATTGCAGCTCACTCACTCTCGTCTACATTTCAATTACACAAAGGCTTTGTTCCTCGATGTACGGCAGCTATGACATCATCCTATGTGGCAAACAGTAAAAACCTATCGAAAGGAGGACTTGGTTAAGGAAACATATATGCCTATACTTTATTTAGATGTTAGTAACATAATTGATTGCTCCCTATCAGGTAGGCACGCCTTGAACTACCTCTTACTACGTATAACAGAGATTAATATCAGAATAACCTCAATGGATTGGCTTCTGAAACAATGTACAGTACACTGCTACATAGACCCTTCTGATTGGTTGGCATTCTCTCCCAACCATGGACATTCGGCTCATTAACAGCACGTAAGCAAAACAAAATCCAGGTGCAGGGAACAACATCAGCCCACTGACCACTTGGTCAATTAGCCATCTCTCATCAGTTTGGGCCTAAACCAAGGCTTTATCTCTGTAGTTGACCTTGCTGACTGTTCTCTTCCTTAGGCCGTTTAAGGGAGTGTAGGTACATCACTATCTTCAGTTGGAGCTTTAATGTATAGGCCTTTATTTCGTGTTTTGCACCACATGTGAGAAGACAACGATTTTGTCAATTTAGACCTTTTATTTAGTGCTATTTAATTAAATTAAGCTGGGTGCTATTACTCCTCTTGGCCTCTGGAAAGCTGGTTGCTCTATCTTGCACATATATGCGTTCTGTATCTTTAATTGTTCAATACATGGCACTTGCAAATTGTAGAGGAGGTCCCAAGCACGATTTGCACTCCAACCGCCCATTTTGAAGTACCAGGAACATTCTGCCGAAATATGTGACGTATGATGAGCAAATAAACCAGCAGAGAGCCGCAATGGGGCTCTGACAAGTACCTATCAGACTGACAGCACCTATTGAAGAACGGACACCTAAGAAAACGTGGACAGTGGGGTACTCATTGAGAAAACCATATCGACAAATGAGACAGAATGATGATTGCCAAAATGCAATACTTGAAGAAGCCAAGAAGGTACTAAAAGAAGACGAATGGTGACATCACAAGAACCCGGACTGACTCACATATAGAAGACATGACGACCTTTGAATGATGAAAAGAGACGAAACACCATGGATAAGTGACATCCCGAATCTAAAGTGAAATGAGTGATGTCAAATGTTAGAAATGTATGCCATGAGCGTGATGAGAATATTCAGCCATTTTACACGTGTACATATGCACCGTAACCGCAAGAAGCTAAGAAAATCATGAGGCTTGCTTATGCTTAGTAGTAAAATAGATTGCGGCAAGTGCCACCTGTACATATCTACCTCAAAAGGAGCACTTTATACAAGTATACTTCCAGTATGTACAAGACCAGAATCAACCAAAGGTTATTGAAGGTCTCAAGAGGAGAGCCGCGCAGCAAGCAAATCAAGAATTAAAGACAGAGAGAAACTCAGACGAAGGCAAGTCATGCCAAGAAGCCAAGGTGGTATCGGCTGAAATAGACCCACAGTGGATACAATTAATGAAGAGAAGAACAGAGTATCATATTCTGAACGGTCAAGATAAGCCACAGATGGCAGATTGCTGACAGAATTAAACCAAATGCACAAATTGCATGAAGAATAAGACAATTTCACAGTGTCAAAATCATGTGACCGAGCAAGCAGATGGGATGAAATTTTGACACCTACGCATTGACTTGTGCCATGCCCAGACGCCTTAACTTTTCCAGACCAAGAAGCAGTCTCGAGGCCAAAATACAAAGAAATAATTGACACATGACCACTGAAGTGATGATTGATTGTTGCAATAATTGGAGGGAGGCTGGGGGTGCAGACAAACTCCCTGCACCTGGCCGGCTATTCTGCACGCTGCTAAGCTAGTGGAAAAGTATGAGTGGGGTTGATGCCAACACAATCATAGTGGACCAAGTAATCTAGAGTCCTATAGTTAATAGAACCAATGAGACGTCATACTTTTAGTGATGTCTACAGTAGCCATTTTGAAGAAAGGGCTTAGATGCCCCATCTGACACTGTTTATCCAATCCCCTCACATCGTTACGATATAAAGATGTAGTACCTATATTAAAGTTACCTTCCTAGAACCAATCAAGTTGCATGCTAAGTTTTGTGATATTACACGTCAGTGATGACAAGTTTTTAGTATAAATGATGTTTTTTATGAAATTAAGTGGAGTTGAAGCGAGAAGGAAGATCGAGCGATTGCTGATATTCATAAACCCTCCGTTTTTTGTACTTGTCATTAAACGAACTCCCTTTGCCAAACTATCGAGTTGTCATTATTGATTTGGTGCGAGAGTATTAAAATGCATCCCCATCCATCTCGAGGGTGCTGTTACTCATCTTAAAGTGCTGTTGGGTCACCCCCAGCTCTATGGGCCGGCTGGGGTCCTACTGCACACTTGGTAGCAGAGATAGATGGTTATCGATTATCAATTAGATAAGACACCCATTGACCATCGACATAAGTAATTCTAGGTCCTCGGCAATATCACAAGTCCTTTGCCATCCAGCTGAGTAGACCGAGAGGCTCCCCATAGATAGTGGTTAGTCTAAAGTGTAAAACCTGCGGTTGAGGTCTGAAGGAACCTATGCTTTCGCCCACAAACCCTTTCCCACTTCTCCTAGCAGCTGACCAGACGAAAAGTAGGGAGAGGCGGTAACGAAGGCTTTGATTCTGAGCATCCAGAGAGGAAGAAAATGCGAACAGTGAGTGAAAAAGACGAAATATTTTGGCAAACAATTTTATGCCTTAGAACAAGTAAGGGAAGGTAACAGAGGGAGGTGGGACAAAAATAATGTCAGAGTAAGAGTAAAATGTATATATATATAAAAGGGGAAAGAAATATTGACTCAAGGGTGACCGAGCAATAGATAAAGGTACCGGGAGGATACCCGATGATAGAGGATAGCAGGAGGTTAACCGAGCAGAGAAAGGATCCGGGAGGATACCCGAGCGGTGAGAGGATACACCCAAATACCTAGGCTTTAATATATAGCTAGAAGAAGCCTGCATTTAAAGTCCTGAAAGAATAGGACGCAATAGGAGACCAGAATCGATGAAAGAGGTGATCTGAAGGAAATGGGCTTAAATCCCATGTCAGGATAATGATACGGGCATGAGATTTCTCTAGCCGGCCGGTGTCGGTCTAGTCTGTTACGTCTGTCTTATGTTTTCTTTCTCCTCTGACGTCACGAGGTAAGAACATTTTTTGGCATGAAAATTACGTGATTGTATAGCTAGGATGTTGTATGACATGAATTGATGGTTGTTGTTTGAAAAAGTAAAAAGACATTTTTTGTGAAAAAACGGGATTGGAGCTTGCGACGATTGGTGCTCGCTCATATTGTTGATTTTGTTTAAGAAACGTAAAATGTAATAAAGTGTTGTATGAAGAGAAGATAAATAATTTTAAGCATGGAAGACATTACAATGTTAGCACACTTGTGCAAACCGTTGCCAAAACATGCACCTAAAATGAAGAAGTACAGTGCAGAATGGGTTAAAGGAACTGCCCACAAAATGTTTATGCCATGGCCCCAGGGGGGTTCGCTATCTAAAATTGTCCTACAACGCATGACGACATATCTGCACACCACATACACTGGAAAAAAGTTAGATTAACGCCTAGCTAGTTTACAGCTTTGGAAGATGTACCAAGAGGATAAGGAGGAGGAGCTGCCATTAGATTGGATACTTAACATATGCACAGAGGGGGGTGAAATGCCTTCCACGCCACCCACCCCGTCAGAAACAAAAAGCCAAGCTGGTAAAGACAAAGGATTATATCCGTTGAGTGAACTTAAAGCAGCCACAGGATGTAACAACCCGGCATATGAGACACCTACGCAAAGTAGTGAAGAAAACCCAGACAAAGACAGAGATAGAGATGTCACCTCCAAAGTCTGTGGGACAAAGAGAGGCGTGAGAAAGAAAAAGGAGATCAAGCACAAGCAAGTACATCTCCAGGTACGAGTAGAGAGGGAAAGAGATGGAAAGGAGATGAGGACAGAACTGATGAGATAGCATTCACACAGAACGAATGGGTGGGAGGTAAGATTCTATTGAAACTCGATGGTAAAGGCATTGAGGACATTAGACAAAAGGGAGAGTCAGACGATTCAAAAAGGCAAGAGAAGGAAAAGGAAAAAGGATTGAGAGACGAAAGAATTAGAAAAAAGATAGACAGAGACGAGAACAAATGTATCGTGAAGAGCAAGAAAGGAAACGCGATCATAAACCAAGAGCAGCTAATGATCAGGACAGGCAAGAACAACGAAGAATAGAGGAAGAAGAACAAAAGATAAGAGAGAAGAGAATAAAAAGACAAAGGGATGATGAAATACGAAGGGCAAATGAATGTAGAGATGCGAAGAAGCAGGAAGAAGATAGGGTCAGAGAGGAAGCGAGGAAGCGCAGAGAGTTCAATGACGACATAGAAGGTAAGCGAAGACAGAGAGCACAGGATCTTGAATATCTGGAAAGAGAGGTTAAAGAACCTGATCCAGTGGTAGACTGGGAGGACATAGAATAATTCTTTCCCGAGTACGATTCAGTACCAGGCACGTCTAGGGCCTGGTACTGAATCGTTCTGGTGTCGAAGATGACTTCGACACCAGAAGCATCGGAGAAATGATCGATAGAATATATGATGAAATGGGGCTAGAACAGGTACCCCAAGGGAGAGGAGAGGACGAGCGTCTTGAGAGCACTCAGTTGTATGACACCGAGGACGCCACCAGAAGTAGCAGAATTAGAGAGCTGTCCCTAGATAGGTTGACGCTAAATAGGAATGAGGAAGATGAGAGGAGTTACACGAGTTGGGCACAGACAATATCAAATGCAGAAAGAGAGGAATATGAAGAAAATGAAGACGAGAGAAGACGCGAAAAGCACTTCTCTGGAGGAAAAGGAATAAGATGGTCAGATTCTAGCAAGTTTGCACCTAAGTCATCAGAGTCAGCCACACAATCGAACCGACACAAAGGAGTATCTTACGGTGAGAGGGGGTGTCTCCACCACCCTAAGTAAGCAGACTAAGGACATTGCCAGGTAGACGGCGCTGCAGGACTATTACCCCTGCAGCGGATAGAAAAATGATGAGGGAGGAAAAGGAGTGGCATGTATTACAATTCCCGTTGCTCGAAAAAGGAGGAACGAGGCCACAGTATATACCATGGCCACACATGGATCGAGAAAATCAGAAAAATAAGCTTCCATTGTTAACATCGCGAGTTGGAAAATGGATACATGAGCTAGAAAAAATGATGAGAGGGAACACGTTAGCTATGGGTCTTCAAGGGTCTTTTAATCAACATACTTGGTGATAGAGCTGACAATTTGTGTACACGAGCAGGTTATCCTGGCGTGACTACAGTTAATACTGCACACAATTGAGCTCCATTTAACAATTGCAGAGCCACGGTATGGAAAGTATTATGATTGCTATACCCGGATACTTCTGACAAGGGAGCTATAATGACACGCAAAATGAAGGAATCAGAAGATCCTTTGCTTTACATTCAGAATTTCCAAGACGCATGAGTGCTGGAAATGCGGGAATCTTGGGGGAATCTATACCTGTGTTTTACCATATATTATGCAAAGGGCTGCCAGATCAGGTACAGAAGCAGCTCAAGAAATTGTTAGGACTCAAGGCCAAACCGTGGTCTGAAATACAGTTGACCATAGCTCACTATATCAAGCTGCTGCAAGAAAAGAATTGCAAAAAAGAGGCTGCACGAAAAGCCGAAAATTGTCAGAATATTCCAATCGAAGGGGTAATGATAACTAGCACAGACAGATCAAACATACAGCAGGTTAATAATGAACAGCAGGTTAATCAGGGCAGTAATGGGTTTTACCCCAGAGGGAGAGGCATTCGAGGAAGAGGATGGCAGAGTAATCAGGGAGGTTTTCAAAACATGCAAAATGGCAATCAGGATATGTCAAATGGGCAAATAATCAGACCACCACCTATATGTTGGACGTGTGGGATGACAGGGCATCTAGCACGCACATGCAGAAGTCAAGGCATGGTGCAAAACCATCAAGGAACTACAATAGGAATGGTGAATCCACCTGTGTTTTTACAGCAGGGTGGAAATGGAGTTGCACAAAATCACACAGTGCAACAGCAAGCGTCAGGAGCACAGCAAAGCTTGCAACCTCAGAACTTGATACATTTTCCACAAGGACAGTCTCAACAGTCACATGAGGGGAAAAGGGTAACCTTTGAAAGGGCTGAAGCCATATTGAACACAGCCAAGCCACACACGATAAAACAGATGCAGAGTTTTCTAGGATTATGCAATTATGTCAGGGCATGGGTCTTTGAATACAGCTCACATACCAAGCCCTTGTTACAAGCCCTAAAGAAGGACGAAAGAAAGAAAGAAAAAATTGAATGGACTGACACCATGGAAGAAGGATTTATTGAACTAAAAAGGGTCATTTGCACGGAATTATGCAGAGGAATTCTACCTCGCACTCGAGAATCATGCAGACCAGGAATTAACGTGTACAGTGACTCTACCTATGTGACATCAACAGTGCATGCATTCTTAGCGCACTGGAAAAGGAGGGGCTACCTCAGAGCGGACGGTATGCCAGTGCCGCACGCAGCCCTTTTGGACAGACTGATTAGGGTAATACAGCTCCCAGTGGGCATAGCGGTCGTGAAATGTGCCGCCCACACCAAAGGGACACATTTTATCTCACGAGGGAATCAAGCACCAGACACATAAGCCAAGCGTGTGTTGACCAAAGACGAAGCTATAATGGATGTGGAAATAACTGATTTGCATGAGAGAATGATTGTTGTGCGAAGTGAACCTGACAGCTATAGCAACATGGAGAAAACCCAATTAATGGAACTCCAAGGGGAAGCACCACAGGAGGAGAAACATCTTTGGAAGCAGCACGGGTGTTCTTTAAACCCCTCTGCGAGCTTGTGGTGACAAGACAGCACTGGTAAACCGGTAATGCCTATAGCCCTATTGAAGATTGAACTGGAACAATTGCATTATCCAACACACATGACAAAAGAGAATCTAGCAGCAACGCTTGCTGAAGACTGGTTTATACCGAACTTAGCAGAGCACATTACATTTTTATGGTGAACTGTATAATCTGCCAACAGTTCACGGCTGGGCACACACTACACGTAATTAGAGGAGTCATCCCAAGGCCTAATGGGCCTTTTCAGCACTTGCATGTCAATTATGTCGATATGATTCAAGTATGTAACGGGTACAGGTACCTAATTGTTGTGGTGTGTCCATTCTCTAGATGGATAGAAGCAGGTCCATTTACACACCCAGACTCTTCCTGTGCGGCCACATTTCTGGTAAGGGAGGTTTCTCCCAGATGGGGAGTGGGTGAGGTCATGAGATCAGATAATTGGCCCTCACTTTCTTAATTCAGTCTTTGAACAGATTAGCTTGTTGCTTGGTATAAAGCACAAGTTCTCTTCGTCGTATCATCCTCAAGGTAACGGGGTATGTGAGATGCTCAACAGCTTGTTAAAGGAAAGGATCGCCAAGTTGAAGCTTAATCTAAAGAAGCTATGTCTATACTGCCTTCCATTGGCACTGTATGCGCTCAGAAACCAGCCTGGTTCTGACCATCACCTTACACCGCACGAGATCATAACAGGCAGATGGATGCACACGGCACTGACAACCCGAGATAGAGCTGGATGTAATGCTCAGCCAAGAGGGGAGGTTTTAGAGTCTGAAATGCAAAATTACTTGAATTGCATGACATGTTGTCTTAATGTAATTTCCGGACAGCTGCAGCGATGCCAAAAAGGGTGCAGGGCAGCACAAAACACAGAAGGAGATACCACAAAATACCAAGTTCAGGGTTTACGTGTTCCTCTACTGTTTCCTGGGGACACGGTCTTGGTGAGAAACCACACGAGAAAGAAGTGGGACGAGCCAAGGTTCAACGGTCCATTCAGAGTGGAGAGCATTACTCCCTCTGCAGTCAAGCTACAAGGAAGAAGAGCTTGGATATTTCTGGGTGATATGAAGCCATACATTGGAGAAGGCCCCCTGCCCGCACCCCAACATGTAGAGACTACAGACAATGGGGAAGAACCACAGCACGTGCAGATGAGATCCATGATGAGGAAGAAGGACGCATGACCAGCAAAACAAAGACAAAGATTTTTTGTGCAAGTTGTGGCTTAAGTTTGGACATTTCCTCTGAGCAAAGAAGGGGATAGGGACATAAAACACGGACACTCTGTGCATCCTAGTTGCAGGGTGAAGAAGAAAATTGCACGTATAAGCCACAATATAGTCTGTTGACTTTGAACTTTGGACTGAGGCACACTGAAGCCTTGATAAGAAAAGGATATGCCAAATTTTGATTGAGGACATGCCAATTGGAAGCAAATACAGTACCCGGACTCTTTTCACACAAGAACCTTATTTGGACTCACTTATGGTGTCACACAGTAGTGACGTCACCAAGGACATTTTAACATACTGCGAGTTAGTACTGATCTCTTACCCGTAGTTAGTGGGAAGGCTCACTAACATCACTGAATTTCTTCAAGACCCTGAAAACGAAAAGACAATAAGGAGGCTGCTCATTGTGATTACTGAGCAGTTCTCCTGGTTCCAGAATACAGGACGGACAAGACAAATGTCCCAATCAGAAGAAGCAGTGAATAGGCTTGTCAGTGTGTTATTCTTTCACTTAATTGAAGACTGTCTAGATCTTGTTGGGAGACACACTGACGTCTTGACATTTCTTTGAGATCCAGCAAATACAGAATGTTTGAGCGTAATACTGAACAGAATCATAATTCAGGTTGCTATTCAAGCTCATCGAAATCACAGAAGCTGCTCACAGTGAGTACCGAGCAGTTCCAGAACTCAGCAAGGACAAGACAAATGTCCCTGTCACCAGATGATAGCAGACTGGCAAGCAACATCTTCGTTCACCTAATTGAGGACTTTCCAGAATTTGTGGGTAGGCCTGGCAGTGTTGACGTCCTCACTTTCATCTGAGACCCAGCAACCTCTACACAGATGAGAATGCTCCTGCATGGTATTGTAATGCAGGTTGAACTTTCCAATCATCATCAGAATTGCCAGAGGAGACTGTAAACTTTCTGCCGAGGGACAGACCAAGATAGTGTTGACAGAGAGTAGAGTTTTGCTGGAAAACAAGCAACATGTCTTCTGGAGTGAAAGAGGCATTGATTGGGAGCTTGTTTATTTTGAACACGCACAATAAGAGACTTGCTGATCTTATTACCTTATGTTGACATTTTCATATCCAGAAAATAGAACTCTCTCCAGAAACTAGAGACGATCTATTCACCAGGCAAAGAAGGACAATCGTTCCAGTAGCTGCAACCTACGAGCAGAAACAGCAGAACCCAGAGATAACAATATTATCTAGAATGTATTAAACTGTTAGTTTTCTTTCCATAAAATGATAGAGATGGGCAACCTAAGCAGTAATGTTGTCATCCCTCAAGAGGAGAGGCGCTCACACTGTTCCAGAACTAAGTGCTTCAGACTGACTTATAGAGGAATTATGTACCTATGCATTATATTCATCATTGTATTCCTGTCACTGACAATTCGAACTGTAATTTGTAGTGGTGCACAAAGAGTTCCGATTCCAGTGCCTAATGATGTAAGCATGACACCCACAAAGGCAACCAGACCTTACATAGTCATTCCAGTCCCTGGAAAATCTGTTAGCAGAATGAGTGAGCTTGAAATGGATGTAATGAGAAATAACACACACTCACTTGTGGTAGCAAACAAATTGAAAAGCCGGAGACACGGTCGGCAGAGCAAGCATGAGAAAAGGTTAATGAAAGACGTGCAAACAATGAGTGCCCATACACCAGGTCTAGTGTCAATAACTGCAGAACCACGGGCTAAAGAAGGGGAGAAGTTTGGGTAGCCTACTATGGGAAGTTCCACTATAAGCGAAGTAAAAGGACAAATGGAAAAAGCAGAACTTTTAAAGAAACAAAAGGAGTTGGAGAATAAAGGAACAGAGACAGCATCAACAAACACACCTAATCCAATGAAGAGAACAAGCACAATTCCTGCAAAACTGTCACTTGCAGAGATGATAGAGATGATAGCAGAATCAATTTGAAAATTCATAACCAGAGCCAGGAAAAGACAAGAGGACAAGGAAAGAATTGCCAGACTTTCACCTACTCAAATGGTACAGATGAAAGATGCCTGAACCATGGATGGAGATGCCTGAGAATCCTCCAGTGAGAAGAAGCTACATAAATCCTATTAAGGATGTGATGATAGCAAACTACATGAAAACCTTGAGAATAAAGAGAAGCATACAAGATGATAATAATGAACTAAATGACTACCTGGACAGCACAGCACACTTGGAAAATAACATCTGGTACCAACACATGAAAGAAGTTGGACAACGCAATTCAAAGGAGGAATATTTTGTTTCTGCACTCCTACCGTACAGCATGGGGAAGTCAAAGATCTTCGTAGCTATGGAAATTGATGTCCAGACAGTGCACTGTCTATCAAACATAGCAACGTGCAAGACCAGAGGCCAGTTCATGGGAACTGATGCTTCACTGAAATAGGCAACTGAAGCAACGGATCCAAATGAAGACGATTATGTCCAAGACATAAAGACAAGAAAAAATGGAAAAACAAAACACATTGTGATCAGCTATGAGAAGCCTGGAGTTAAAGTAGCAGAGATCAGAAGAGAAGCAAATCAAAAGCTGAACGTTTAAGGAAAGACTCTAGAAGAAGCTCGAAAGTGGAAGAACAGAGGCCAAATGCAAATTTGGGGAACAGTGCTTTCACCAGATGGATGGGAGAAAGGGGTAGTGATCTGCAGAGCATGGATGGTCTTCGGTCATTACCAACCCACCATTGACATAGTACGAATTGGATGCAAGCCATTATGGCCAAAACTTGCAAAACTATTGACATGGATCGAAGACAGAGGAGGACCCTTGCAGATAGTGCCATTGAAGAGTCCAAAATTCTGCTTCAGGAATAATGGCACAAGAAAAATGGCAGAGAATCAGAATTGTGGCCGAGTCTTTGATGCTCCAGGATTTGGTACACGATAATGCAGTGATCATGGATCATTAGTGGACATGTGGATCCAAAGCATATATCAGGCTGCCGAAGAATTGGGGAGGTATATGCGAAATAGTGAATGTCCATGTTCCAGCATTGGTGAATCCAAAAAGTGATCTGAATCTTGACAGTTTCCCGAAAACAGATGCTCACCCGAGGAAGAAGATATCTGTAGAACTGATGAGCCGAATTAAGAGAGAGAGTTACTTTTCTGCCAAATCAGAAGTAGCTTTCCATGCAATTCCGTATGAACACAGGCTGTTCAGCCTAACCTCATCAGTGTTCATGACAATTTTTATGCCAAGAGTTCAGGTTGGAGCAAATACTAAATGGTTGCAGAATACCAGATGGGAGTTACTGTACACCACCAACACAACCATAAAAGGATTCAATGCAATCAGAGAAGAACTGAGGACAATTCGACTAATGACTCTACAGAACAGATATGTCCTTGACATGATCACAGCTATGGATGGAGGTGTTTGCGCAAAAAACAGAGAATCATGTTGCAAATTTATAACATCACACAATGAAGAAACTTGAACTTTAACAGAGGCCATAGGTATGCTGAAAAAACTACAGAATCATAGGATCAATGAAGCTGACGAAGTAGATGACAACAGCTGGTTTGGATCACTATTTTCATGGATTCCACAATTTATGGCAGATGCATTCAAATTCTTTGGAGCCCTTCTAGTGATGATATTGCTCGGATTCTATGTTATCAAGATAATAATTTCTCAGTGCCAGAAAAGTGTGAAAAAGGCCATATGGATGAATATCATGATTGATGTCGAACCAGGATGGAAGCCGAAGGACCTAACTGATGAAGAAATAAGAGACTTTGTGAAAGCTAGCATTCATGCACCAGAAGGAACAAAGTTTTGGTATCCAAGGAAACACATAAACTATGTGGGAAGATGGATCTATTGCAGCCCAAGTGGACAATGTCAATTTATGACATGGAATAAAGACGAACACATTAGAACACCAGGAAGCTTGAAGGGAGTCATAAAAATATGGACTCCAAAGAGACACTTCTTCAGACCTCAATGTATGGACGCAGAGGATGAAATAACAATGGACCCAGGAGATAAAGTAATAATGGATCCAGAAGATAAAGGAAAGGTGGATACAAAGGAAGAAGTGAAAGTGGTCGATGAATCGCCCAGAGGAGGGAGTGTAGAGGAGGTCCCAAGCATGATTCTCACTCTAACCACCCATTTTGAAGTACCAGGAACATTCACGCTGAATTATGTGATGTATGATGAGCAAATAAACAAGCAGAGAGCCGCAGTGGGGCTCTGTCCAGTACCTAGCAGACTGACAGCACCTATTGAAGTACTGACACCTAAGAAACCCTGGACAGTAAGGTACCCATTGAGAAAACCATATCAACAAATGAGACAGAATGATGATTGTAAAAATGCAATACCTGAAGAAGCCAAGAAGGCACTAAAAGAAGACGAATGGTGACGTCACAAGAACCCGGACTGACTCACATATAGAAGACATGACGACCTGTGAATGATGAAAAGAGACAAAACACCATGGATAAGTGACATCCCGAATCTAAAGTGAAATAAGTGATGTCAAATGTTAGAAACATATGCCATGAGCGTGATGAGGATATTCAGCCAGTTTACACGTGTACATATGCACCGTAACCGCAAGAAGCTAAGAAAATCGTGAGGCTTGCTTATGCTTAGTAGTAAGATAGATAGGGGCAAGCGCCACCTATACATATCTACCTCAAAAGGAGCACTTTATACAAGTATACTTCCAGTATGTACAAGACCAGAATCAATCAAAGGTTATTGAAGGTCTCAAGAGGAGAGCCGCGCAGCAAGCAAATCAAGAATTAAATACAGAGAGAAACTCAGACAAAGGCAAGTCATGCCAAGAAGCCAAGGTCGTATCGGCTGAAATAGACCCACAGTGGATACAATTAATGAAGAGAAGAACAGAGTATCATATTCTGAAAGGTCAAGAAAGCCGCAGATGGCAGAGGGCTGCAGAATTAAATCAAATGCACAAATTTCATGAAGAATAAGATGATTTCACAGTGTGGAAATCACGTGACCGAGCAAGCAGCGGGGATGAAACTTTGACACCTACGCATGGACTTGTGCCATGCCCAGAAGCCTTAACTTTTCCAGACTAAGAAGCAGTCTCGAGGCCAAAATGCAAAGAAATAATTGACACATGACCACTGAAGTGATGATTGATTGTTGCAATAATTGGAGGAAGGCTGGGGGAGCAGACAAACTCCCTGCACCTGGTCGGCCATTCTGCACGCTGCTAAGCAAGTGGAAAAGTATGAGTGGGGTTGATGCCAACACAATCATAGTGGAACAAGTAATCTAGAGTCCTATAGTTAATAGAACCAATGAGACGTCATACTTTTAGTGATGTCTACAGTAGCCATTTTGAAGGAAGGGCTTAGATGCCCCACCTGACACTGTTTATCCAATACCCTCACATCGTCACCATATAAAGATGTAGTACCTATATTAAAATTACCTTCCTAGAACCAATCAAGTTGCATGCTAAGTTTTGTGATATTACACGTCAGTGATGACAAGTTTTTACCATAAATTATGTGTTTTTTATGAAATTAAGTGGAGTTGAAGCGAGAAGAACGATCGCGCGATTGCTGATATTTATAAAGTCCCCGTTTTTTGTACTTGTCATTAAACAGACTCCTTTTGCCAAACTATCGAGTTTTAATCTGCATCCCCATCCATCTCGAGGGTGCTGCTACTCATCTTAAAGTGCTGTTGTGGCACCCCCAGCTCTATGGCCCGGCTGGGGTCCTACTGCACAAAATATATTCTCCTTCACTTAATCTAAGAGAAATATGTCATGCATATGTAGCTTATCCTCTTTGACGCCCCTGTGCCTTGCAGTTGCCTCTTGATGTGGCATCCTTTAAACCAAGACAAACAGATATTCTTTGTTCTTCACACAAAGGCATTTTTCAGTGCCTGCAAGCTCTACAGTTCTGGTCTCTCTCTTCAAGGCTTCTTGCTTATTCATACAAAACCGAAGTCCATCTTTCCATCCTGGCCGTTTTACTCGTGTGATATTTTCTCCTGCAGCAAGCTTCCATATTTCTCATCTATCTTGCGTTTCTGCATATATACATTTGCTTATTCTCTTCTTACTTTTCTTCTAAGTGTATATGATTTCTTCGCATTTGCATACATGTTTCTCTTGTCACTTCAGTTACATCTTCATTCTTTAAGTGTTCGTATATCGTTTTAGTGTGTCCTCAGTGTCTTCTCTTCTTGATGTCACTTTAATCTGGTCTGATTTCAAGTCTATGTTCAGTGGTGTATGCAGACATCCTTCCACCACATCAGTGTGAGGGTACATCTGATGCGGTTGTCTGAGTGCATAACGTCTCTCATATCTTCGATGCGGTATTGGGATGATACCTGGCATCACACACTGTGCTGTGCTCTCTTGGTGTTCTTTCAGTATGATGGAGGTGAGGGGGCAGGCACTAGAGATGACATATAGATTGGTCTCTCTACACACCCCTCCACTAATCACGTCACCAATAACAATGATGTTACAGCAAAGCCATACCTTAAATATACCAATTATTAATTTCTGGTAGGTTCTTGTCGTGCCACAGAAGTTGTGCCAGTGCCGGCTTGTTATCCCTGCCCAGACTATGGATCACTTCTTTCCAAGTCTTAAAAGTGTGCTATGTCATGCAAGGAAGAGCAGATCCTTCCCTCACCCACATAAGACCTGTACCAGCGCTATCTCTTTCAACCAAGCCCTTTCAGCCTTAACATGGGGCAGACGGATGTCACTGTGTAGGGAGTCATTAGCAGTTACCTGTTGGCTTGCCCAGTAATAATGTTGAACATTGGGGAGTCAATGCCCCCCTTCCATACTGAACGCCCTAGTGTGGCCAGCGCAATTTTTGGCTGTGCTACACCTCAAGGAAGCTCTCTAAGAGTGGTGTCTACTTTAGCAAATTCTGACCTTGGAATCACATGTGGGGCATTTTGATGGGTGTATGTGTATTTAGGTAGGGTCAGCATTTCGATCAAGGCAGCCTTTCCTATAAGTGTTACTGTGAGTGACTTCCAATGCTTGGCATCTTGCATGAATTGATCTGTGATAGGATGCAGATTATGGGAAAGAAAAAGCTAGTGGTTTGCCCCCATTTGTAAGTCCATGTAGTTAAAGGCATCCCTTGATACATGATAAGGACAGTCAGGATGGACCGCCTGCTCCTCCCCTTGTACAGGAAAAAATACAGATTTCTGCTAAATTACAGTGAGCCCACTGAATGCTTCTTATTCCTGTAATTTTCTCGTCACGATTGAACAGGATTGTAGTAGCAGATCTCCAAGATATATCAAAAGGTCATCCACATAGAGCTATACCTTATCTGCATGGCCAATTGGCCAATGGAGTCCAAACCACGATTGATCTTCTTGAAGTTGCATCGTGAGTGGTGCAATGGCCAGCATGAACAGCAGAGGGGAAACGGTGGCATCCCTGCCTGGTCCCACGTTCCAATGGGAAAGATCTGGAGACCATCCTGTTAACCCTAACCTCAGCGAAGGGTGACTCATCGCAGAGCTTTACCCAACTAAGAAAGGTTTCTCCAAAGCCCATCCATATAACTAAGCATCTTGTGATGATTCACGGGTGCTTGCCACTTCTCCCCAGAGGGGAGCCCTTCCCTATGAGGCTAGGGAGTTGAGGCTCCTACCCAATAGTCCCCATAGCGGTGGTAAAAAGCAGGAGGACCTCATAGGGAGAGACTGCCCTCAATGGGATAAGGACACCTTTCCTGTGAAAGTATTCCCTAAACCCTTGTGTCCAGAAGCCATGGCCCTATTGACTTCTTCTCCCTCCCAACCTGAAACTACCACTCTGTGTTATTGTGAAGTCTCTACTATCTCACCTGTAAGACCAGATAGACCTGAGATGAAGAAGAACCAAAGAAACAAACAGAACAACAGTAGAAGCGATTACCAAAGTACTTTGACGAGGTGGCCACCAGGAAGCATGGAGATAATAAACTGTGATGCTACTTTGGGGCGGTCCCAGCAATATAAAGTAAAGACCGAAGAAGGACTACAGGTGTTCGGGAGCAGGAAGAGCAGCGAGTGAAGCTGGCGTCCATCCTGCGGGGCCCAGGAAATTCAAACCCACGCTGCCAGAAGCATCGCGAGACAGCTGGTCTCAGAGAAGAAGCCGAAAATAATGTGTGCCAGAGTAAACCCATTTCGCTGCAGAAGCATCAAGAATCTGTCATTGTCCTGACCTCTCTGAGGGGGACTGGGTGGTCTCAAAAAAATGCTGAGACCGTCACAGTAACGGCTTCATGGAGCTGCACAGACCAAAGAGGAGGAAAACAGGAATACGAGCTGAGTGTGTGCAGAACCAACAGTGGCCTGAGACCTGCCAGGAAGAACCAGTAGCACTTCCAAGTGAAAATACTGGTAACGGGAGTTGCAGGAAAGCTGGGTGGGGTCCAGGGAGCCCAAAGAGTCAAGTATTCCTCAGGAGCGATCTCCCTATTCACAGTAGCTTTACCCAGAGAACAGAGTCAAGTATTCTTTGGAAGTGATTGCTCTCATCATCGTAGTGATACCCAATGAACCAAGAGTCAAGTATTCTTCTGGCGTGATCTCCCTCATCACAGTAGTGATATCCAAAGAGTCAAGTATTCCTCAAGAGCGTTCTCCCTATTCACAGTAGCGATACCCAGAGATCCAAGAGTCATGTATTCTTCAGGAGTGATTTCCCTCATCACAGTAGTGATACCCAAAGAGTCAAGTATTCCTCAGGAGTGATCTCCCTCACCACAGTAGTGATACCCAGAGAGTGAAGTATTCCTCAGAAGTGATCTCCCTCATCCTACTGGTGATATTCAAGGAAATAAGAGTCGCAAAATTCAAAAGGGTAGTCTCCCAAATTACAGGAGTAGTCTTCCAAGTAATGAGTGTGTCAGGAGTGTACTCCCTCGTCGCTGTGGTTGTTCGAAAAACCATAAATCTCAAGAGTGCCTCAGAGGGACCTACCTCGTCACAGTGGAAAATCCAACACATGTGAAAGATACTAGAAGGACCACAACTTCCAGGGAGCAATTTCCCAAAAAGCCAACATATAAAAAGTCCTGCTTAAACTCCAGAACTAAGAAGAGTTGATAAAGCCTTAACCCTTGTTGTTTGCAAATCCTTGGGAAGAAGTAAAGAGACTTCTAAAAGTTGCACAAAGTACTATCCAGGAACAGCCTTCAAAATTCTTCCAGAGAGACCAGTAGAAGAGAATCATTCTCCTGGTCTAAGAGTTAATATGAACCTATTGCAATAGACTGCTGTTAAGTCAACCTAAGACTAGATTGTTTCAAAATGAGAAGGGAGTCATTCTCCTGGTGGCTTTGATAAGAAGTTCATTGAACCCTTTTTGGTTTATTTCTTAGTGGTAGGGATAGAGTAGTTGGTTTTGACAGAGGACAATATATTGGTTTTTGACTTACATCCTGACGAGCACCCGACTTGTTCTGTGTTGAGGGAGGGGAGACATCTCTAAGAAATAGGGAAAGGACGATTCTTTTCTTTATTTGAATGAAAGTCTATGGCTAAAGTGATAACACCTTGTCAGTCTCCTTACTCCATATCGCCACAATCCCCACAATATTGAATCAAAAGCTTTCTCGAAGTCAACTGAGAGGAGTGCTTATGGTCCTGTATGGTTGCCACCTGATCTAATGCCAAGTCCAAATGCCTGATGTTCATGCAAGTGTATTTCCCCGGTAAGAAACCACACTGGTTGGGATGAATTAGTGATGATATAACTTTAAGTAGGTGATTAGCTAAAAACTTCACCAGTATTTTAGCCTCCCATTAATGAGGGGGATGGGTCAATAAGAGGCACATAAGTTAAGGGATTTGCCTTCTTTAGGGATGACCACGATGCTAGCCTGTGACAAGTCTGGAGGGAGAGCACCGTCGCCTTTACTGCAGAGGAACAGTTTAAGCCGATTGCCCAGCTTTTCCATAGTTCTATAAGGAGTCCGTTAGGGCCTGGAGATTTCCCAGAATGGAGCTGAGAGATTGCGATCTTCAACTCCTCTTCTGAGATCTCCCCTTCCAGGTCAAGGCCTTGTTCAGCAGAAAGTCTTTGTAGCGTGATGTCGTGCATGTGCTTGGGAGTCACAAACTGTTCTATGCCTTGCGGAGCTCCGTACAGGGTCTCATAATAGCCCGCAAAGGCATCCGCTATTTTTTATCCCCCGAGATCAATCCCCCCTGTTCATCCATCAAGAGTGAAACATGCCTATTTTCTTCATACTGTTTCTCCAACCATGCTAGCATCCTTCCAGCCTTATCCACAGGTTTGTAGATTCAACCTCTTTTGTCCCAGTTGACCTGTTTCGTGTTGTCCAATGCGATGTTCGAGAGCACCCTGCTTGCCGAGAAAAGTGCTCTTTGCGATGCAGGGGAATTTGATCTAGGAAATTCCTCCTTGCACCTTTCAGCTTCTTTCTCAGCTTCCAATATTTCTTGTGTTTGAGTTTTATGTTGCGCCAAGTTCAGTGATATAAATTCTCCTCTGAGTACTGCTTTATAACTTTCTGGTGGTGTTATCGGACTGCCAACTGACCCATCATTAAGTTGAAGTATTCTTTAGTTTTATCAATAATACCCTCCATCACCCCTGGGAAACCAACATAGCAATTATTCAGGCGATATCCCATTCTAAGTTTGGGTCTATCTCCTTTAAACTCAAGAAGAAGCGGTGCATGATCTGAAATTGCTCTTGCTGGGAATCGGGCCGCCACTATATTATGCTCATGACAGGGGACAAAGAAGTAATCAATCCTGGACATGGATGTGTCTGCCCCTGAGTGGAATGAGAAGCCTTTATCTTGCATGTGCATCACCCATCACGTATCATAGAGGTCGAGTGCAGACGCAAAGGCACATGATTCGGTGGGTGTATTAGGGTGCATTCTTCAGAGGTGAGTCTGATCCATGAGCAGATCCATGATGTCATTAAAATTCCCTCAATGATCCACCTCTCCACTTGGTGAGACATTAGTAGCGTCTGAATGTGCTCAAGAAATTCCATGGAGCGTTGAGGGTATGTGTATATACCTAGAATACCCAAGATGTCCCCCAAACGCCCAAGTTCTCCCCGTACCAAAACAAATATCCCTTGTGAGTCCCTCTTTGTTGAAAGGAGTTTAAATGGTAAACATGTGTGTGTAAGGATCAGGACACCCTGAGACTCCCTGGAGAATAAGGCATGCATGGCAGGGCCACATCAAGAGAGTTTCTATTCAGGAGTAGTAACACCAGCCCTCTCTTAAAGGGAGTACCCAGGCTGTTGACATTCCATCTTATCAGTTTATTATCCAAAATTGAGGTTATACGTAATGTACGCATCGTGACCACTTGGTGAGACATATTTGCCCCTGATGTGTAATGTGATGACCAGGGTGCGCTAAGCTATACTCACAATAAACCCAGAGTTCCCCAACTCCTCCCACCCCATACTTTGCCCCAACTGGAACAATCTGTCATCCAAAACGTACGACCAATTGGTGCAACAGCCTTTATAGAACTAAAAGCTAAGAAAGGAAAGAGAAGGCCCAACAGGGGGAAGCTGTGAACACGGCCAGACATATCTGGTGCCCCGGACCGGCCTGAATATAAAAACAGTGGACATTTATGTCTAATAGAAAGGACTGTGCCAAGAGTCCTGTCTGCCTTCAAAGATCCGCACCCTGCATTCCAGGACGTCTGTGCTTGCTCCTCGATTGTGGTTGGATCGGTATCTGGGGACCGCATTGGTAGTCCAGGTGGTGCCCTCTCTCTGATCCTCGGGGAGGAGTTTACTTGTTCCCTACCCACAGACCCTGTCCTGGTATGTATTTCACGCTACTTCCACGCCTCTCTGGGATCTGTGTAGAGATGAGTTGTGCCATCAGGGTAGATCTTATGGTGAGCGGGAAACAAAAGAGCGTACTTGACTCCGTGTGACTAGAGCTTTTTCTTGACTGAATCAAATGCATGCCATGCTTTCTGTACTTCCCTAGTGTAGTCTGGGAAAAAGGAGATTTTATTTCAGTCAAAAGTAATCGGTCTTTTTGAGTGTGCCATCTGTAACAGGACATCACGGTCTTGGTAGTGCAGACATTTGGCTACTACAGTCTGCAGTTAGGTGCCCGGTATAGGTGGGCCGGTGGCCGTCCGATGTACTCTATCCAGTGAAAAGAAGTTGGGGAAGAGTGTGGGCTTCATGAGGTCCACCAACCATGTCTCGAGGAAAAGCTCCATGCTGAGGCCTTCTGTGTTTCCAGGAGTCCCATGACGTGGATTTTACTTCTCTTAAAGTGTCCGTCACTCTCCTCGTCCCACCCTTCCCGTGTTCTCAACCTTTATGTCAGATCAGATAGTCGTCTGTCCGCAGTGCGCAGCTTTTCTTCTGAGGCTGATACACGCTTTCTGCGTCCCCATTCCTGGATGCTAGCTTGTGCAGATCATGGCGAAGCAGTGAAACGTACGAACTGAGTGCATCCATCTTTCTTTCCATTGAGTACCTTGGGTCTGAAATGGCTGTCATCACATCTGCGAGGGAGAGATTTGTGGATGGCGCGTCCACATCTAGCAGATGTGTCGTTGATAGGGTAGCTTTCTGTGGGTTGGGGGCACTCGTGGTATACTGGTCCATTTTGTTTTGTGGCCCTGATTTCTTAGTTTTCTCTTTGCCCATATTTGAGTCCAGGTTGTGTCAAGGCTCTCGGAATAGAGATGACCGGACCCCCGCACCAGTCCGTCCGTGTCTAGAGAACAGTATCCGGTGTTAGTGTGACAGAACAATTGTCCGCAGAGTGCGGCAGGAATGAAGTAACTTATGCCATTTCAGATGAGCTTCTCTTTCAAGGGCACGCGCAGGGACCGTTTCAATGCCAGCATCGGCGTAGGGAATTGTCAGACCTTAGGAATGGTTACCTCTGGGAAATCCTGGCCTTTGAATACCTGAGAGTTGCATGAGCCACTGAGAATTATTAAGAGATATCCTTATAAGTCCCAAGAAAGTGTTTTATTGCCCGTTTGAGGTCATTCCAGCTTTCCACCCGGCTGGTACCATTCACAACATCACCTCCCTGTGGCTGTATGGTAAGATGGCTTCCATAAGGTGTGCCAATGAAACTTAACTCTGGGCCCACAATCTCTATCCATTGAAGGGAGACCCTGCTGCACATGATATCACTGTGCTAAATGCTATTCCTGGATGAATCCTCTCAAGACATTGTAAAGCTCGATACCTATGCGATCAATGTTCCTCCTTCACAGGGCCATTATTACAATTAAGCGGAACCAGTGTGTAGTTTACCTCAGGAGCAGTCCCCTTAATGTAAGTGCTATTATTCTTTATATCTCCACAAATATGTGAGGGTTGCTCATTCGAGGCTGCATATGAGAGTCACCGAGATGCGTCTGGCTGTGTACCCATCTCAGTTGCAGTCTGTTCTTCTACTGGTGCCCCCTGTCAACTAGACTGGGGCAGCATTGAGACCCTCAAAGAGTGTACTGAGCAGTGCGGAGAAAGGACTCCCGCAGACTGCAGGACAGGAATGACGAAACATCAACAAAACAAGACACCTTCCAGGACACTCAGGTATGTAACACACTCTATGTCAATGGAAGATAGCTGCAGGCACGGTCACCCACCTGCTGCACTCATCTGCAATCACACGCTACTTGAAGAACCATTGCACAATACCTCCACCATTAGAATGCAGCTATGCGACATAAATTCAGTCTAGCTGGACACATAATCATTCTCCTGGACTCCCATACACTCCCTATAACCTCTCAGCACCCATCCACAAGCCTGCTCAATATGAGTCGCTAGCAGGGACGTGGCCACCCCTACCTCCCTTCGTATTGGCTGAAATGCAGACAGGCATCCTAAACTCCTCCGGCGAATCTCCCATACCACAGACTTCGGCCCCACGAGGGCAATCACCTACAGTACTTTGAGACCATATTAATGGGAATAGGCGATATACAAATGCCAAATTACATTACATTACATTACTGTCACCACTTGCGTATCCTTGTCATGAAGTGACATCCGCCAGTGGTCGAAGTGGGCGGGAGCGGTGCTCCTATACTTCTTTTATTTAAGTTTTACTGTTCCTATACTTTTATTTGAAAAAGAAACCGTTCCGGAACGTTTTCGTTTTAAAACAAAAGTGTAGGAAGAAGTTAAAACTTTCACTTTCAGTGCACTGCACTGAGCGTTCCCCTAAACAGAAGGATAATGTTTTTGGGGCTTTGCATTGTGCGTGGGAGGGGGCATGGTTATGGGGTTTGTGGGGAGCGTTGCAGGCCAGTAGGGAACATAGTTCCACTATTGTGCACTTGGACCACTGAGTCCCGCCAGTATCTTGATGATTGGGGCAATGCTTTATTATCATGTAACTTTATTAAATAACATCTATCATCTGTAAATCATGAGTCATCCGGGGCGGGCGAGTTTATTTTGCATACATGTGTAATGTGGCGATATGTGTACATAAAAGTAACTTTTCTGGAGATATATGATTTCGCCCAAAAACGGTTATACTAACAAAATGGTTCAAATAAATAGATAAACAAATGAATCTGTTTTTTAAACAGCCTTTCTTCCAATATCCATGTTCTCCAGCTATTCAGCGTGGAAGTTGTCTTTGATTCAAGTCCTTGCATGCATTTTCCGCTGCCCACAGTGGTTAGGGCTGGAGTTTCCTATCTCCAGACCTTCATGAGCTTGCAGAATTTTCTTTGGGTGTATTCCCTCAGTGGATTTGGACTATGGGAATGTTGTGCTGTATACAAAGCTACAACCGTGGGAGACATGGGAAATGCTGCTAGTGCAGACTGTTGCTACTGCACCAATGCATTCTGGAGTGCACATAAAGCGATCTGCAATGCCCTGGTGCACACGCAAAGATGGCCGCCTTTGTAGTCCATGTTGCAGACATGCTGCGCCGCACACCTTTTCCGTTTGGCTTTCCCTTACTAAATAGTATTTGGAATTTGAGTTTGTAGTTTTTCACTATCTTCAAGTTGCTCTCCTATACAGTATGTTGCTAGCCCACACGTATTTTGTTAACACTTTCAATACGTTTTGGAATGTTTAGCTTTTTGTCACAAAAAATAATCGTTTCCTGAAGAAAAAAAAGTTATTTGGGATTCACTAAATGCAATCCATGGGAAAATACTCCCTAACATGCTTTCTGGAGAAATAGTAAAGTTAAGGGATTTTTAAGACAACTCACTATTACCGTATTTTATTCGAGAAGTGAAAAACATGCGTTCATCATTCGTTTTCAGTTAGTCACTCCTTGTATTATATCACCAAAATACTTTCCATTCTGTTTATGTTAAATGCACGTATTGACCATTCTATGTTGCCTTTCCTGTCGCTTTCCTAGCCAAAATGGGCAAATAGGCTTAAAAAAGGAAAGTTCATTCAGAATGTAAACGTTTTACCACAGGGATGTCATTTCACCAAAACGACCCTTGACCTCTGATGACATCACATGATGTGATGTCATTTGACCCCCACCCCAAAGTGAGATGACAGAAGCACAACCTTTCATCCCTTGACAAAACAGGAACTGGCGTCACATAGCATTGTTCCTAAGTACACTACAAAAAATATGGTTACGATATCACTACAATGTGATATACATTTCATACAACAATGGATCACCATATGTATCATTAATATCAGTGTGTGTAGGCCCATATTACCAAAATGACTGTGAATGGCCAAATGATCATGATGTGTTATTATATAGCACTTACGACGCTTAAGTGCTTTATATAAAACAGATATACAACCAACATGTGTTGGTATTCAACTTCAGAAGGATGAAAGGCTGAGTTGAGGTGTTTAAGACCAGACTCAGTGACTCACCCCCTGAAGTGTGCCTGAAATAAACCTTTAATGAGTCTAGCAATTATTGAATAGAATTCCCGAAAGTCAAATTATTTGTTATTCCTATTCTTTCCTATTTAGGGCCACTGCTCAAAGTGTTACACTTGTGGAACCCCCTGTTTTTTTTAAGAAGCCAAAACAAAAAATCCATCCACTTGATAAACAAAGAGCCACATGGTGCTGCCCCCCGCCCAGGAGCTTACATTGTTTTTAGGGGTAGCAAGGGAGTCCAGAGGGGTAGCAAGGGAACCACAGGGGTAGCAGCGGTGACCCCTGGCGACTCCCAAATGACGTCCCACTTTTACCAGTCGTTGTGCTAGTTTTCATGCTGCTGAGATTTTCAGCAACACCACGTCACAAATACTTCAAGGTATCTCTCAGTTATTTCATTCCAAAAAACAGAGGGTTAGCGTAGAAGACTTTTTACACTGTTGTAAGGTGCCTGCTGTGTTAAGGAAAAGGGGCTTTCTTTGAGACCTGATAGCAGTGACAAAAGCGTTTCTCTAATGCAGAGGTGTTGCTGGGGGTCCCAACAGTTCCGTCATTAGCGTAGCCCCGGGTCTTTTCCAGACCTAGCAACACCCCTGCTCTAATGTTATCTCAGTGGTGGAAGTGTATGAAAAGAAGTAGAGGAACTATGTTCCTTTCTGGTCCGAACCTGCTTCCCACAAACCCCATCGCCACACCCCCCCCCCACACACAATACTAACCCCATATCTGGGTCCCACCTTTCCTCCATTCCACCCCCACCACTGTTTTAAGTCTAAAAGAAACACAGTGAAAGAAAATGGAAAATGAAAAGTGCACCCCCATTAGCTTTATGTATTGCCTTTCACAGCATGCAGCGTTGCCCAACACAGTGTACAGGAGGGCGCACAGTCTTCTGACAGGCCCATAGGTTAGAGCACACCCTCTAGTACCAGTAAAACAAGATAGCTGCACCTTCAAGAGGTTGGGGTGCAGGATTCACATACTCCAACACAATTCAATAAGGACAGCTCAAAAATGTGGCAAAGAGACTGTTAAGTTCATAAAGGTTTATTTCATTTTCCTGCTGGCACAGCGCAACCCTATCTGCTGTGGTCAAGTTCCCTGCCTCAAAAGAACCCCCCTCCGCATTACCCAGAGCTCATTTTTATAGCCAAATATGAGGAGGCAATCTGCCCCCACCGCTCCTGCGCAGTCTTAGACAACCTCATCGTTAGCATTAGCTCATTGGGCAATACATTTTAATTGGACTAAAACCTTCAAAATGAAATACGCTCTAGTAGGCATTCCTGGCTCTTCTTTCGGTGCACTGTTCAATTATAATTATGTACAGCTGGATTCTTCAGATAAGGGTTTTGACGAGGCCCGATTTAATGTCTGGTTTCTGTCCATTAGTCAAGTTTCTGGGTGTCCTCGAATGTCTCAACTTTAAAATGAGCTCATCATTACACACTTTGAGCACTACTCAGTTTCCTCTTATTTTAGTCACAATTTGGTTGCATGTATTTTCATTACAGGCATTTTAGCCCGAAGATTATCTTATTGTTCATTCCGTGCCTCGCCACCTTATTACATCACAGTAATGCCATTTTTGACTTTATAAACACAATGCCTTTTGAATACTAGTATATTGTAACATTATAAATACCATTTTCGCATAATTGCAACACCACATAAGTCCCTTTGAATTTCCCTGTTTAGGTTTAAGTGGGGGGGCCATCCACTTCATTCAGCTGTTGATTCAATATATATATAGGTCGGACCTTCATTACACTCCCCCGTCTTGAAAGTTCAGTTGTTTGTAAAACAACAACTTTAAACCATACTCTATTTCCATTCACCTTAACATTTATCTAAATATTTCTTAACATGATCTTATAATTTGGCATATACTAACGTATTGTCATACTTAAAACAAACATGTGTGTGTCATCTCCTTCCATGTAAGCCCTACTTCCTGTAATTGTGTGCCTTTAATCTAACTGTATGCCTTGGACGATTCACAGCCATTGTGAGACTCAAGAGGTTTGGTCAAGCTTTGAGGTAACCCATTAGCCCATTGTCTCTTCGTATGTCACACCTTGTCTGCAACTCCCACCCCAACAAAGTGCAATCTCTCCCTGAGCATCTTCTCCTGCCCATGAATATCATTTCACTTCGTCCTTCCCTCTTGTCCACACTCTTTCCTTTTCTGTATCTTCTGTTGTAGTTGTCATGAGCTTGGCGTTAGTGGACTGTCTGCATCCTGTCGCCTTTTCCTTTCCACTGTGCTGTTTTCACAGTCGGTCTCCCAGGTTTCTTTGATGCTTAGACCAGAAGTCCATTGTTTTTTCCTTACCACATGAGGTTCAGTGTTTTTTCCAGAGTGTCTCTCTTTCAAAAGGGTTCATTGTTCAATGAGTCCACAAGAGGGGACGGTTCAGCATGGGGATGCAGGGTGTGGGGAGTCTTTTGCAGACATAATTCAACGTCGGGCTCTCCCTGGGTTTCTCTACGACCTCACTCTCTCTTCACGCGGTTGAATGTCAATTTTTCAAGGCATACAGGTCCCTTGACGTATACCTTTAATATAAAATGGAATGAGTTTGTTTTGTAAAATAAACAGGTCTCTACTTATCTAACACATTTCCTACCAACCCATTTCCTTAAAACCTCTTTTCGCATTTGCTCTTTACCCTATTCCCTAGAAATCGAGACATTCCCTCTTATTTGACACCCCTGCCTCCTAGACAAGCTACAAAACATTTCCTTTTAAACATTTCCCTTTGTGGGTCATTTTCACAGCATAACTAAAATACCCCGCATTCCTAGCTCTGTGTCAGCTGGCTTGGAAAATTATTTTTGTTTTCAATACATCACGTCCATCATGGGACACATTCTCCCCTTCCGGGTGCCACATGCAACCCTAAGGAGACAAGACAATTAAAGAAGGATGTCTTCGCCTTTCCCGGTCTTCTAGGCACGTCCGTAGTAGATGACAGAAACGTCCTTGGGGATCCCCGTCGTCTGTAGAAAGTCAAAATAAAGGCAAAAGTCATTCGGGCATTTGCAAGGGGTCAGGTTTTCTTCCCGACTTTAACCCCCTTCCTCCCTTTCTGCTATCAAAAATACTCTCTGGGTCATTCTCCCCTATTCGTTGGTGCACATAAACAACTAATTCCCAACCACCCCACAGGGATACTTAGTTTCGGCTGGGTTCTTTGCTCAGTTTAGCTGTATTCTTCCAGGTTAGCAGTAAATTCTTCCTGGTTAGCTGCACATACTTCTTCAGCTTAGCAGTAAATTCTTCCTGGTTAGCTGCACATACTTCTTCAGTTTAGCAGCCATTCTTCCTATTCTTTTTTTCTCTAGTTGGACCATGGTCTATGTTTGTGCTTCGTGTTTATCCTAGGGAGATAAAACAAAGGCGTTTCACTGCACACCGTCCCTGTCTAACTTGATCTAGCCTTTACCCTGTCTTCTAAGACTATGGCACCAATTCTTACTACGTGCCTCCACCTTTATTGTTCCCATTAATGTTTTGCCTATTCTAATACTTGCATACCTCTATCATAACAATCCTTTTGACATTATGAACATAAAAATAATTACTCACCTTCAATTTTACTTCTGTTCTCTGTGGTTGTCTGGAATGGCCATGCTGTTTATCTCTTCTCTACTCTTTCCGCACCTGATTATACCTATCTTGGGAAAAACAGCTAACTTGTGAAGACCTTGTGTCTCTTGCTACCTTTTCCTGTTACTCAGCTGGATCCTCTTACCTTTAGTGTTGATCAATTGCATGTTCACACCCTTTTGGCATGAACTAGTACTTACCTTTTTCTCTTTTCTCCCTAATTTAAGGCCATGAAGACAATTTCTTGTGCTTCCACCCAAGAGGTCCATAGCTTGTCTGTAAAACAAAATCAAAATTGTTACTGGCATTCACAAGTTGTTTTGCTTACTTCACCATATTTACTTAAAATGGCTTGTGCGAGTTTCCTTCGTTTAATTGACCCAATTTTATCGGCCATACTCCTTTTCTTGGTCTTCATGGTCTCCTGATGTTTTTTATTGCCCAATGCTCCTTTTTTCTGTTAGCCAGGAAACCTCATAAGTGCTATTTATTTTCCAACTTTTGCTCTTTTTTTCATTATGCTTTTGAGTGTATCCCTTATCCTTTTATTCATTTTTTATTCAAGATTACCACTCATTTTCAGTATTTCCTGATTTATTTATTTGTTTATTTAGTTCTGTGACGAATCCTTTTGCGCTTCCTCGCCTCCTCTTCTCTGACCCTATCTTCTTCCTTTTTCTCTTTATCTCTACGTTCATTTTTCCTTTGAACTTCCTCATCCCTTCTTTCACGTACCTTTTGCTTTTCTTCTAACCTTTGCCGTTTCTGTTTGTCACGTTCATAGGCTGCTCTCTGGTTTGCGATCGAGCTGCTTTTCTTGCTCTTTGCGATAAAGCTGTTCCCGCCTTAGCCTAACTTTCCTTTTTATCCCTCCGTCCCTTAAATCCTTCTCTTTCTTCCACCTCTGTGCCTCATCTAACTTCTCTTTAGGCCTCCCATCATCACTGCCTTTCCTGTTGGGTTTCAATGAGATTTGTCCTCCCATCCATTCGTCCTTTGTAAATGCTATCTCATCAGTTCTGTCTTCACTTTCTTACCTCTTCTTTCCCTCTCTCCCCTTGTCGAGAGATGCACTTGTCTGTGCCTGATCCCTTCCTTTATTAACGCATCATCGCATCTCTCCTTGTCCCTTGGCTAGGGATGTGAGATTCTTGTCCTTAACCTTCCCTTGATTTTTGCTACTACTGTATGAAGGCGGCTTATAAGCGGGGTTACTATAACCTGTGGTTGCTTTTAGCTCTCTTTAATGGGCAAAGTCCCTCAGGCTTACTTCCCTCGGTTCCTGTTTCAGGCGGGGCAGGCGTTGCTGCAGGTGTCTCAACCCACCTCAGAGCATATTTTTTTTTTCAACCAAGCTGCTGGAGGCTCTTCCTCCTTTCCCTGCTCTTGTATTTTTACAATTTGAGAACAGTATAGCGTTTTCTAACCTCATTGCCATGCTTTGTAAAATGGCTTTAGATGAAGACTCAATTTGTGGCCGCGGCATAAACATCTTGTGGGCGGTACCTTTAACCCACTCCTCTAATTGGAGCAATGTTTTCCGGGCTTACCTCTGTTTCTATTGATATCCTTATGTGAGTCCAAAACTCCCATTACAATGAGCGAGCATCAAATGCAGCAAGCTCAAATCCAGTCCCTTCCTGCCAAATTATTTATACAGCCAATTTACTCAAGAACATCAATCTATGTGCGATTCATTCTCAACTGTAGAATCGCATGAAACTTTTACTTCATTTCAACCAATAAGGAGACACAATCCCTTACATTTGACATACAACAGGACATGTATAACAGACACTTGACAGACTAGACAAACACCAGCTGGACACACATATACCTGCCTTCTAATCAATACCCCTGTCAGGGCTCCAGTCATCAGGCTCAGGAGTGGCACGAACCAACCCTCCCCTCTGCAGTCTGGGCACCTGCAAGTCCGACCTTATACAGGACAACGGGACTCCAGCAGGGAAAGAGGGTTAGGGACACGTTGGTTGGATGGGTTCAGCAGTAGGGTAACCGGTGAGAGGGTTAGGAGAGGGGAGGTGGACAGGGAAGGGAACAATGGGTAACACATTAAACATACATTCACATTATTATACAGTGTGCATCAGAGAGTCTGAAAAGATGGAAATAGACTTAGCTCTGGGGTTACTACTGGCCTCCTGCCTGCGTACTCTCAGGTATGGTAACAAACTGCAGCGTATTACCGCTGCAAGAAAGCACTAAGTTACTATATTGTGTGTTACGTCACACACCCAAAACAACACTTGCCAGCATGCAATTGGTTAATCTGCACCCTGTTGCGTGTGCTAGCAGTGCGGAGCACTATGAGTTAGTGCGCAGGTTAATGCTGTCAACAAGCTGACACATGCGGAGTTGCCGCATGTGGCCCCGCACTGTACCGTTGGATCCACTGGGTCTTAGACCCTTGAGCGATCCATTTTATGAATCAAGGAAGCGTGCAGTCTGCCACACGTAACTTGTGGCGGCTCAAGCACTCTGCTCTATGCGATTCCCCGTCGTGACTAATTGCCATGCAAATCGCATGCACTGCTTTGGACTCGGGACCTCCTGGGTAATGCGCACAATATGCCAGGATTTCGCTTGGGTGCCCAGGTCGTTACTTAGCTGTTCCGTCGCCGGGGGGTCTGTGTGGAGTGTGGGCGGAGCCCCCCTGTGCGTGCCCCAGCTGCCTTCTCGGACCGTGTTGGCCCCGCGGTGTGGCGGCTTCTTTCTATGCGCTCTTCCCCTTATCTCTGGAGTTCCCCTAGCACGAGCCATACTTAGCTTTTCTTTGCGAGGGGCCCAAGTCGAAGGTGGTTGGGGCATGGCCCCTCATGCAGATCCCCGATCTCGGAGCTCTTCTGAAAACGACCTCTCCTGCCGGAGACTTAAGCACAAGCCCCGTGCTTTGGATATCCGAGTGCGCACGCGCGTGTGAGGCCCGCCCCTCCTGGGCTTGTTCTTGTAGTCCTGACCCCAGGGGAGTCTGGGTAATGTAGTTTTTGCTGCCTTTTTCCTGCAAACAGGACACAACAGTCTTCTATAAGGATGTAATCTGTTCCTAGTGTTGTCATACCTTAACACCTTTGGATTCTTCTGGTTTTGGTCCCTCTCTGGGTCCATAATGGAAGTATTTAAGTCTTGCCTCATGACAACCCCGACATGGTGTGTAAACAAACCCCATTTGTGCCGTCTTTAATCGTCACTGTAGCCTGGTCGTCCCCTATTATGTGGTCTCTGGGTTCACATTTCTTCTGACCACTCTTTAGAGCGCAGGAACAAGGCGAATCCTTATGTTTTTTTCTCAGATGCCCCCCTGGTAATCCTTATGTTTTTATCTCGGGTGCCCCCCGGAATTCCTACATTTTTCTTTTGGATGCCCCCACGGAATTCTTATGTTTTTCTCTCGGTGCCCCCCCGGAATTCTTACTTTTTTCTCTCGGGTGCCCCCCCCCGGAATTCTTACATTTTTCTCTCGGGTGCCCCCCTGGAATTCTTACATTTTTCTCTCGGGTGCCCCCCCGGAATTCTTACTTGAACCACTACTGTCCTTCATGATTCTTATTTCAGTCTGCTTGCTCTTTTATCGACTGCCATATTTCCCTATTTTATGGCTGCCTTAATTTTCCCAGAGGTCATCCGTTTCACCTCGTGGTTGCAATTGTTCATAATTCGCAGCCTGCGCCTGAATTTCTAAAATCCTTCATCTCCTTTTTTTTCGTTATTTCTTCACCAGGTTTATACAGCTCGCTACATTCATCACGCTGCACACACACTAAAATCTTTTTACTTCTCACTCACCCAATCTCATTTGCCCTCTGCCGCTTTCATGCCTTCAAAATTGCTTGTGTTTAACGAAGGCAGGCCCTAAATAATCATGTTTTCCTTGGTAACCTCAACACTGTCATCATGCCTTCACGCTTTGTCATTCAAGTCTTTCTTCGTTCATCTAATTCCTACGATACCAGAATCTCAACCGCCCGTCTCAAACTGAAAGTTTTTCCCCTTTTAATAAAAATGTTCTCCACTCCGGCTGACAAGGCCTCAAAATTGTAAACTACCACCTCACGGTGGAGCTTCCTAGAAAAAGCCTTTAGGAGCACCCAAACCCCCCTTCACTACATGTGTGCTATCCCCAAAATTCCCCAAAAGCAGGTCACAGATGATCCAGTAACCTCCTGTAATGTCAGGGGGCATTCTTAGTCAAAAATGATAGAACGCATGAATGGCAATGGACCATTCAGCTACAGGGCAGTGCCTACTCCTGCCTGCACGTTGATTTAAAACCCCATTTAAAATCACTTGCTTCTCATCTCATGAAGTTTACCACTACCTCTTTTAATTCTAACACTACTTCCGTAGTTGTAAAATAACCCTTTCTCATGCCATGCAGGTTACATGCTACACTCTGTTTGTTGCACTTTATCGTTAGAGTGCCATTGCAGGGACGTCATTTGGGGATTGCCAGGGGTCGTGGCTGCACCCCCAGAGGTATCCCTTGTTGCCCCGTGGTCCCCTTTGCTACCCTGAAAATTAAAAATGTTTAAAAACTTTTCCTACAGATATGTCATCAGAGGTCACGGGTCATGAGATGTCACTTCCGTTACCTCTATTCTTTTGGTGGGACGACGTCCCTGTGTCATTACTTCCCTTTCAATATCATATATGCTAATGCCTCCGGCCCTTTTCTTTCCCTGCCATACTTAATGAACACCCTGCTCATTAATTTCTCGTGTCCATATCAGTGTTAAATTGAATTACTACACTGCCATCCTTGCAGGCATCTCACAAAAATCCTCACAGGCTCTAAAAGTGCAGAGTGCCGCAGTATGCAACTCTCAGTATTCTTTGAAAGAATACACATGACATTGCGCCAGATGAGCTGCTCACTGGCTATCCATGGAGGAAAGGCTACTTTTTTAAAATCACGAATGTAAGTCTTACACAGAGCTAGTTTATTTAACTGATGCTGCTGCTAGGGTCAGTTCAGCCCAGTGGCGGCTGGTGACTTTGGAAGTTGGTGGGGCGTACATATCTTGGCAGGAATTTGGGAGCGAGCTAGGCCACCTCACACCAACCAGTGTGTCGGTGGCTTCTCCCTCTGCAAGGCACTTTGGAAAAAATGGCTTCCAAGATGTGCAATTTACTGTCCAAGCCCACAGAAATATGACATCACAAATCCTGGCCTAATTATGAGTTGGAAACAGCCTGGAGTCCACTGAAATGTCGGCAATGGTTTTTCCAGCTCCAGGACATTTGGACTGGACTAATGTGAAGGCATTAACAAATAATGCATACGAATACAATTCTCTAAAATAAAGCACCTATCAACACCCCCAAAGGCAGTTCCCAAAACTAGGAACACTGCGCCTCTGCCATACAACACACACACACAATAGACTTAACTAAAAGACTGCATATCAGAAATACAAAGCAATATCTGAGCCAAGGTGTCTGCAAACAAAGGGTATGAAAGCCACGTGTCCAAACAGCACACCATTGAGTGACATGTATGAGACTGGTGGCATTCACAGCTATGCACAGACACAGATTATGCCCTTTGAAGGATCTCTGCCAGCCCAGAAAGGGGTTGAGAGCGAGGAGACAGCTACATTAGACTATGACCTCCATTCTCTGGCTCCTTCAGAGCCACTCATACTATAAAAAGCAACATTCATACACTGACATGCCAAATTCCATTTGCCTAAATTTCTGGCAGTCCTGCATGTATGTGCCACTGGCTCTGCTGGCGCACTGACCCAGCCAATATCTTCTGTGATGCTCAGCCAGGGTCAGGTTGCCTACCTGCACCAGGCTGCTTGCCACCCCACAATATGATAAAATAAATATGGGGCTAAGACCTGTTTCATTGTCATCACTGGTTCCCTATTGGGTGCGCAGGATGGTCATACACTGCCTTGAATTCCCCTCCCCATGCACGGACTAAAATCCCAGTTTAACAAGTCGATTAGGCGCGCTCACCCTGCAACCTTAGTATTAAAATTCACCACTACTGCTAGCATTCTGTTTCCATACAGCACTTAACAATACATAAACACATGCATACGCATCGCAGCAAGGCCTACCTAGGTGAGAAGCTTTTCCGACATGCAATGAGAGAGGCAAGCACTACTTAAATCCTGAGCTATCCCACAGTGCTCATGCTCATGGACTCTGTGTCACCAGCTGCTGTCCCCATTAACCAAAGGAGCTAATGCCGCAGGGCTAAGCTCCCCCGTCTTGTCCCCAAATCATGGAATGCTTTTTCCAGTGAACTTGGCACAGGACCATCCCTCCTCATTTCTCGCAAAATTCTCAGCCCTGCTTTGGTTACCTTCCTCTATCAGTTCCCCCAGCAGTGCCTGTACTTATCCCCCTTTTGCTAAATTAACCACTATGCTGTGTTTTACTTAATATACTCTATCCAGTGTGAGATTAACATGTAGCTCATTCATAGTAATTACAATATATAACTATTTGTCTTACAACTACAGGCAATTCTTCGTCACACAGCCCCTAGTGTATGCCTTTTACTGTAATCTGCAAGCCCCTTCCTTTTAATAACACCACAATGCCTACAGGCTTCTGCATGCTCCATGCTACTAGGAATCGCTCATTCCTTGCCACACGACAGTAGACCCTAGAGATGTTTTTATCGTAGGGCTCATGAGGTGGCTGCCCAGGGCCCCCCACGATGCTGCCTGGTTTAAAGGAAGATTACAGTTTACATTAGGCTTAAATAGCATATGCCAGGAAAATTTGATTGCATGCTGCTGCAGCTCCAAACCCATTGCCTGTCGATTTTGACAAGTACATTCTGCCTTGTTTAATTAAAACACGCAGTGCCTTTCGTTTTCATTGTGGAATACATAGTTTGGGTAACACGACCTTTGTAGTGTTACTTCCTCTCTGGGAATGTTGCTGATCGTGTGCATTAGACAAAGTCGAAATCCATATTCATCCACGGAGGTTCAGAAGTTGTCTCAGTGTGTTAAGCACACATAGGGATATGTGTTCATATGAAGGATTAGAAGGGCACATCCCAGTGAGGCTGGCTGAACCGTTTTAAATCTGAAGTTCACAAATATACCTGCACAATTACTTGGGTTTGCAGCACAAGCGGCACGATTAGCAGCACTGTTCCTGCACCAGATATGGGTTAAAATTAGTTTGCTCAGCTGGGCATTCTTAAACCCTAAGCAAACTCTTAAAAGATATGCATAGAATATCTGTCCAAGCGACAAACAAGTATGCAAATTCGAGACTGTGCAGCAAAAGTGTTCATGCTTATATCCTGACTATGCCAGCAGACGGCACAGTGATCCTGGTCAAATCATATAGGATCCCTTGCATTACTGTGCTGTTTTCTGCGAGGTTTTACCTACTTGCATGCTGGAACTCCCCTTGATAATCGAGAACTCACGCTAAAATCATTCCCATGTTGTGTAGCCCCTGTCTGCAATATTTTGGGTTTTAGAATTGTCAGGTTTGGAAATACGGGTTGCGTACTCTTGCAAGTCAGTTTTATAACATTAGATTGTTTAAGTTCATGTTGAGAGCTGGAAGATAAAGTGCTCAACTGCTTGGAATTGCAATATTGGCACAAATCCCAGCTTCACCCCTTAAACGCTGTGTGATCCTGGGCATCTCATTTAATATTTTATACATTTTAAATGCTTGTCTTAAATGCTGCACGGCCGCATAGTCAAAGGCTATCAGAAAACTAATGCATTTCTTTGCCAAAACTCATTGGCACCACGCAAAAGATGTCTTTTCGTCCGTGCTCATTTATCCTTATCGGAATGAATCACTCTTGTTAGTTCCCCAGATCCTCCAGGTCACCCCAATAATGTATGCCTATTCTTGAAACTCCACAATGGGGCCTAGCTTTAGTCATCCGGCTCCTAAGAGCTGGGATGTCTGCTCACCAGTACTAAAATGAAAGAATCTTGCAGTGCTTTCCACAACAGGCCGGATGCATTAATATGCAATCAAGCCCTTTTCCTACAATTGCTGGGGCTGCTATGCCATGAGGCAAATTCATTCTGCATGCAATGCACTCTGTTTTAAAAATTAAATGCAATGTATAACACACATGCACTCAACCATTCTATAGATCACTGAAATAACCTCACAATTACATCGGCTGTTAGCCTGTCTCTTTTTCCATACAGCTTTGCAAGGCAGGGTCATTTGCTGGGCAGTGTTTTATCTCAAAACTGTCTTTGCACATTCCTTTCTTGACAAATCACTGCTCACTTTCGTAGACCATAAAGCAAGCATGTTTTTATTTCTCTTGTCGCGCTCTTAACGCATGACAACAGCACTTCCCCAAATCACTACAGCTCAGCCATTTCAATATGATATGATATGATATGGCATTTATAACGCGCCTATACACAAGTGTTTCAAGGCGCGATGAGGCAGGAGGGGGGAACAAGGGGAGACAGACAACGATCCTACTAGGCCAGGTGTCATTCAGATCGCGCAAGTGCAGGGTGGAGGGGAAGGGAAAAGTGCAAGGGGGAAAGGGAGAGGAGAAGTGCAGTACAGGTTTAGTAGAAACAAAATAAATAACAAGGGCCAGCTGGTGGCAAGTGCAAGATAAGTGCAAACAAGTGCTGGGAGGGGTGCTGTAGGGATACAGAGACAGTCCCACAGTGCAGGGGTTGCCAGGGAGGCACTGCAGGAGAGAGTGGCAGGGCCAAGGACCGGGATAGGTGAGTGGCCCCATTGCAGATTCAGTGCAGTTTCAGTAATATTAACAGGGGAGAGGGGGAGAGAAAGCGGAGGCAAAGAGGAAGGTTTTGAGGTGCTTCCTGAACCAGAGATGGTTCTCTTCAAGTTTCAGGGAGGCAGGAAGGCTGTTCCAGAGAGAGGCCCCTGCTGCGGAGAGAGATCTACCCCCAACTCGTTGCTTGGAGAAGCGGCTGACCCTGAGGGAGTTGGAGGTGGATGAGCGAAGATCCATCGTTCTTAGCACAATTTATCAGTATCTTGCCTGCTACAAGGAAATACAACTTTAACTCCATAGCTTCTAGCTTGAAACACAATGTGTTTACTTAAAGTGTGCCAGCATTTTTACACTTTTGACAGGTTGTCTAACTCTTTTTGGGCTGCAATCACCATGAATTTATGTGCTTTAAACTATAATATCTGACCACTTATTTTAATGCAATTAGTTGCAATTTCAAAACCTTGGCTTGACGTCAATTTTTTTATTCAGCTTAAAATATCATTTTTATACTAGTTCCAATGTTTTAACTGCGCACACAGACAGTTATGCCATGAAGTGAGCTACATGAACTGCCACAACATACAAATTTAGACACATACATAGCGTGACATTTAACAAGTCAGACACAAACCCCGACCACCTGCATGCATGTCCCTCATTAATATTTTACTCTTGTTATTGATTTTTGAATACAGTTAATGGTTTTGGTTTGTTCCCAAATCTGGACTGCCATTATTATTTTTCTCCGTGTCCCTGTCTGTATCGGCTAGGGCAGTTTTCACTCACCTTTTTTGTTCTCCCGACCCTCTCGATCACTGCCTTCTTCAGGTTTTAGTCTGGTCCGCCACCCGTAGAGATGGGAGGAGATATGCCGGGTCCCTTTAGGCCCAGACTGCGGTCTTAATTACTACCATTCTCTAAGGGGTGCTTCACAGTCTACTCAGCCCGAAATGGCGAAGGACTCGTGATATTGCCGAAGACCTAGAGTTACTTTGTGTCAATGGCCATTAGGTGACTTGTTTTAATCAATAATTGATGGCCAAAAACCGTCCTCTGCTGCCATGTGTACAGGAGGGCGCACAGTCTTCTGACGGGCCCATAGGTCAGAGCACACCCTCTAGTACCTGTAAAACAAGATAGCTGCACCTTGAGGAGGTTGGGGTGCAGGATTCACATACTCCAACACAATTCATTAAGGACAACTCAAAAATGTGGCAAAGAGACTGTTAAGTTCATAAAGGTTTATTTCATTTCCCTGCTGGCACAGCACAGCCCTATCTGCTGTGGTCAATTGTCCTGCCTCAAAAGAACCCCCTCTGCATTACCCAGAGCTCATTTTTATAGCCAAATATGAGGAGGCAATCTGCCCCACCACTCCTGCTCAGTCTTAGACAACCTCATCGTTAGCATTAGCTCATTGGGCAATACATTTTAATTGGACTAAAACCTTCAAAATGAAATACGCTCTAGCATGCATTCCTGACTCTTCTTCCGGTGCACTGTTCAATTATAATTATGTACAGCTGGATTCTTCAGATAAGGGTTTTGAATAGGCCCGATTTAATTTCTGGTTTCTGTCCATTAGTCAAGTTTCTGAAAGCATGGTGTCCTCGAACGTCTCAACTTTAAAATGAGCTCATCATTACACACTTTGAGCACTACTCAGTTTCCTCTTATTTTAGTCACAATTTGGTTGCATGTATTTTCATTACAGGCATTTTAGCCCAACGCTTATCTAATTGTTCATTCTGTGCCTCGCCACCTTATTACATCACGGTAATGCCATTTTTGACTTTATAAACACAATGGGCCTCATCACGACTTTGGCGGTAACCCTTAAATCCGACGGTAGCGCTATTACCGCCGGATTTAAGGGTCCGCCAAATCAGGAATATGGCAGATTTCACCCCAGCTCTGAGCTGGGGGGAAATCTGCTGAAAATTCACGCTCATACCGCTGGCGTGAATTCTGCCGGCGGCATTAGCGTGAAATGTCCCCATTGAGCCCAATGGGGAATGGGGCATTCCCAAATGGGCTCAATGGGAATGGGGATTAACATTACCGCCGAACTCGTGATCCGGCGCTATTAGTGCCGGGGAGTTCAGCGGTAGGGAAGATAGCGCCGGTGCTAATAGCGCCGGCATTACCGCCCAAGTCGTGATGAGGCCCAATGCCTTTTGAATACTAGTATATTGTAACATTACAAATACCATTTTCGCATAATTGCAACACCACATAAGTCCCTTTGAATTTCTCTGTTTAGGTTTAAGTTGGGGGGGCCCTCCACTTCATTCAGCTGTTGATTCAATATATATATAGGTCAGGACCTTCATTACAACAGCCCCCCCCTTTCAAATCACCCACCATTCGCACCTATTAAGGGGCATGCTAAAGATGAAAGCCAACCCTCCCACCTACCCATTAACTTCACGTACAGTTCCCATTAAGTTGCATAAATGCAAAAGGAAAATTCTGATTACTGCGGCAGCCAAGCAGGCCACTGAAAAAATAAAAGCAACTCAGCTGTTCTATGATAGCTCACAGTGATGTGAGGTTGTAGTTGATCCAGCAGGTCACACGTTCCAATGCCCAATAAGACAAACACCAAAAACTAACGTGCCTGCTGTTTAAGGTTGAAGGCATCATAGGGCAACGTATTTCTATACTTTTATTTTTAAACAAAACCATTCTGGAACGGTTTCTTTTTAAAGGAGAGGATCCTATAAAATGTTCCGCTGTTTGGAGGGAGGAAAATGGAACTTCAATAACCTTTCATCTAGTGGCCATTGAGACATTATAGCAGCGAGGTGGAGTAGCACTGCCTGGGGAGTGGCAGCATTTGCAGGAGTCTGTCTGGACCAGGAGAGACAAGAACATGAAAGGTCACATTTACCCTAAAGGCTGTTCCCCAACTGGTTGATGGTTGAGATGGTAAGCCGGACTTTACTCAGCACCGCTCTGCTCGGCCTCAGTAGCCGGCGTATTCTCTGCTGGAGGCTCGGCGGATTCGGGCTCTTTGCCATCTTGTGGTTTAGGGTTTTCTGGGCGTCTGCACCTGTCGTTGAAGTTACGACGATACTGACGTTGAGATGGTTGCTGACTCTGGATCCCGCCCCCTTGTATTTCCATATCTTCTTCATTTGGCGGACCCCTGCACAATCGTGGTCTATAACAGCTGAACATATTTTGTCTGCAGCAATAAGAAATTAACAAAGAATTCGGACTAAGGACCTTAAGTTCTTGTGATATACAACTGAGCAGATAACCAGAACTGTTTGCATTATCTATGCAACATACATTGTTCATTGTTTTTACCTAAGGTCTTTTGGGAATGACAGACGTGTTGTTAGAGACCTTTTTTTGTCAATACACTTTTTTAAAGTTTTTTAACATTGTTTTGTATCTGGTCAAACTGAGTTTTTTAACAACCTTTATTTAAATTTGAATGTACATGTGATTCTTTCAATGCCAACCAATTGCAAACATCTATTACTGAAGGTGTTAAGGTATATGGTGGGTTATTGAACATTTCGGCATGTGATTGGGATTCTAATAAAAGGCAATTTGCAGAAGGTGAAGCTAAGGAGTGATGTCCCGGGTTGTTCTCGGGTTGGCTTCTTTCTAACCTACAAACACACCAGCATGCCCTGTGCCACCCGGAAGATGCACTTCCAGTTCTGGGTTTTCCTTCACATTCTGGGACCTGCAGCCCTGGATGTATAATGGGAAAACCAAAAGTACCTGTTCAAGAATTTAAAGGACAAGAAGGACTGAGTGAGCATCTCCTGGAATGACACGGAGTGTGGTGACATCTATGTTGGCAATGGAGCATGGTGACATCTATGAGGGCAATGGAACATGGTGACATCTATGTTGGCAATGGAGCATGGTGACATCTATGATGGCAATGGAGTGTGGTAACGTCTATGAGGGCAATGGAGCGTGGTGACATCTATGATGGCAATGGAGCGTGGTGACATCTATGATGGCAATGGAGCATGGTGACATCTATGATGGCAATGGAGCATGATAACGTCTATGATGGCAATGGAGCATGGTGACATCTATGATGGCAATGGGGCATGATAACGTCTATGATGGCAATGGAGCGTGGTGACATCTATGATGGCAATGGAGCATGATAACGTCTATGATGGCAATGGAGCGTGGTGACATCTATGATGGTAATGGAGCATGGTGACATCTATGATGGCAATGGAGCATGATAACTTCTATGATGGCAATGGAGCGTGGTGACGTCTATGATGGCAATGGAGCATGGTGACATCTATGATGGCAATGGAGCATGATAACGTCTATGATGGCAATGGAGCATGGTGACATTTATGATGGCCATTTCAGGCACTCATCAATAACTTGCAATTCCAGATGGCTTCCCCTTATGGAACTGTGGAGTGAGGACACCTGGGAGAACCCTGTGGCACCTGCTACACCAAAAAAGCACTGCTCTCATTTGGTTAACCCCACGTTGGTGAAATCTAACCCCCTGCCAAAGTCTCTGGAATTCTGTATCTCCGTGTTAGATGTTTGTCCTAATCGCCCACACACATTCTTTAGTTTATTTGTATCAGAAAACTAGATGAAGCCTCTATGGTATGTCAAGGGCACGGGAGTGTTGAGCTCCCACAGGGGTCCTGTCTCTAGTTTGCATTTGTGTTTCCTGGTGTTTCCTGGTGGCCACACATCACCCCACCCCAGCCTCAGGAGGACCGGCAGCAGTCCGCAGGGCAAAGCCAGCGTTTCAAGGGTGCAGGAGTTTTGAGCGCCCGCTGGGGTGTTTGGTGCCCACAGGGGGTGCCTGCCAAGATTACCCGCATTACGCCCAGCACATCACGTGGTGACAGAAGACAACTGCTTTGCTCTGTTAAGGTGAGGAGTCACACTGGCCAGGGGGCCACACCGAATGGCAACGAACTGTTGAACATTTAATAGCCACTTTCCCTTTTCTTTTTCCCTGATCCAACTCAGCTCACCAGCAGTGTTAACCATGGCTCTCTTGCCGGCGATTGACGCCCTCCCCCTTTCATCACCAGGGAGCTCTCTCATGTTTGCCTCAGGGAAAGGGGAGCAGAGGATACTAACTGTTAAAGGGAAATTGTTGCTGCCTCCTTCTGTCGCAGGTGGTGATGATGATAGCCTTAAGGCCCAACCACGCAGCCCTATACAGCTAACGGGGGGATGCTTACAGGGTCATTAAGGAAATCAATCAGATTCTTGGAAATAATATGGATGTTTTGGAGGGCAAAATAGTTGAGAGCAACACAGCTGCCATTCAACCTAATAGCAATGGCACTAGAGGGATTGCCCACAGCCAGGGAATGGAGTGACAGACAATTGTGTATCCTGCATCTCTACTAGCGCCATTATTCATGGTGCTATATCTGAGGATTTACCCGACGTCACAGGAGACTCAAACCTGGGCAAGGACGATGAAACTGCCCCTAACGCTCTCAATATTTTTAATCCAACGGTGACAATCCTCAGAATGGAAAAAGCAATACTCCCCAGAGGGCACGTTCCTGGAGAACTGTACTAATGACCTGAAAATGACACTGCTCTATCCCCAAATCCTGCCAAAGTCCACATAGATCATGACAAAGCACCTAGCATCCCACTAAAGACCCCACAGGGAGGGGGGTTGCTGCCCTTGAGATCAGCCCAACCCCCTCATGATTAAGAGACCCTAAAGGCAAGATCTGTGTTGCGAGAGCCGATATAGGCATGCAGCAGAGTACACACTCTACCCGTATTCTTCTCCCACCTGGCATGCCCACCCCTCCCGCTCTCACCTTAGATCTAACTGAAGAGGGGCCAACGGGATGCAAATGCTACCTCATCCCAGCTGAACTGGCGGATATAGAGAAGTTGCTTCTGCTTGTTCTGAATGAACAAACAGGAGGAGGAGGATCTATGGGAGAGCCTAACCCCATAATACAGGTTAACACTGGGGCCCTCTCAGCCGATTTTCCACTGTAATAAGGTGACCCCACCCCCCGGAACCTTGGTGATTCTACCAGTGATCACCCTGCCTATATCAATGCTCACTCTGGGAAGGGGCTGGCATCAGCCGATCCATGCAGACCCGCCCAGACCCTACCACACCAGATAGAAATCATGTGACTACGACAGCAGGTTATATGCGTGCGGGTGGCCCAGGACTCTAGAAGGATGCCCGCGGGTAGCAACCCAGGTGGAGGGATAGGCAATACCAAACCACACCTAAATCTAAGCACAAGACAAGGGGGTGCCAGAGGCCAACACAGGCATGGAAGGACAAACAATAACATGAAATGGATCCGGGGGGTGGGTAGGTCCCTAAAGTACTCTCTGATTACTCTGAATCCAGGGAATAAATCGCTCATTAACAAATGCACTCATTGGTTCTGTGTGGTATGCAGATATTCATCTCCAATTCGCGATGACATTATTAAGTACACAAGAATTCATTATAATGATGGTTCTGCATTCAACCTTATATGGATCGATCTGAGCGACCGAAAAGTGGCCGAAGGCATCCTGGGCTTTGCCATGAGGCGCTGCCCGTCACCACACAGCTTGATTGGGATCAGCCGATACCTCCACCACATCATTGATGATCCCCAGGAAATTAAGCCATGCATCTCTCGGCTCTCTGGGGCTAATGTAATCCTTTTGGGGAAAAGGGTTTGGGGAAACCACCTGTGGAGGGGATGATTTTATACATTTGGTCAATAGATCTGAATTTACCTGAGACGGGGGCTGCTGATCTTGTGACTGGCCTCAGGGTCTTGTCTATTGTTTCTTTACTTTTTAGAAGGCTGAATTGTAATTGATGTCATTGCAATTACCCATTTGTTATGTGTTTTGTTGTACTTTGATGGCCTTATGGCTGAATAAATTTGATTATGAATAATACAACAGAGTAGAAAATGTGAGACACCGACTTGGCTAAAGAAATCATTGCAATTGATGCTAGTCCTGACCACTGCTGTGTACTGTAAACTCAGTATGTGTTGTGTTATTTGACATTGGTATAGTGGACCTCTGTCATTGGAGTGGCCTCAAAGCGCTATAGGGCTTTCTGGGAGTAGTGCAATACAGAGCATGTGTGCATAGGTGGAAGAGTGTGCTCTATGTGGCCCATGTTACCTGGAGCACATGAAGGCCAGAAATGTGATGTGATCATGGCGAAATGTTCTTGTCAATGCATCAAAGTTTTGTAGTTGTAGAGGCGAATGATATAAGGTGTCGATAGTGGCACGTTGAGTATATCCAGCCAGAAGGATCATGCTTCAGGGGTTTGCCTGGGTGCAAAGCATCTGCTAGAGCTGTGTACTCTGTGACAGTAATGTGGGTCACTCATGTTGTCCTATTGCAATTTTGCCAGAAAGACTCTCCTGATTTTGCACCTAGAAACACTTGTGTACAGGCACATGATAAATGGCATATCATATCTTTCTTCACATTTAGCAGAGTCAGGCACGGGAATCTGGGTGTACCCTGTGTGCATGTTCCCCTTCATGCTGAGAATCCAAATGGATCTTAGATTGTCATTTGCGGCCACCATGAAAAGCACGGCGGCTATCATTACTGTTGATCATTGTGGACCACTCCTGCTTTTTTGACAAGTACTGTCCATAGAGAGCAAGTCTGCATGTGGGCATTAGATTTCTGGTACTGCAGAAGGCTTGAGGAGTTTGAGGACAGTGCCGAAACCCCAGCGAGAAAATTCTGGTCCAGATATCCCTCATGGAGCCCGAGCTCACACACTGTACGGAAATCCTATAGAGAATAGGCCAAGAGTGGAAAAGGGCACCAGATGTTTTCTCTGTGTGTTTCTCCTCCAATGGGCTGATTCCCTTTGCCAGTAACATTATAATAGAATATGGACCGACTTGCTCGCATAACATCGACATGATTGGAATAAAAATAAAATGTTGGTAATTGAACTTTCATGATCAATGGGAAATTAATTAAAGATCATCCTGTCCAGATGACCACGTCACACTGTATGGATCAGGTGTCTGCAACATGCGGCACTCCAAATGTTTAGGACAATGAATCCCATGTTTCCTCCCTATTGACAATGCAGGGTACCGCTGATTGAAGTTGACGTCCAAGACATCTGGCGAGCCAAAGGTAGTGTATCCCTGGTATAGAGCAACTGCTCCTTTAGTGGAATGATACACTGCAGGTGCAATGTGCCCTGTACACACATGACCACATTAACGATCATATCAACATGCAACGCTCGGATTGTCATACCATTGCATACACAAAGTGGTTATTACAGCCAAAAATCTAGGTGTAAATTGCACAGTGTTAGGCAGAATCATATGCAGTACCCTTTGTGAACACCACACACAATTAAGACTACAAGTGACAGTACAAATTCACCTTTGGTACAAGCCTGTACCAAACGGTAAAGTGGTAGCGATGGCTGAGCAGCCAGACTTATCTCAGGAGTAAAGTGAGCAGTATCAGAAGTTACACAAACGACAGCAATTTACTATGGTTCAAGCAGACACTGACTCAAGGTTTCTGAGTAAAAGAATATACATTTATTTACACATTTGTAAAACAATTCACTAAATTAAAACAACAGAAAATCACTCTTAATATATTACACCCACCCAATAGATTCTGGACAAGTTAAGCTCAAAATGAAGTGTGAGCAAAATGGCACTCCAGCAATTTAAAAAGGGAGGGAAAGACAAAGTTATTCACAATTAAACAGCACCAACAAGTAAGTAAGCAGGGCAATCTAGAAAAGCTACTCAAGAGGCCTGAGCCAAAGTCAATGGACCAGAGTCTTTGCAGAGGATCACACAGTTCAGAGTAGTTCACGGTTAAGTCTTTGCCAAGAGTTCAAAACGAAGTTGGTCAGAAGAAAAGTTACTTCAAAGAGTAGAGAAGGACAAGCCCTTGGATTGGCGAAAGATTTCAAAAACGTTCACTGCGGTTGGACGGAATGAACAACCGGGTTAGCACAGTACCTTTAGAGCAGAAGAATGCTGTAGCTGAGGCAGACGTTACTGGCAGATCCTGCAGGCTCACGGTTCCTGAAGCAAATGTCGGACTGACACGAAGGAGGAAGACTGGAGGGTCCTGCACTGCCCAGGAAAGAAACCCGCGGCGAAGCAAAGCGACGAATAAAAGGTGCGCTCCTTAAAACCCAAGCAGGGTCCGGTCCTCTTGGCTATCCGGTTCACTGTAGCGGTGCACAGCAAATTCGACCAGAGGAGGGAGGCCTGGCTTGCAGTTTGGTGAACTGGTTGATCCCACCAGCTCAAGGGAAAAGATTCCTTGCAGATCTTCCCTGTCCTCGAAGTTTGGAGATTCGGACCCGCAGCAGGGCTTCACCGGGAGGTTCAGTCGTGGTAGTGGTCCTCTTCTTTCAGCTTCTCTTCGGTTCTCTCGACTCAGTGGCGACTCTGCCTTCCAAGTCCCAGAGACCTGCTTTTTATGCAGTTTTCCCCCATTCGCACAGCCTAGCTGTCAATCACACAGCAGGGTGCTGTCCCGGCGGCTCAGTCACCACAGCCAATCATACAGAGTGTGACATGGGTCTCCAAGGAGACCCTGTGCAGGGAGTCTCAAATCCCTCCCTCACATCCTGTCCCCCTCAGACATCCAGGTGCCTAAGGAGGGCTTCTGTGCAGAAGCCCGCCAAAGGACAGCGAACAAAGGACCCAAACCTGGTTTGGCGCGCAGAGTAAAACACGAGAAAGACCTTTACAAAAAGAAATGGCAAATAAACCCAGCCGGAACCAAAATAAAATCAAAGGAGTCCAGCGGGTTTAAAGTTCGAGGCTACTAACTTAGCCTAAAACAGTACCAGGGCTATTTTCAAAGTCCGCGGTAGGAGAAAAATGATAGAGATACCACTGCCACCAGCCAAATCTTAAAGAAAGGGGAACAAAATAATGTTCCATGAGAGACAGACAAAAAGAGATAACTATTAACCCTTTCCAGTACTCGAGGGAAGATAGTTTGTACTGGGTCTGTGAATTTAAAAAGACTAATAAAGTCAATGGCAGCTTTACATGTTTTGGCAGACAATAGTCAGTCCCAGAAAATGGAGTTCAGAGTGGGAACTCTGAAAAAGACAACCCTGTGTCACTGCACTAAAGGTGCTGTGTGACACACAGTAAAAAGATGATGCCTATGGAGTAGGTGAGGCTCCACAGTCCATGAACACATAAAAATGTACAATACATAGCCAAAAACACATGTAAGAGTGGGAAAAAAAGGCTCACACCCTTACCAGGAGGAAAAACAAATCCTAGAAATCCAGCAAAGCTGCTGAGGGACTCAGTAGGTAAGGGAAATTAACCATTCTGGAGAATTCTCCCTAACACACAGGAAACACTCAAATAGAACGTGTGGAAGGCTCACATTTAGAGCACAGCAAAATGTTGTAATTCAGAACAGAACTAACTAGTTATTCAAGCAAACAGTTCAGTGGAGCTGCAGACATGAAGTCCACATATATTCTACTTTACCATTGTTTAATCATTTTAACTGCATGCTTGTAGCACATAAAAACCGAGTGCTATGAACAAAGAGAGCAGATAGAGTGATTTTAACACATCGTAAAACCTGCTTTATAGGAATGCTTGCTCAGCACGAGTCTTATGGGTAGTAAATAGGGAAGGTTTATGGGGGGGGGGGAGAAATTAAATGTAGCCCTCCAAAAAGTCGAAGCAAAAAATGCCATATGCATACATCTTTCTGAAATGCACCCACACAGCACATTCCAGGAATGAAAGGGGGCACTCCATGCACCACAGATTCTGCTACGTGGAGCGGGCATACACGACATTGTGCACCCAGCGGGGGGTCTGTGTTTCTCAAGATGCCCACTGCATGCCTGGGAGTCAGACAGGGCACGAAAATGCGCCTGGATGTCTTCCTGGGGGGCAATCATGTCCGATATGCACTCTAACCTACAATCCATATTTAGTGTATGATGCCCTGTCATTTTTGCATTACACAATGCACATAATGCTATCTGTAATGGAACAAAATCAGGGTTGTTGACCCCACATATCCCTCACAGCACTCTTTGCCTGTTTCGCCTTTTTTTTAAAAGTAAAAGTAATTTGTAGGGCGCTTTTTGCACGGACAGCATTTTAACAGCGTGGGTCGTGGGTGTCTGGATCCAGACCAGTTGGCAAATTTGGAATTTCAGGGCAACACGATTAAGTGAATTAGACATTGGCCTGCACTGTGTGCACGTGTACCCAGGGAAGGGTCTCCCATGAACTAACAGAGATGCATTTGTTAATTGTAAGGTTTTCTTTTGTGCGTAACCAAAAAAGTGATGGGTGGAAGGTTTTGAATGAATCTGAACCACTGGCATTTCTCTGGGCAACCTTCCACACCACCGTTTCTAGCCTGTCTGCACCATTGCAAAAGGGGTCCAGCCACACACAAATCAGTCAGGTACTGTCACCAATGGTATCAGCCCAACCCGAGTTACTAGGCCAGGTCCCGTCTGCACGGAAACACAAGCAACCCCAGACATGTTTCATCCTTGTTCGGCCTCATCAGTGAGGTGCATCTTAGTTCCCTATGGCGCAGCGAGCAAGGAACCCGCGTCTGGGCATATCTTCTCTCACATAGGGAGACAATCTACAACCAAAAAAGTCATGGGTGGAAGGTTTTGAATAAATCTGTACCGCTTGCAATGCTCTGGGCAACCTTCCATACCACCGTTTTTTACCCCGTCTGCCCCATTGCAAAAGGGGTCCAGGCATATGCAAATCAGTCAGGTTCTGCCACCAATGGTAGCAGCCCAGCTCAATGTGATCAAGCAGTTTGGCCTGGACTGCCCTTTGGGGGTGGGACCAGGCCTGATTTGCGTGTGGTCTTTCCTCTTTTGTAATGGCTTGGCAGGCAAAGAAGATGGTCTAGAGAGTTGCCCAGAGCAATGCCAGTGGTTAAGATGAATTCAAAACCTTCCAGCCATCACCTCTATTGTTTTGCAGTAGTCATCCCGATTGGGAGGGATATGCCCAGACGTGGGTCCTATGCCTGCTGGGGGTAGAGACCCAAGCTTATCCTCACTGACGAGGACCAACAAGGCTGAAACATGTTTGGGGATGCTTGTGGTTTCGTGCAGAAGGGATGTGACCAAGCAGTTTGGGCCGGACTACCCCTTTGGAGGTGGGACCAAGCCTGATTTGCGTTTGTCTTTCCCCTTTTGTAATGATTTGGGAGACGTAGAACAATGGTCTGGAGGGTTGCCCTGAGCAATGCCAGAGATTAAGATGAATTAATAAAACCTTCCAGTCATCACCTCTTTTGTTATGCTTTCTTGTGTGCGTCCCTGCATCCAGGCCAAGGTTTGAGAGTTTATAGACTAAATGGTACTCATTGTCTCAGCTGTGCAAAGATGAAAGGCAGAAAAGGCCCTACCAGAATTCGAACATATACAGATCTACATATAATGGATCTGGCCCCATGAGATTAATCCACTTAGCCTTCCCTTACCGCATCTCCACAGTGATCCCTCTCTCTGTTCTCCCCCATTTTTGTACATGCATGCAAGCATAACAAGATAGTGTTTTCTCTTCTGCTGCACAACAGAAATCTGCATTCAAAATAACTTCAGAGTGCAAACATTATTTAAAAACTAGTAATGCAGACAAATCACTGCCCACTACCAAACTAAATCCTGTCGTATTCCGCAGAGCTTATAAGTGCACAACTACCAGTACACAAATGCAATATGTTGTGTAACTACACGCTAAGGCTGATTAAATCACACCTGGCATTGGACAATTTAAGATCCAGCTCAGTGAGTTGTAGTACGGTTAGGGCTGGACGATATGGACCAAAAGCCATATCTCGATATTTCTTGGTTGAATGGCGATATACAATATATATCTCAAGGTATGCAGTGATTATATCAAATAAAAAAAACTAATGAAGAAATAACGAATGAAAAAACAACTAATACAAAATAACACATTTTGAAAAAAACAAAAAATGGGGTTGTAAGAGGGAATAGTGGTTTTGGGGGTGGGTAAACGTATTTGTTTTTAATGGGGGCCTTGTGGGAGACCCCCCAAAACAACAAAAAATGAATTTGTTATTTTGGAATTAGTTATTTTATTTTGTATTTGTTATTTTTTTCATAAGGTATACTTGCATGTAACCATATCACAATATTGTTTATTGTGGGTTAATTCCTCAATGTTAAGCCGCTAACTACATGTGAGATGCCAACAGTACTAATAGTGAACAGTAAATGCAAAACACAACTCTAAGATTGATTGTCAGTTAACTTCATCCTAAAATTGCAATTTATTCAAAAAGACGTCATCTGAACAATAATGTCAATACTAACACAAACATGCAAGCAGGATACAGATATGCACTGAAGTGGGCATTAAGTGACATTTTGTCATATTGATTTGTCATCATCTTAATTTAATGGATGACAGATATATACATATATCTCGATGTCAATGATATTGTCTAATACTATATCGCTTTTGAAAAAATATCGATATATCTCCAAATCCCGATATATCGCCCAGCTCTAACTACTGTCAAGATTCAGACTCACCCTAGAGCCTCTGTGATAAAGTAACATGCTTGTAGTTGTCTTTTGGCACAAACATGCAGCCCATTTGTATTCTTTACTTGCAAAATATTTACATTACTACAAACATGTTTTAAATGTTTTTGGTGCATCAAAAAACAAATATGCACCCTCATCAGCTGTTATTTGAGGATGGACCATGGGGCAAGCACTGTGGAGCTTTCTTCTCATGCCATGCCGTATATATGCCATTGGAACTATGGCTAAAATCTTTAAAGACTCTATCCAGTTGTTACAACTTCAGTGGCTTCTGAAGCAAAAATAACCCCAAAAAATATTCTGGTCCAAAATTCAAAAAGTGGAACAAAATTTAGAACTTTATTTTATTTGGTTGTTTAAAGCGCAGACCTAGCTCGAGACCAGGGGAGTGCTGTTGAGGGTGTGGCTTTTGGGCTGACATCTTTTAAGAGTAGAACAGTACTGTGAGTTGTGGTCTGTGAATCCGTTCGGATTGAAAGCAATAATGACACACACCTTCTTGAAATCCAATTGGAGCTTCCGCTACAAAGTTAAAAGATTGCAATGCCTTGAGAAAAAAACATTACAAGTTTAGCCAGTTTTGTTGATCTAGGGTCCCATGTAAATGAGGCATGAGTAAAACAGATGAGCTGCCGAGATTGTGCACTACAGTGTGTATTCAAGAACAGCGCAGTCAAGTACTGACAGGGTTCACATTATACATAGGAACGAATGGCATTGTTTTTTCAAACTGCACTTTTGAAGAGAACTAGTGATTGTGGGCCAGGACGTTGGTAGAAGTTTAAAAGTAGCATTCTTAAGGAATAACAAGTAAATACAAAAATGGGCGCTTCTCATGAAATTGCCAGAGGAATCCTAATGCAAGACTAAATGGGAACTCTAGGTTGTACAAAGAGACTTTCAGATTCTGTGTTTCTACTCCTGGCTCCAGATAGATGGGCCATTGTTCCAGGTGATGCAGACTCCTGTGAGGTCACTAGACCCCACAGGAAACACACAGGACCTTCAGGCATGTATTGTAGTATTCCTGCCTTATCTTGTAAAGGTTAAGGGTTAAGGGAGCACCCAATGCCTAATCTGTTATACTTGAAGTCAGGTGAACACTCACACTGCAGGGAGCTCTGAGGTCAGTTGTACTTCATTGTGAGATGCTATGGGCCGTAGGCCGGAGAGATGAAGAAAAGTCCTGGGCTGCCCCAAGTGCACTGGCAAAGTCCCAAGCTGCTTGTTGTATTAATGAAAGTCCCAGGTTGCTGCAGCAAAGCAGCCTGGGTGAAGCGAAGCAGCCCGCCTCCTGCGCCCCTCCAACAGAATGCATAGGCGGTGGGCTGTGAAGACTCCAGCAGGCCGCAAGCATAGCTGTGATAATGGCGGCATTCCCATGGAAACGGGGAAGAGGCCTGAAGTCAACATGGTGTTGTGGTCATGATGGGGAGAACATCTGCATCCCCACAGCAACAGGGATGTGACCTGGATTTCAGGTGGTGCTGCAGGGTGCAGCAGTGACATAAGCAGTCCCACATGGCATGGGGCCACCCAAAAGAGAACTGAGTGCCTGAATAGTGCTGGGGTGACGTGGGCAAGCCCCCATTCAGGCAGGGGACCGCCAGGAACATTTACTGAGCACCAGACACTCTGTGAGCACACACAGGGCCATCCAGAAGAAAGAAGCTTTGGGGCTAGGCCCCAACGCCATCAAGGGTAGTCCCCTCACCTCAATCAACCACAAAGGACCTGAAATCAAGGGGGCAGGCCTCACCCAGACATGGAGGAACGGACCCAAAAAGTGTATAGCAAATGTTATGTAGGGTAAATGTTATGTATGGTAAATGTTATGTAGGGTAAATGTTATGTAGGGGATCTATGGACAAATGTCCAGTGCGTTAACTGTTAAGTAGATAGCATGTATCATGAATATATAAGGGAGTAGGGGGAAAGACTGTTGAGGGGTTAAGGACCTGGCGTGAGGTAGAGGAGGAAAGTGGCAGCCTGCCCTGAGGCCATCTGGTGCCTAGGACCACCCACCGAGGCAATCCTCTGGCCCCACGCATTAGTGGGTGGTACCAGGGATTAGGTAGGGAGTCTGTTGCATCAGCCCCATCATATGGGTCTCTCTATGACCCCCGCAGGAAAGCATGGCCTGACATTGCAGATTCCCATGTAGATGAAAGTCACGTCAGGGACATTTTAGAAAGGGAATAGGAATGTGTAATACAAGTTAAAGTCTTTTTTTATAAATAAAGAGGGGTCCGCATTGGTATCCCAATAATTATATTTTTTCTTTTATAATGTGCTTCATACCAACGAGTGGTTTCTAATCGCGGGATTGGGATTCAAAACTGTGTTGTTTTGCTTCCAAGACAAACGAGTTCCCCCTCAGCCACCCTTCCTCCTCAAGGAGGAGTACGATCCACTTTGGTGTCTAGGTTAGTAAGGTAAGAACTCAGGGTGTAGTCCATCTCCTGCTATCGGCAATTTTATTTTATAGGCGCAGTACCCCTCCTGAACCGGCAGGTCTGCTGGGTGGGCATGGTGGCTCCCGTAGGGGATGCCTCTGATCTGAGGTAGGGGAGGGGCATGTCCTTGCCCCAGACCAGGGCTAGAAAACAGAGGCTACACTAGACTAACAATATTTTTCATTTCCCCTCCATCACTTCAAGGGAGACAAGCAAATGCAGGTGACTTTTCATATATGATTGTCTTCCCGCCATATGAGGGCAAAGAAGACAATAGTATTGAGGTCTTAAGTAGCCTGGCAAATCTTTAAAATATTCTCTGGACAGCATTTTGGAATCAAGATATGCCAGATAATTAGACCAATCCCTCAGACTAGTGGTGTGCTTGAGTACTCCCATCAAGCAAGTTAGAGTTCATTCAACTCTACAGGTCACTCTATTCTCTAAAGAAAGATTCATTTTATTATTCAAGGTTAGCCTCCACATCTTTGCTGAGATCCATTGTTTCTTTAATCACGTATAACAGAGTTATCTTCGTTGCCATTTTAATCCTTTGTCTGCTGTTAGCCAGTGTAGCTAGGGGCCCATTTATTTATTTATTTTATTTTTTCTAACGCCAACTCGCCCAGAAGCCTCAGGGCCTAGTGGCCTAGTTCTAATCTGATATAGTGAACCAAAGCCCCCCGCTGGTAGACCGCGAGCAGGATGCCACAAATACCCCTCCCGGTTAGTCAGATTTTATTGGCAACCCAGACTGGATTCTATCCCATACACAATGGAAGCATCATCCTGCAGCCTCTATGCCATTATTAACAGAATAAGAAAGAGACCTCTGTTCCGCTGATCAAACCCCCTCAAAAAAGCCACAAGTAATACTGCCTTGGTACTACTCTTGACTGCATTCTTTTGTCTGACATTTTGGAATCCAGGGCCATATATAAGGTATCAGAGTTCTGGGACAAATTCAACTAGGAAAGGCCCCAGCTACCTGTTCAACCTGGCTTAAGACCTTTATGTATCAAATTGCATGATCTTGGAGTTCTCTGCATTTATTTCTAGCTCATTAAGGAACAAATACGAAGCCAAAGTATTAATACAGTTTTATAATCCTATTTTTATGAATATTGTCTGTGCACGCTGAAACAGATGTCTGATGGCATATTTTATTAAAAGCCCCTTTTAGTTGTGATGTTGTAGTAGGAGGGCTGTGTTTTAATATATATTAATATTTTTACTGTGGATGTTTTTACTGTTGTATATATGTAAAGCCTTTGTTGGCTGAATGCATATTAATGAACAGATAAATAAATAAATAATCCTATTTTGGTGCGACCTAGTAGCACAGTATGAGCTGCAGACACCATTAGGCCTATCTTTTTTTTTATTTTTTAACTTTGTTTTATTGACATTTTCATAATGTAACAAACGGGCAGAAAGCTTTTTCAGAGAGTGTACAAGTCATAGGCCCAAACATCCCCCCCTCACCCTCCCGAAACAAAACCCTCCCCCCCAAATAACTTAGTCCCAGTAGAACCCCCTTTATGGGGAGACACGTTGTATGCTTTGTGTGACCAGAGCTCGGGAAAGAGCAAGAACATTAACTGCATGTTTGGCTGTATTTCGTCCACCGTTCCTCGGGCCATGGGCGCCCTTTTCCATCCATAGTTCTTCCCGGAGGATCAGTGAATTTCCCATCCCCAAATCTGCTGCACCCCATACCAATTAGCCTGGAATGAGCCCAAATCATTGTTCATCATTGCCGTTAATTTGTCCATCAAGAACATGTTTTTAACCTTTTGTAGCCAGTCCTCCTTTGTGGGGGTCTCCAGGCTTTTCCATTTCTGGGCCAAGGCCACCCTCCCCGCCCGCAGCACAGTTTCCCACATTCTAGGGTATCTGTATACGTCTGTGTCCTCTGGGGGGAGGCCCAGCAGCACTGTCAGAGGATTCTGGGGAAGCAATTCCTCCGTGACTTCGGCGATCCAACCCCTTACCCTCTCCCAGTATGTCTGTACTTTCGGGCAGTGCCACCACATGTGACCCCTCGTGCCTACCTGGTCACATCCCCTTGGGCAAGCGGGGGATATACCTGTGAACATCTTTGACAGCTTGGCGGGATCTCTATGCCACCCCTGTAAGATCTTAAAGTTGTGTTCCATGCCCGCCGTGAACAGATTCCCATGGAAAGCTATTTTAAATATCCTTGACCAGGAGTCCTCCGAAATCTCCTCCCCAGCCAGATCATTCCAAAAGGTGCGGAACCCCCTCCTTCTCCCCAGGTCAACAGTGTTCAGAATTTTATACATCCCAGACACCGCCCCCTTCCTGGAGGTCGCAGTGTCGAGAAGTTTCTCAAAGGGGGTCAGCTGCCTCTTTAAACTTTGGCCCCATGATTGGTCACATAGGATTCCCTTCAGGCGGAGGTACTCAAATATAGAGAGTGACTCCCGCCCGAGGGCGTCTCTCAAATCTTCGTATGGCAGGAATTCCCCCTCCCTAAACAGTTGCCCAGCCCATTCCATCCCCGAGTCAGACCAGGACTGTGCATTACGGAACCCCCTGCTTCCCAGTCTGAGGGGGTGATCCCATAGAGATGACATCGGAGACGGCCACGATGTTAGGTGTGCCGTCTGGGGGCTTTCCTTCCAGATTGCCCAGAGAACTCCCAATGTTGGGTGGGATTTGAGTCTGTTCGGGATGAATCTGCGTGGGGCCCATAGGAGGTCCCGAACCTTAAGTGGGTGAGCGTCCATGTCCTCCAGGTACGACCAGTATGTACCCATCCCCTCTTTCATGTGTTCCAGGAGGACTCGTAATTTGGACGGCGCAGTAGTAAAGTTGGAAGTCAGGCAGCCCAAACCCCCCCTCCTCCCTAGGTAAGGTGAGGACGGCCTTTGCAGACCTCGGGGTCCTGCCCTGCCATATGAACTCGCGCACCGCGTTCTGAAGGACCCTAAAGGTTTGGTCGGGGACGCTGGTAGGGAGAGCGGTAAAGAGGTATAGTAGGCGCAGGAGTACGTTCATTTTCACTGCCGTCATGCGGCCGTACCAGGACAGAATCATAGAGCCCCATCTCCTTAGATCGTCGGTGACCTTTGCCATAACGGGATCGTAGTTAGTGGGGGCGAGATTGGTTAGGTCCCTGGTTAGAAGGACTCCCAGGTATCGAATAGAGGCCTTCCCAACCGTTATCCCCTCCAGCCTGTCCAGGGAGTCTAGGCCCGGGTCCCGAATTCTCATGGGGAGCAGGACTGATTTAGATGCATTAATCTTTAGGCCTGAGAAGCGCCCGAATGTGGTCAACAGGGACAGGAGGGGGGGGGAGTGAGGATCTCGGGTCCACCAGGTAGGCCAGGATAACGTCCGCAAACAGGGAAAGCTTAAATTCTACATCACCTCTCCTGATCCCCCTGATGTCTGGGTGTGCTCTGACTGCTATTGCCAGGGGCTCCATGGTGAGGACATAAATTAGAGGGGAGAGTGGGCATCCCTGCCTTGTTCCCCGTGAGAGGGGGAATGGGTCTGATAATCTGCCATTCACTTGAACCCTGGCCTTAGGGGCCCTGTACAGTGCAGCCACCCAATCCCTGATGTGTGTCCCAAAGCCCATCTTCTGGAGGGTGAGTTCCATGAATCTCCATTCAACCCTGTCGAACGCCTTTTCCGAGTCCAGGGATAGGACGCTCGCGTCTAGGTCCGACACCTGGGCATAGTGGAACAAATCTATGGTTTTACGAATGTTATCTGAGCCCTGTCTTCCCGTTATGAACCCCACCTGGTCTCCGTGGACCAGTTTCGGCAGGATCGCCTCCATCCGTCTCCCAATAATCTTGGCCAGGATCTTTACGTCAATATTCAACAAAGAAATCGGGCGGTAGGAGGAGCACTCCGAGGGGTCCCTGCCGTCTTTGGGGAGCACCACGGTGATTGCCTCCATCATGGAGTCTGGGAGAGACCCCCCTCCAGCACCGCGTTAAACACTCTAACCAGGTGGGGGGCCAGGGCTGACCGGAACCTTTTGTAAAAATAGACTGAATAGCCATCCGCGCCCGACGAGGTGCCCCCCTTCATACCACTGATCACGTGTTCCACCTCTTCTTCGGTCACCGGACCCTCCAACCCCTCCGCCATCTCCCTGGTCAGGGCCGGGATCTGTATAGAATTCAGGAATCCCTCAATCTCCCCCCCGTCCCCGTTGCATTCAGACGAATATAGCCTTTCATAGTATCAGTGGAAGGCCTCTCCAATGTGGGGAGTATCATACCCTACCCCCTCCCGCTCATTCTTCACTGCTTTCACCATTCTGCTTCTCTGTACCTCCCTCAGTTTCCAAGCTAGAATCCTATCCGCCCTGTCCCGTTTTCGTAATACTTTTGTTTAACAAGGTGGAGATTTCTCTCTGTTTTATGGAGGAGGAGGTCTCTCAATTGGAGCCTATAGTCGTCCAGGGCGGCCACCCGGTCGCGGTCTAGGGACTCCGTGGGGGGGCCTCCCGGTTGGAGTTGGGCAATTTTTCCCCTCAGATACCTTTCCTGGGCCTCCCTTTCCCTTTCTTCTGGGATCCCATTTTAATCAGGACTCCCCGTAGGGTGGCCTTGAAAGCGTCCCATAGGGTGTGTGAACCCACCTAACCGTTGCCATTAAGTTCAAAGAAGTCCGCAATGGCATCGAGTACCTCTTGGGCTAGAACCTCGTCCTTCAGCAGGGAATCGTTACACTTCCATCTCCCCCTGTGTTCGTCTAGCCCTCCCCTCGTGGTCAGACCAGGGGACGGGGTCCACCCTATGGCCAGTGATGAATGGGTGCAGGGTCTTGTCCACCAGGACGTAATCTATCCTGGAAAATGACGTGTGCATGGATGAGTAGTAAGTGAAGAAGGGGGTGTGCGTTCTAGGGGTCGGGACCGTGTCCACCAAGCCCAGTTCTGAGTTGACCCTTTGGAAGTTACGAGCCATGGTCTCGTCTGCCGCCCTGGAGGGCTGAGGCCCAGCTCGTTTCCTTTCCCGGACTGGGTCCAGGACCATGTTGAAGTCCCCCCCCCACCACCATCGTCCCGTGGACAAAGTATTTGAGTTTGTCTCTCACCTCCTCCCAAAATTGAATTTGGCCCTCATTTGGGCCATAGATGACGGGTAGGGTGAGCGGGGCCTCCTGCAGGGATCCCGGCACCAGCAGGTAGCGGCCCTCTGGGTCTTTTAGTATGGCCTCTTTCTCGAAGCCCATGTTCCTCGCCACCAAGATGGCCACCCCTCTCTTTTTGCCCTTGTGGGATGCACTGAAGACCTCCCCAATTCCTCCTCCCCGCAATTTGGGCTCCTTCCCCTGTGGCCAGTGAGTTTCTTGCAAGAAGAGGAGGTCAAGGCTGGCCCTTCTAAACTCCCTGCAAACCAGGGATCTCTTTGTGGGGGTGTTTAAGCCTCGTACATTGAGGGAGCCCACTCCCAAGGCAGGCAGACTCTCAGCCATAATCTGAAATTCCCTCCCTCTCGGTCAACACCCTCATGATTCTCTTCCTTGCATGCTCCCTTGGTTCTACTTTGTGCTCCCCTCTGCCCTTCTCCCCTCCCCCCGGGTGAGCTTAGAACAAATCCCCAACTGCCCCCCGTTCCCCAACCATAACTGAACAACCCCAACTCCCGTAGACACCCCCACCCCCCTCCCCGGCGTCCAGCCAATTAGTTCCGCCATCGCTGGCTTTTGGCCGAACCACCAGCCCGCCCACCTCGGCCAGGCAATTCACGTAAGAAGCTCTACACCTTGAGCCCCCAATGTCCCCCCCCGGCTGCGTCCCATCTGTCTACCCCATATACTTGCTGTTCGTGGGGCCGGTGATTGTGGTAAGATCTCTGAGTCTGCGCACATCTGTCCTGGACCTGGAGGGTCGCCCCCATACTCAGTCTTCGGAGTCGTTCCGTTCTCCGTCCTTCGCTGGGGATGGAGTGCTCATTTTTCTAAATTTCCTTGCACCGGTTCGCCGTCTCCTCTCTCCGGATGGGCCGGGGTCACTTGGTCTGAGGTTCTCCGGCCCGACCGGGCCCCTTCGGGGGTTCGAGTCCGCTGTGTACTCTTGAATAGCTCTTCGTATATCCTCTTCCGTGATCAAGGTTGAGCGTTGGCCCATGTATTCAAAAGTCAGAGAGAAGGAGTAGCCCCTTCTATAGCGCACACCCTTCTCTTTGAGTAGCTGCGTGAGGGGGCGGCACATTCTGCGCTTTGCCAGAGTGTAGGCAGAGAGATCCTGATAAATAGAGACCTGGGCATCATTGTAGGTGATTTCTCTGGTCTTTCTGGTCTCCTCCAGCACTTTTGTCTTCTCCGAATAATAGTGGAACCGGACCAAAATCGACCAGGGGGCCCCCGCTTTGCCCCCACCCTGTGCACCCTGTCGAATGTGAGCTCAGTTGTCATCTCCTCTGCGAATAGGAGGGTGATGATGTCCCTCACCACTCAGGTGACATCCCTCTCCGTCTCCCCTTCCATTTCGGGCACCCCAAAGATTCTAAGGTTGTTCCTCCTCTCCCTGTTTTCGAAATCGTCCATCTGTCGGGCCCTTTCCTCGTCCCTCTTCTCCAGGGCGTCTAGCCTCATACATACTTGTATATCCTGGGTCGCCGTTGACGATTGGTAGGCTTCAACTTGTAGCAACCTGTCTTCGACCTTGTCCACCCTCTGGTCCATTTTCTCAAATTTCTGGGCAATGTCGGAGCGCATGTCCCTGATTTCCTGCAAGATCGAGGCAAAGCCTCTTTCCATTGCCGCTGAGGAGGGAGCTGCGTCCTCGGGTTGGGTCATAGTTCTTTCGAGGTTCATGCCCTTGTCACCTCTGGGAATCTCCTGGAAGCGGTATCCCTGTAAGGATTCCCGCCAGTTCATCTGTTGTTTCTACGGCAGGGCGTGTGCTGGGGGGGAAGCCAAGCGAGGTCGCCCCTCTTGAGACGGGTAGTCTTTGGCTGCTTCTTGAGAGATGTTAATTGCCAGGGGGGCGGGCACATGCCCCACCTGTCCCCAGGTGGGGGCCTCACACCCCGATCGAAATCCGCCCCGATGGTCAGGGACCTCTCCTGGCCCCCCTTGGGAGGAGATCATATGTAGCGGGGCCCGTGAGGCCAGAGCGGGAGGGCCCCTCTCGTTGGGCAGGGGGTGGAGGGCTCTGCGACCCCAGCGCCCCGCCTGTGGACTCTCGTGTTGCGGGGGGGGCGGGCACACGCCACACCAACAATATGTGGGGGCCTCACACCCGGGTAGCCCCGAATCCGGTGATGATGATTTTTGTCCGGGGGGGGCGGAGCGCCCAACTGGTCCCTCCTGGCTCAGGGCCCTTTCCGTCCGAGTCGGGTGTGTGGGGGGCCTGCTTACCTTCGCCCGCTCCCTGTGTCTCCGCCGCTCTCACCCCTTCTCTCTGGGACTTCCGGGGGCCACGGCAGCCGCCTCGGGGACTCCTGATGGGGGGGGCCTCCATTCGCAGGCCCGCTTCGCTCGAGCGGTTCCAACCGCGAGCACCCAGGGACGGTGCCCTGGGCAGGGAGCGTTGACTAGTTGACTCTCTGGTCCGGGCGGTGGGGGGAAAGGCCAAGTGAGCCTGTCTCTCGAACCACTGCTGGGTCCTCAGTGCCTCCGGGTCCCGGGCCGCGGTCAATCCGCTCCCCCAGGCCGAAGAGCAGGGTAGTCGCAGGGGGGACGGTGTCCGATTGGGCAGAGTGCCCGTGTGAGGGCGGGAAGGCCTCGTCTCTCCTTTGGCGCTGGGGCCGCCCAGGCCGCGCCTCTCTTTCTGCCTGAGAGTCGCTAGTCCCGAACTTGGGGACCCTGGGCTCGCCGGACTCTGCTCTTTTGCGAGGAGGGTACCCGGGGGGTCACCGGTCCAATTCACCACATTGGGCCCGCCGTGGAGTCTCGGGGGGGCTCAATCCCTTCTCAACGCCGGGCTTCGGTGAGAGCGGTACGTTCAGGCAGCCATTGCCTGCGCACCCTCTGGTGGCCTCCCAGCAGGCCTATTTTATGTTAAATGATCTTGGGGAAACACCATTTAAGGCCAGTTGCGAGTTTAGCGGGAACTGGACAAACAGGAATGGGGCTGGCAGACCGCCCTGCTTTAGATGGCGACGTCCCAATCCTATCAGACAAAATACACGCCACTCCTAATATCATTCTTAAAGATGTCTCCACATTAAAAAATGCACCAGTTTTAATAAACTCGGATCAATACCCCACATAGTGAGTTTTCCCCACAGCCTCCCTTGATCTATCCAGTCAAAGGCAGATAAGTGGTCAAGGAAGGCTGCAAGCACAGGCGACTTGCCTGGACTCAATGCCAGCATATTAATCACCTTCCCTGAAAGCCTGTTGGGTTAGATGGCACATTATTTTTTGGAGTATGCCCAAACTTTTAACTCTTTCAATAACATTGAAGCAAATACTTTGCTCAAAACATCGAGCAGGGCAATCAAGCTGTAATTCCGAGGGTCTTCTTTATGACCCTTCTTGAAATGAGGAATTAGCAAGGATTGTCTTAGGTAAGATAGCTCAGTGGGTTGAGCGCTCGCTGCTGTGATTTCTCGTGATCTGCAGGTCTCAGGTTTGAATCCTGGCAAGTGCCAACTTCGGTTGAGATGACAAATGTATGTAAATATGTTCTATGTATAGCGCTTAGGCGTAAGCGCTATATATATAATACATTATTATTACCCACACAAACACATGTGACCAAATGACAGGATTTGTCAACACTACTATGACACTGAGCCCTACAGGGGTAGTGGACTCTAGACCTTTTATAATGACACACCAATTTAGACCACCCTAGGCAGGTCAATCTGTCCCCTGTATCACACACTGCGCAGCAAGCATGACTGGTCACCTCAATAAAAGATGTCCACTCCTGTTGTCCTCTTGGATTATTTGTATATACCAATCATTCTCTTTGACCAGTGTCAAAATCTTTGAGTATCCTTCACAGCTATTATATTCATCATACACTGCCATTTAGTCTTGACCTTGTGAGACTTGTAAGATATTGTGAGACTTGTAAGATATCAGCCAATTGTCAAATCTAGGTTTCATTCTGCGATCTTCTTCCCTCCTTTCTACAGGCCCAGGTTCTTGGTTATGAGTCAACAACATCAACTCCCTTCTTTGCGGTTTTTTCTTTAACTTAATTTAACAATCATCAAACTTTCTAGTACCGTCAGCATACACTGCACAACACAGCCATATTTTGCGTAGGGAGTATAAATGTCCCTTTAGTTTTCACGAAACTAAAGAAAGACCGATTTAGAAAGACTCAGAGCGGTCTTTCTAAATCTTAACTGTCACGCCCCTGCGCAGGGACTGGCCGGCATGCCGGGACGGGCAAGGGAAGACGGTTATGAGAAGTTTGTGCGCCTGTGTGTATGCTGTGTGTTTATAGTGGCGATGGGCCAGGGCAGAAGGTGTGTGTCTGCCTGTGTTGTGGTGTATTTGTTTGCAAGTTTTAAAATCGGATTTTAAAACCCTTGCGATTGCATAAAATAGCACTCGGAATTACTAAACATTTAATTTAAATGTGCGGTTGAATGAATGAGGTAAATATGAGTTATAACAGTATCAGGGATGTAAGGACACTAGCAACTACAAGGCAAGGTACCAACAACGGGCATACAGTTCAAAAATCAACTTTGAAGTGACTGCACAGTGCAGCCAAATCCCACGCATAGAAATTGCATTTGCTAGTTTACACAGGTTTATATGTCAAAAGGGAGAAATAGACAGAATCGGAATGTGGTTTGTATGCTGAATGACAGATGCAGGGATAATATGCAAGTAAAAGATTGACTCTAAATTAATAACAGGATGAGATTCTCAATGGGAAAGGAAATTCGGTTTTAAAAATAAAAGCAGTTGACAGAGAAAATCAGTTTAGAAAGGAAAGGGCACGTTTCACTTAAAGTAGATTTTAGTGGATAGAAAAGAGAAACGCCACCCGTGAATGGAAAGGATACGCTGCAGTTGTAACCCCTTCACGCAGTGTTCCTCTTGTAAGGGAGAATTAATTTATTTAATCAAAATAGTACTAAGGACTTACACAAGGACAGAAATGAGTGGAAGAATGCCACTAACACTTATTCTGACAGTTTTAAGGATTTCCGCTAAGGCAGTTATGGGATTTCTATGGGATTGGACCTCATACAAGGTAACAGAGCAAAGGCTGCAGCGTGTGGTTGTTGGGGAAGGTAAATACTCACAACAAGCACTTGAATGAGGTATTTTGAACAGCGGACCGAGTTTCAGGACAGCAAGGCAATAGCTGGTCACTGGTCACAGCGGTGGATTCTCCTAGCAGAAAACATCTGGGCAGAGGTCTGGTCACGGCCCAGCGGCACATCAGCTGGATGGATCGGGTAGCAGGGCAAGCGGGCATCACTGGATAATCCCAGTGAGGGTTCAGCTACCTTTTCCCTTTCTCCCTGAGTTATTGAGGTTTTTCTGGATCAATGGTCCTGCCTGAATAGGGTCAGCTATGCTCTGTCCTGGCAGTGGAATCAGGAATCTTGCAGGATGAATATGGAATATCTGGATACGCAGGAGCTGGAAAATTTAGGAGAGAGTGTCCCTTGTCTCTGTGAGCCTCTACCTTTTATAAGGGGGGGTGACATCACAGGATTTACGATGGGGGCATACCTGTGGCTTGACATGCCTCTAGTAACTGGATTGTTCAGGAGTTACTGTTACCGCCTTCCTGTCAACCGGTTGGACTTTAGCGACATGACATCAGTTTATGGGGTGTGCTTACAAAGCCCATGCCCTCCCACAGTTATTTTTGCCAACAATCAGTTATGACATAAATTTCACATTTTTGCATTTGTGGCACTTTTGCAAATCACATAGAAAAATGACATATTTCATACAGAGCATGGCAGTCCAACTCCCCAGTTTGTACTGTGTCATTAGCCCATCTTTGGTGATTTTCAGTGGGAAATATTTCACCTAATATTCTACAATTTTATATATGTGTACCTATTATCACAGAGCATGTTTGCATTCATTTTTAACGTTCCACCATGTATACTTTTCCCATAATTTACATGCTAGGGATAACTACTCTGTCTTGTTTTAATGACACAAACATTACATTTAAACTGTTAAACTTGTGCATTCTTGGGTGGTCCGGTTGCAGAAATAAAAGTCTTAAAGTTTATTTAATAAAATAGTCTTTTGAGGCAGTTGGGCTGGCTTTTGTCTTCCAAATGTGGTCATTCCTTTCCAGGCCACAGCCAAATGTCAGTTCAGCCCATTGTTGCCATGGAGTTTGTCTTTGAAGCTCTCCAGTTGGAGTGGAGGGGAGGTGCTTCTAAAATGTCACACCTATGTGTCCCAGATATCTATTGTGCCAGGCTGGAGCACTGCCAAAGAGTCTGATGGATATGCAAGGTCTTCCTCTTGGCCCATTCATAGTTTCCAGATGCTGGTCCTCTTGGGGGGATGCAGGTCCTGTTCCCAGGAAGCAAATCAGGCCGATTCATGGAATAATTAGCGCGGCGCAAGTGGGCAAAAACGTGCGAATCGCAGTGGAATAGCGAAAATCGCAGTGCAATTGCGAAAATCGCACGAAAAGCAGCGCACGTCGATTCATGGAAGGCCGTGCGCAAGAAAACCAGCGGATGTGCGATAAAAAAGTGCGCGGCGCACGTTGGCGCACAGGCCATCTAACAGCGTGCGCCAGGTCACAGCGAAAATCGCACAGGCCACAGCGAAATTCGCACATAGCGCGGCGCACGCAACAAAAGTAGGCGTAACACGGGCGTAACACTCGGAATGGGGAACAACTTGCCAAAACGTGGGCGTCACGGGGGAAGTACAGGGCACAAGTGCGCGGAACGCCCACACGCTCGCCTAAAACACGTATTCATGGAATAGAATAGGGCAAAAAAGCGCACGCTCAAGCCAGCGCACAGGCACAAACACGACCGCCACAAGAAAGCAGGCGGTAGCGTCTCTGCGGCTGTAAGAAATGTGCGCCAAAAGGTGCGCCAACAAATAGCACCTATATACTGCCATGATGAATGTCCCATACTGTGGCCCTCCAGGAAAAATGACGTGCAAAGGGGTACCCACAAACACGGACACCCGCTGACAAAAAATACGTGTGCGTGTATACCGGGGTGCGCGGGAAGTCTAACACGCGATTTCAGCAGGGTACGTGCATCACAGGGGTTCGCGTGAAGTTCCTCACGCGATCGGGCCTGGGGGAGCGTGCTACGTGTATTTCAGGGGTTCGCGTGAAGTTTCACACGCGATCGGGCCTGGGGGAGCGGGCTACGTGTATTACAGGGGTTCGCGTGAAGTTCCTCACGCGATCGGGCCTGGGGTAGCGGGCTACGTGTATTACAGGGGTTCGCGTGAAGTTCCTCACGCGATCGGGCCTGGGGGAGCGGGCTACGTGTATTTCAGGGGTTCGCGTGAAGTTTCACACGCGATCGGGCCTGGGGGAGCGGGCTACGTGTATTACAGGGGTTCGCGTGAAGTTCCTCACGCGATCGGGCCTGGGGTAGTGGGCTACGTGTATTCCAGGGGTGCGCGTGAAGTTCCACACGTGAATAGCCTGGGCGCGTGTATTTCAGGGGTGCGCGGGAAGTTCCACACGCGAATAGCCTGGGGGCGCGTGTATTCCAGGGGTGCGCGGGAAGTTCCACACGCGAATAGCCTGGGCGCGTGTATTTCAGGGGTGCGCGGGAAGTTCCACACGCGAATAGCCTGGGCGCGTGTATTTCAGGGGTGCGCGGGAAGTTCCACACGCGAATAGCCTGGGCGCGTGTATTTCAGGGGTGCGCGGGAAGTTCCACACGCGAATAGCCTGGGCGCGTGTATTTCAGGGGTGCGCGGGAAGTTCCACACGCGAATAGCCTGGGGGCGCGTGTATTCCAGGGGTGCGCGGGAAGTTCCACACGCGAATAGCCTGGGCGCGTGTATTTCAGGGGTGCGCGGGAAGTTCCACACGCGAATAGCCTGGGCGCGTGTATTTCAGGGGTGCGCGGGAAGTTCCACACGCGAATAGCCTGGGCGCGTGTATTTCAGGGGTGCGCGGGAAGTTCCACACGCGAATAGCCTGGGCGCGTGTATTTCAGGGGTGCGCGGGAAGTTCCACACGCGAATAGCCTGGGGGCGCGTGTATTTCAGGGGTGCGCGGGAAGTTCCACACGCGAATAGCCTGGGGGCGCGTGTATTTCAGGGGTGCGCGGGAAGTTCCACACGCGAATAGCCTGGGCGCGTGTATTTCAGGGGTGCGCGGGAAGTTCCACACGCGAATAGCCTGGGCGCGTGTATTTCAGGGGTGCGCGGGAAGTTCCACACGCGAATAGCCTGGGTGCGTGTATTTCAGGGGTGCGCGGGAAGTTCCACACGCGAATAGCCGGGGCGCGTGTATTTCAGGGGTGCGCGGGAAGTTCCACATGTGATTTGACAGTGTGGGTCCTCCCAGGTGTACCCTGTACACCCTCCACGGCCCCTGCAGGCAGCCCACACCACAGGGGACTACCCTGCATCCCTGGTCATGTCCCGCAGGCAGCCCACCCACCATGGGCCTGCCCCCCAGCAAAGGCACATGTCTCCTTGAACTAATGAACACCAACTCATGTCCCCTTGCACCCCCACCCCCCCAGCACTGTGGGGCACCTGCCAGCAGGCCCCCACCCATGTCCAACTCATGTCCCCCACCACCCCCACCCCCCAGCACTGTGGGGCACCTGCCAGCAGGCCCCCACTCATGTCTCCCACCACCCCCAAACCCCAGCAGTGCAGGGTCACCCTCCACCAGGCCCCCACTCATGTCTCCCACCACCCCCATCCCCCAGCCACCAGGGTCACCCTCCACCAGGCCCCCACTCATGTCTCCCACCACCCCCACCCCCCAGCCACCAGGGGCACCCTCCACCAGGCCCCCACTCATGTCTCCCACCACCCCCACCCCCCAGCCACCAGGGTCACCCTCCACCAGGCCCCCACTCATGTCTCCCACCACCCCCACCCCCCAGCCACCAGGGGCACCCTCCACCAGGCCCCCACTCATGTCTCCCACCACCCCCACCCCCCAGCCACCAGGGTCACCCTCCACCAGGCCCCCACTCATGTCTCCCACCACCCCCAAACCCCAGCAGTGCAGGGTCACCCTCCACCAGGCCCCCACTCATGTCTCCCACCACCCCCAAACCCCAGCAGTGCAGGGTCACCCTCCACCAGGCCCCCACTCATGTCACCCACCACCCCCACCCCCCAGCCACCAGGGTCACCCTCCACCAGGCCCCCACTCATGTCTCCCACCACCCCCACCCCCCAGCCACCAGGGGCACCCTCCACCAGGCCCCCACTCATGTCTCCCACCACCCCCACCCCCCAGCCACCAGGGGCACCCTCCACCAGGCCCCCACTCATGTCTCCCACCACCCCCACACCCCAGCAGTGCAGGGTCACCCTCCACCAGGCCCCCACTCATGTCTCCCACCACCCCCAAACCCCAGCAGTGCAGGGTCACCCTCCACCAGGCCCCCACTCATGTCTCCCACCACCCCCAAACCCCAGCAGTGCAGGGTCACCCTCCACCAGGCCCCCACTCATGTCTCCCACCACCCCCACCCCCCAGCCACCAGGGTCACCCTCCACCAGGCCCCCACTCATGTCTCCCACCACCCCCACCCCCAGCCACCAGGGGCACCCTCCACCAGGCCCCCACTCATGTCTCCCACCACCCCCACCCCCCAGCCACCAGGGTCACCCTCCACCAGGCCCCCACTCATGTCTCCCACCACCCCCAAACCCCAGCAGTGCAGGGTCACCCTCCACCAGGCCCCCACTCATGTCACCCACCACCCCCACCCCCCAGCCACCAGGGTCACCCTCCACCAGGCCCCCACTCATGTCTCCCACCACCCCCACCCCCCAGCCACCAGGGGCACCCTCCACCAGGCCCCCACTCATGTCTCCCACCACCCCCACCCCCCAGCAGTGCAGGGGCACCCTCCACCAGGCCCCCACTCATGTCCTCCATCACCCCCACCCCCTGCCACCAGGGGCACCCTCCACCAGGCCCCCACCCATGTCTACCACCACCCCCACCCCCCAGCAGTGCAGGGGCAGCCTCCACCAGGCCCCCACTCATGTCTCCAACCACCCCCACCCCCCAGCACTGTGGGGAACCTGCCAGCAGGCCCCCACACATGTCCCCCTGGCCCCAGGTCCTGACGATACACAATCATGGCAGTAATGGCCAGCATACCCAGCACAAACACCCAGGCAAGGATTGCATCCACCCACATAGTGAATGCAATCACATGACACAACCCCAATGCCAAGTATGCAAAAGAACACATGTCCGTCACACACACATACACAATGGGTGCAAGTGAATGTCAAAACCCATATCATGACATGTAACAAACCAATGAGAAAATAACACAAGTGTAAGAAAATATAAAAAATGTATTAAATACCAAAAATAAGTGAACTTTTCAAACATACAACGATGTGGCTAAGTAAATAAATGGTCCATGTCCGAGAACAAAAGTGATAAACAAAAAAACAAAGGAATAAAAAATTAAAATGAATTTGTCCAAAGCAATATCATGTCATAGGAAATTAATGAAAAACCATTACGTCATGGTGAAAACAATAAGAAATTAAAAAAATGTATCTCCCAAAAAAACAAACTATATACAGGAATGTTCCAGGGTCCATGAGCCCAACACCAAAAATGAAACCTACCACTAACTAATGTAAAATATATGTACAAAAAAGTGGCCATTGTCCGAGCGGTCCAAAATAATAAAAATAAATAAAGGAAACCTAGCACTAACTAACTAAATAACTATATACAAAGGCAGCGGGCAAGTCCTGCGGCTCACTTGGTGATGTTGCTGGCCAGGGCATCATCGAACTCCATGTCGATGTCCTGGAGGCGGGACTCTGTCCTGGCCCCGAGGTCTTGCAGGGACAACCCCATGTCCACCTCAAACTCCCTGCGAGCTTCCTCGAGGCACTCAGCCCGCCTCAATGCCCGACGCATGGAGAACTCCGCCCTGACCATGGCGAGCCGCTCCTCTTCCGCCTGCTGCCGCTCCGCACCTATCCGCTGGCCAAACTCCTCCCACACGGAACACACCACCATCCCAGGGTTGCCCTGCCCTCCGGCCGATGCCTGCCCCTCTGATCTTGATGGCCCCGAGCCATGATGCCTCCCACGTCGAGCCCGCTGCTGCCTCCGACGCCACTGCCTCTGCCAGCACGACGGCATCCAGGCTGATGGAAACCACCGACGCCGTCGTGCACGTGCCCTGCCCGATGATGCCGTCACATCTTCCATCTGCTGGGGTCCACTTGCTGTGTTGTCCACCCCTGCTGGACCTCCGACTCCCAACTGTGGCAGGGATGGGATCCCCACCGAGCTGGCTGCATTGGTCGGGGCAGGTCCACAGGGGGCCCTGGTGGCATCTGGGCCGGAAGACGGCAAGGAGAACGACCGGTGGATAGCCTGCACAGAGGAGGAGAGGGCCGTCAGATTGGCCAACACATGCAGGAAACCCCCGAACATGGCCGATCCCAATTGGGCCACGTCGGCACGGTGCACTTCGTGATGACGTGCGTGCTCCTCCCGGGAAGCACGCACGTCATCACGAATCACAGCCGTGCGCATCGCGACCCCAATCAGGACCTTCTCCACGCGGCCAGGGGTTACCACGTCCGCAGGTGGAGGGGAGTCAGGTGACATGGACATCCCCTCTACCTGCGGACGGGCCTGGGACGGGGCATCCCTGCTGGTGCATGGTGGTGCACTCACAGGGTCAGTGACAGTGACATGCACAGGCCCCTCCACGGTGACCTGTGCTGCCTCCTGCCCCTGGCCCTGGACTGCACCACTTGCACCAGCAGGGATGCTCCCACCAGGCCCCATGTGTGCACCAGTGTCGGCCTCCTCCTCCTCTGTGCAAACCACCAACCTGGATGGCTCCTCACCGTCTCCCGCCGTAGCAGGCCCCTGTGGGGGCTCACCCACCCCTTCCGCTGCAGCCGTGGGGGCATCCCCGCCGCCTTGCTCCACAGCGCCGTCTCCGCCCTCTTCTTCACTAGCCGCTGCGTAGAGGGAGACAAAGGACACAAGCATCAGGCTACTGTACAATGGTCCCCTAGACAGGAAGCAATAGCAGATGAGCACCACTGTCAAAGTACACTTCCATCAAGTCCCTCCACAACACATGGGTCAGTCCAGGCAAAACACACACAGTAACAGGCATGGTGCATGCCATGGACATTTCCATGCATGTCCAATGGACTCTAGAAACATTCAATGATATGTAACTCACATGCATCATGGCTCATGCATATCACATGCACACACTTCACCTCAGTCACATCCATCTGGCCCCAAACACACCGAACACAGGCGAAACAAGGGTAAGTTGGGTGCGTCACTGAATCTGTGCATTGTCACACACATGTGTCATGCATCCATGGCATGCACAAGTCACAGACACGCAGGTCAGGCACACAGACATGGCTACCATATATGTACCTGGCATCAGCACCCATCCTTCACCCCCATCCATGTCCAGGTACAGAGACTGGCATGCTCTCATGTCCAAAATCTGCATAGGGCTCCCCATGCCGCATTTGAACACATGCAACAACCATGTGGGTCACACATCACTGGTCGCACATGCATTACCATGATGTCCCTGCACACATACATGCATACATGGCCCATGGCACACATACAGGCAAGTATCATAGAACCAGCACACCGCAACATGCCCTGTCTCACACAGTAATGCTTGGACACATACCGCTCAACTCCAGACGGGCCTCCCTCTCAAGGACCTGGGCGTGGAGCGCTGGGCGTACGCGTTCCAGGACCCTCTTCTGGATGGAACTCATGCGGCCCCTGCCCCCCTCCACGAGGCGCCGGGCCTTCACAAGGGTCCTGGACCCCAAGTCCTCCCAGCGCTTCTTGATCTTCTGGACGTTGCGGGTTGCCACCCCCTCCGCGTTGATGGCAACCACACAGTCGGCCCAGATCCTCTCCCGTCCTTCCTTGCTGGCGCGGGACGATCCAAAGAGGGCATCATACTGCCCCAGGACATGCTCCACCAGGACACCAACTTCGGTAGCAGTGAAGCTGGTGCCCCTCTGCCCCTCTGGCCTGGGGTTGCCACTGGTGCCAGATGTGGAAGTGCCCGACATGGCAACCCCAGAGGCAGGTGTGGGTGGGCAACTGGGTCCTGGGGCTGGGCTGTGGAGCGATGTAATCCCAGTTGGGAGTCTTCAGTTCCAGCAGGGGTGGACACAGCAACTGGACCCCTGCAGATGGCTGATGTGCAGGCACCAAATGGCAGGGCACGGTGGCAGCAGGCAGGCAGGCAGGCAGCAGCAGATAGCACGTGGGAGGCTGCTCGGGGCACGGGGGGGCAGTAACTCGGCCTTCTGGGCAGGAGCGTGGTGTTCTGTGTGTTTTCGGGTGGCCAGCTTGATACGGAGTGATTTGGCACGTGAAAATCCTGCACGTCAGCGTGAAATCCGAGGAAAGGCCCTTAGCGCGTATGCGCGTCAGCACGCATACGCGATTCTATTGGACCAGAGTCCCTCAGCGCGTAAGCGCGTCTGACGTGACCCGCACGGGCGTTCCCCACTCAGCACGTGATGACGGAACACACGTGGAAATACTGCACGTCAGAGTGTCATCGCGTGATTGGCCTATGTACGTGTATTTCATTGCGTGTAATTGGACAAAAGTGCGCGTACACGCGATTGGCCTATGTACGTGTATTTCAGGGGTGCGCGGGCACTTACACACGCAAGTACGTCAGCGCACCTGTATGGCTGCTGCGTGGGAATTTCCACACGCTATTGGAGTGGGAACTAGATTCCAGGGGTGCGCGGGTCACACGCTGTATCCCGTGGTGCGTGTGAATTTCCACACGCTATTGGACTGGGAACTGGATTCCAGGGGTGCGCGGGTCACACGCTGTATCCCGTGGTGCGTGTGAATTTCCACACGCTATTGGACTGGGAACTGGATTCCAGGGGTGCGCGGGTCACACGCTGTATCCCGTGGTGCGTGTGAATTTCCACACGCTATTGGACTGGGAACTGGATTCCAGGGGTGCGCGGGTCACACGCTGTATCCCGTGGTGCGTGTGAATTTCCACACGCTATTGGACTGGGAACTGGATTCCAGGGGTGCGCGGGTCACACGCTGTATCCCGTGGTGCGTGTGAATTTCCACACGCTATTGGACTGGGAACTGGATTCCAGGGGTGCGCGGGTCACACTCTGTATCCCGTGGTGCGTGTGAATTTCCACACGCTATTGGACTGGGAACTGGATTCCAGGGGTGCGCGGGTCACACGCTCGCCTAGAACACGCGCAAAGCATAAATTTGCGGACTTTAACAATAACAAGCTCAGACGCCAGGATGAACATACCGTTCCTAGCAGCAGTGGCAGTGGGCTACCAAAGGAGGAGGAGGAGGATAGTCAGGGCCAGAATATTCACACCCAGAACCAGCCTTTTCGGGATGCCTGATGACCAGGTGTATGGGAGGTACAGGTTTCCACCACACATCATACTGGACCTGGTGAGTGAGTGGGAGGATGACCTCACATCACCCACCCTGTGCTCCCAAGCACTCAGCCCCCTGGAGAAGGTCCTCAATGTACTGCACTTCTTAGCCACTGGATCATTTCAGCGGACAAGTGCCATAGTGGGTGGGGTGTCACAGGCCACCCAGTCACGCTGCCTACACCAGGTCTTGAACATCATGACTGCACGCCCATCAGTCCGCAGGCACATATACCTGCCCAGAACACCTGCAGAAAGGCATGCTGCCGCCCTGGATTTTTACGCTGTGGCACGATTCCCCAAAGTGCTAGGTGCCATCGACTGCACCCATGTGGCTCTACGTCCCCCCAGGGCATCTGAGCACATCTATAGGAACCGCAAGCACTGGCATTCCATCAACGTGCAGGTAGCATGTAATGCCAAGGGAATCATCACCTCAGTATATGCCAACTATCCCGGCTCCACCCACGACAGCTTCATTTACCGAATGTCCACCCTAAGCCGGGACCTAGAAGCTGGGCGGCATGGCGATACATGGCTGCTTGGTGAGTATGTATGCCACTGCACATGCATGCATGTTGGATACTGAGCAAGGTCACAACCCCACCAATGATACCAATCACCACCTCCACAGGGGACAGTGCCTACCCTCTCAGCCCCCACATGATGACGCCAATTCGGAACCCCACCACGCCACCCCAGGTAAGATATAACACAGCCCACATTACAACCAGGGGCATAGTGGAGCGCACATTCGGAGTGCTAAAGTCACGCTTTCGCTCCCTTGACCGTTCTGGCGGGCAGCTGTTATACGCTCCCCCAGTAGTGTGCAGGATCATAGTGGCAGCATGTGTCCTGCACAACGTTGCAACACGCCGGGGCCTGGCCGTGGACATGGTGGTGGCCCCACATCCCCAACCACATGCACAGCCGCTGCGCATGGGAGGGGAAAGGGCACGGGGGGAGGCAGCCCGTACACAGCTAGTGGCTAATTACTTCACATAGAAATCACACCCCTGTGGAGTGCACACTGCCCTGGCACATTCCATCTGACAATCAATGATGACTCAACCTGACACTGATCCTGAATGTCTGGAGAATGAACCGGGAATACCATGTCAGCCTGAGATTGTTCACCTGGAAGTGTCACAATGTGTGCATCCCTACCCACACAGACACCACCAATGCAGTTTTGTGAAGTTACACATTGAAGCAGCTAAAATGAATACCCACTTGCAAAATGCAACAAGAGGACAGTGCCATGTCAGCCAACCCAACCCCAGCACCGCCACACGACACACCGTGCCATGTCATGCTAATTGCAGGTAAACAAAGTAATCCCCACAACATGACATCAGTCTCACTATGTACAGTGGCACTATTAGAAACCTGCAACACCTGAAATGCTCACAGCAATGCCGGACCAACAACATACTTGAGCACGTAGTACCATTAACATGACATCACAAATGTTACATATTAGTAGTCTCACCACCTGGAAATGCCTGCACTCCCACCACTACCAACTGTGCAGTGTTGTCGCCATGTAGAGTTGTAGGTGCACTGCTGCCAACATGGTCCCCATCTCCAGACTAGAGGTCCTTGTGTGGACATGAGGAAGGGACCTGCAAATTGGGAGGTAGACACAGAAGAAGAGTTACACATCAATGCAACATGCAGTGTACAACACAACAGCAATATGCACTATGAATGTATACACAGTATTGACTACAGACTGGCCACACAGCTCATGGGAGTCCAACGTCACTGTGTAATTCACTGTCACTTGGGCACACCCTTTGCAAGCCCATGGAAACGGGAAGCAGGAGGGGTGTGTGTGACTCAAACCCAAGCATCTGAACCAAATACATTACAAGCCTACATGTGCCCAGCCACAATGCAGCGTATGCCCACAGGAACCACGGAAGCCAACAGATCGAAGCCAACAGATCGAAGCCAACAGATCGTCACAAAAAAATTGGGAATAAAAGAAATCAAAATAAAAATAAAAATAAGAAACAATCAAAAATGGCCATTGATGGGCCCGGGGGGGTTGGGGAGGCCACCCAGGAGGTCCGAGGACAGGATGCACACCAGAACCCACCTGCGTGGATCCTGGGAAGATAAAACACCTCCATGGGCTCATGGCCCACACGGCTACCCTATTGTGGGAGTATCACTGCTGTCGCTATTATCACCCTGTGCAGCTGCATCCGGAGGTGGTTGCATTATGGGAGGCAGCCCACGCAAGGCCCTAGTCTGCTCCTCCATGGCTGCAAGCATGCGGGTGTGGTAGGTCTGGTTCTGGAGGATGAGTGTGCGGAGGTCCCCATGCAACAACTCATGGGATGCCCGGACCTCCGCCCTCGTTGCCTGCATCTCAGCTGAGAGCGTACGGGTGAGACGCTCCAGCTGCTGTTCTGTCCTTTGGTGTGTTGAAGCCTCAAGCTCAACAAGAGTCGTCCTGAGGTGAAGGAGCTCCTGCCTCAGGGCTTCCCTGTGGCCCTGGGACTCAATGGAGATGGCCTCCTGCAGAGTCGCCAGTGCCGCCCGCCTGTCCCTGTTGGACCCCAACATGTCCTCCCTGTGTGACTGGCAGATGGAGTCGGTTGCCTGCTCTAGTCGCTCCATCAGCCTTTCTGGGGGGACAATGGAAGTGGCCACCCTATCCATGGCCTGAGCCATCATCTCGGATGATGCAGCCTGTTGGGTAGCCATACCGTAAATGGATTGCTCCCATGCGGTATTGCCGGGTGGCGTACGGCCACCACGTCGGCGGGCACCACACCTGTCTGGGGCAAGGCGAACTGCGCCTTGCTGTGCCGGCACTGCCTGAGGCTGCAGGACTGCATTCCCCCTCTGATCTGCTGGCCCAGGAACAGGATCAGATGTCGCGGAGTGTGACCCTGCATCCGTAACCACCGAAGGCGTAGCTGCCAACACTGACATCCCCATGGAGGGTACTGACCCTGGTGCAGGTGGGTGAGACAGAACAGAATCCCTCCCTGGAACACTCACCCGCGACGGCACGTAGGTCTCATCCGAATCAACACCTGAGTACAGCTCGGGGGAGGTGCAGCCAGAGACACCCCTTGAGAGCACGACCTGCAGCACTTGTGGGTTCTCCCCCACCACCACACCACGTCTCTCACTGGTGGTTGATCGGCCCTGGGACACCTCCTGGGTCTGCACCATCTCCACAACCCCAGCAGTATCAGGTGCGTCTTCCCCTGCAAAGACATGAAAACAAAGAAATGGAAACAGGCATTAGCACCATGGCACACATTGAGGGCTGAGAAGCAAGAGAACCAGTACTTGATTGACACATGTCCCACATGACTAAAACCCTCCCATGCATGCACCCTCACTGCGTATGAAGTGCAGGCAAATGGCACACACTGATGACACCAAGATGGAAGATGAACACATTTTCTGCATGCTGCCTGGCAGTGGCATCACACATTGGCCTGTGATTGGCAGGTGAAACACACATGCCATCACACAGATGGCATGTACCATTGCTATTGAGTGAAGATGGAGAGGAGGGCAGCACCTATTCATTCAGTCCAGTTCCCGCATGTAATTGCTTTTCTAATTCTAACAGGTCAGATTTTTCACCTGGAGCTGCCAGTCTGAAATGGTCAAATTGCACAGGGACATGTGTGTTCAAATGATATCCAGGTAACAAAGTCACTCCACTTTACCATACCCATGTCAGACATGTGACTAGTGGACAGCGACATGCCTAGTGAAAGTGGTGGAATGCAAACAAACTGACTGAATGAACAGTGAAAAAGAAGCAAATATGTTGTGTCAAGGTGACACTTCAAGGGCAACTGGCGTGCAGTTGTGCTAGATGTCTACTGTTGGCAGAAGGGATACTGCTATGGCCAAATGCAGCTGCGCAGGAAGGATTGCATGAAGCACATGGCTGACCCATACGACTCAGGCGCACACACTCTCACCTGGCACCCGAACAGAAGCCCTCACACACACACCATGCACATGGATGACACACACATGCATGTGCACTCACCGGACAATGCCTCGTAATCAGCCAGATCTCCCACGCCTTGGATCTGTTCCTCCGTGACGTAGGTCCCAGCGACTGACTCATGTGGAGTGAGTTCCATGTCTACTACTGGAGACCCACCTCCAGTCACTAGAGTTGCGGCATGACTTGAGGCCAGCTTACTCTTTGCCCTGCGCTTTAGGTCATTCCAGCGCTTATAGCAATCATTGGCTGTGCGCCTCACAATTCCAAGGGCACTTACGATGTCCGCAACGGTCTGCCAGTGTGCCTGGCGTTGTGCAGGTGTGGTCTTGGATCCTGCAACAATGACCATCTCGTTGTCATGTCCGGACACATACTCGACAAGTGCATTCAGTTCGTCATCCGTGAAGCTGGGCTTCCTGGACGGGCCGGACTGTGTAGCCGTGTCTGGGGCATCAGCCTGTGCCGGACGAGCACTCTTCCTCTTCCGCTTGGAAGGTGGTGGTGATCCTGAGTGTCCTGCGCCGCTCTGGACACTAGGGGCAGGAGCCCTGGTGGACTCTGTATCAGGAGTGTGGGATTGCACACTCAGCATGGGAGTTGGTGCAGGCATTAGCTCTAGTGTGATGGTGTCAGGGGGAATGTCAGCAGCATGGACTAGGACCGACACTGTCCTGGATGGGTGTGTGGGGGCTGGGGTGGATGGAGCCGCAGCTGCCCCTGCAGCCTCTCCGCCCTGCCTACTTGGTGCAGCAGATGACCTTGCTGCCCCAGATCCACGTGGCATGATGGCATCAACGTGCACCAGCGCACGTGTCGTAGCCCTGCTGACCTGGAAGTCAGCCATGGAGTCAGCCAGGTCTGGTGCCACAATGGGCTGGTCCAACAAGGGCTGAGCATGGATGGTGTCAGCCACATCAGCCTCAATGGGAGGGGGGGAGGGGGGGATTATGGGTGCCCGTGACTGGTCCTCCACACATGGGGGGACAGGCTCACCCTGCAAGTTACGACCACGTCCCCTACCGGATCCACCACGGCCACCACTTGTGGCTCTTCCACCTTTGCCACCCTTACGGAATCCTCGCCTCCCAGCCATGGCACTGATGTTAATGTGCGTATGGGAGTGGATGTAGACTATTGTCCTGGGCAATTGGGGGTCAAAGGGGTTGGGTACCAGATGGTAATTGTACCCTAGTGCTCTAGCAAGGCTGAATGTAACCCCTGGGGAAAGATGACGGGTCACGCAACGCACAGGAGGCCCAAAAAAGGGAGATGACGTGCACGCAACCCCTCCTAGACCACGTGTGCAGAAAGAAAAACCTGCACTACGCTGTGGCACCCAGAAACACAAGAATGAACGTATGCGTGTCACACGCAGCCTAGAATGACCTCTGAAGGGGTAGGCTACACACGGGGCTATCACAGATGTTAGATACGTGCGTGACTCACCGTCTGCCAGGTAAACGAGCGTGTAAAAGGAGCACGTTTGGTTGGCAACACCCCCGCCAAAAGAAGATTTGTCCGCTGTCTGAGGAGACAGGACAACAGTAGAAGGGAACACTGTTTGAGGGAACAGGCCCAGGTAAACCAGTAAAGGAGAATACAGAGAAAAAGCTGTCAGATGTAACAGGGAATACGAACTAGAAACGCCGTGAAGTAAATCGCGTGTGAAACGACAAGAAGTACAGAATTCACCCACTCGCTCTCCACGAAAAGCACTTACAAGGAAAACGTGTTCTACAAGTACCTTTTATACAGGCCCACACGTCCAGCGTCACTTACGCGGCGTGTACGCGCTAGGGCCATTTCCACCAATTACACGCTTTGTCACTTCTGCGTGTAGGGCCATTTCCACCAATCACACGCGATTACACTCTGACGTGCAGTCTTTCCACGTGTGCTCTGTCATCACGTGCTGTGTGGGAAACACCTGTGCGGGTCACGTCACAGACGCGCTTACGCGCTGAGGGCCTTTCCTCAGTTTTCACGCTGACGTGCAGGATTTTCACGTGCAAAATCACTCCGTACCAAGCTGGCCACGCGTACACACACGGAATACCACGCTCCTGCCCGGAAGCCCGAACTACTGCCCCCCAGAGCCCGAGCACGCTCCCACCTGCTGCTGCCCGACTGCCTGCTGCCCCTGCACTGCTGGGGGGTGGGGGTGGTGGGAGACATGAGTGGGGGCCTGGTGGAGGGTGCCCCTGGTGGCTGGGGTGTGGGGGTGGTGGGAGACATGAGTGGGGGCCTGGTGGAGGCTGCCCCTGGTGGCTGGGGTATGGGGGTGCAGGGTGACATGAGTGGGGGCCTGGTGGAGGCTGCCCCTGGTGACTTGGGGGTGGGGGTGATAGGGGACATGAGTGGGGGCCTGGTGGAGGCTGCCCCTGGTGGCTGGGGGGCGGGGGTGGTGGTAGACATGGGTGGGGGCCTGGTGGAGGCTGCCCCTGGTGGCTGGGGGGTGGGGGTGCAGGGGGACATGAGCAGGTGTGCAGGGTAGTCCCCTGTTTTGTGGGCTGCCTGCAGGGGCCGTGGAGGGTGTACAGGGAACACCTGTGAGGACCCACCCAGCCTAATCGCGTGTGTAACTTCCCACGCACCCCTGTAATACACGTACCAAGCCAAATCGCGTGTGAGAATTCCCGCGCATACCTGAAATACACGTACCCTGCTGAAGTCGCGTGTAAAACTTCCCGCGCACCCCTGAAATGCATGCGACCAGGCTATTCGCGTGTGGAACTTCCCGCGCACCCCTGAAATACACGCGCCCAGGCTATTCGCGAGTGGGACTTCCCGCGCACCCCTGAAATACACGTAGCACGCTGGGAGACATGAGTGGGGGCCTGGTGGAGGGTGCCCCTGCACTGCTGGGGGGTGGGGGTGCTGGGAGACATGGGTGGGGGCCTGGTGGAGGGTGCCCCTGGTGGCAGGGGGGTGGGGGTGATGGGGGACATGAGTGGGGGCCTGGTGGAGGGTGCCCCTGCACTGCTGGGGGGTGGGGGTGGTGGGAGACATGGATGGGGGCCTGGTGGAGGGTGCCCCTGGTGGCAGGGGGGTGGGGGTGATAGGGGACATGGGTGGGGGCCTGATGGAGGGTGCCCCTGCACTGCTGGGGGGTGGGGGTGATAGGGGACATGGGTGGGGGCCTGGTGGAGGGTGCCCCTGGTGGCAGGGGGGTGGGGGTGATAGGGGACATTGGTGGGGGCCTGGTGGAGGGTGCCCCTGCACTGCTGGGGGGTGGGGGTGGTGGGAGACATGGATGGGGGCCTGGTGGAGGTTGCCCCTGGTGGCTGGGGGGTGGGGGTGGTGAGAGACATGGGTGGGGGCCTGGTGGAGGCTGCCCCTGCACTGCTGGGGGGTGGGGGTGCAGGGGGACATGAGCAGGTGTGCAGGGTAGTCCCCTGTTTTGTGGGCTGCCTGCAGGGGCCGTGGAGGGTGTACAGGGAACACCTGTGAGGACCCACCCAGCCTAATCGCGTGTGATAATTCCCGCACACCCCTGTAATACACGTACCTGGCCAAATCGCATGTGAGAATTCCCGCGCACCCCTGTAATACACGTACCAAGCCAAATCGCGTGTGAGAATTCCCGCGCACCCCTGTAATACACGTACCCAGCCGAATCGCGTGTAGAACTTCCCGTGTACACCTGTAATACACGTACCCAGCCAAATCGCATGTGATAATTCCCACGTACCCCTGTAATACACGTACCCTGGCCAATCGCGTGTAGAACTTCCCACGCACCCCTGTAATACACGTACCAAGCCAAATCGCGTGTGATGATTCCCGCGCACCCCTGTAATACACGTACCTGGCCAAATCGCATGTGAGAATTCCCGCGCACCCCTGTAATACACGTACCCAGCCGAATCGCGTGTAGAACTTCCCGTGTACCCCTGTAATACACGTACCCAGCCAAATCGCGTGTGATAATTCCTGCGTACCCCTGTGATACACGTGCCCTGGCTAATCGCGTGTAAAACTTCACGCGTACCCCTGTAATACACGTACCCTGGCCAATCGCGTGTAGAACTTCCCATACCCCTGTAATACACGTACCCTGGCTAATCGCGTGTATAACTTCACGCGTACCCCTGATATGCACGTTACCCGCTTTGCGTTCCTTGTTTGGCAGCCCTGTAGACTGGTCCAGGGTTAGCGCAGCCCTTTGCGATGATTTAGCGATTTTGATGGCTTTTCCTTGCGCGAGGGCGTTCTTGGGGGCGTTACTGGCGCTGCTGCAGGGTCGCTGCGATACTCTGCGCCATGGCTGGTTTGGGAGCCTGAAATCCATGAATACGCTGTGCGCGGAAATCGGTTTTAGCGCACGTGCCTGGCGCAGACAATCGCACGCGGACACTCTGCGCCAGCCGCTTGCGACACTTTTCTGCGAAATTCTATGAATTACCCTGAAATGTCTTTTGAAGCCGGGGTCTGGAAAAACCTGTCCTGCTGGTTTCACAGTAAATGAATTATTTTTTGGAATAAAACATCCTAAATGTGTTTTCAAAACAAAACCCCCATCACATTCTATGCAAAGACAGGGCCTTAATTCAACATTTCACTTTTAAACAGATATGTTTCTTGTTTCTAAAAGCACCATTTGACATGTGGTCAATTTTCCTTGGCTGTCACTTGACAATGTGGCCTTCTCACATTCATTTTCTGAATGTTTCCAAAGCCCCAGTCATGTTTCTAATGCACAGGAAGCTGTCCAAATAAAGATCCCCTGAAACTGACATGAGCTAGGAGAGGGAAAGGGCTTTTTTATAAAGAATTCAGCTATGTTACTTTGTTCCAAAGTTAAGCATTTTTACGTACAGCTTGGAATGAAGTTCTTTGTGATTTCACACATTTTTCCTGACACAGCCTGTCATTCAGCGAGAAATGCCCCCTTTAGCTGGAGCACAACCTGAATATTGGTGGACATAGCTGGGTCTCACTGGATCAGAACTGTGTACTGTTGAACAGATGAAAAAGAGCATCAGAGCGCAGTCATTTTAAAAAAGCCGAATAATTTCTTTTTCAGTGAAGTTTTGGGCTGGCAGCCTAGCAGCGCTGCCTTTGAATTATAGTCTTTTTTGTGCAAATGAACATTTCTCTGGTGCTACTGAAGAAAGTATCAGCAGCAATTCTCTGGGTATTTGGTGTTTAATCTCGCCCCATGTGTGGCTGGTCAGACAGCACAGCCATTATCTTGGTGATTACAAAATGCAGTTTTTAAGGCAAGGTGATAGTGGCCAACAGCGCCAGTGCAGCCATTCTGCCGGTGACTGCTGAGATGTGGTTTGGTGATGTAGGGGAGTTCTGCTGGGTGGTCAAGGTATCCCACATAGCACATGGAACTGATATTCGTATGGGTCTGCTAACAATTTATAAAATCTATAAATAAATAAATACTTAAGAAGGAGTATTTCCATTCAATTAGTCTCACTAGGAATAATGAAACATTAAAACCAGGGAGGCATTGGTTTGGAGGTTGCAGAAAACATAGGCTTGAACTGGCTAAGCCACTGTTGGAAGTAATTCTGATGTGGCTCTGAAGTCCTATTCCAGCTTTTAGATGGTGGAGCCAGGAAAGATCAAATTCATCTGGGGAGAAATTGTTTCCAATAGGAAAACACTTACATATATGAATTGTTTAGAATTGTTGGCAGGCGCGTCTGCAATATGAATGAATTCTATAACAGTGGTGGATGGACCACCCTCTTACGATTAGAGCAAGGTGATGCAGTCTATTAACATCTTGGGGTGGCCAAGGTCAAAAAGCTAAATGAAATTGATGAGAGACCTGAGATATTGACTAGATCACATTGGCACCCTGCATATTGGGTGCAGCAAATCAGGCTGCCCAAAAGACAGGCTGTATTCATTGATAATGACCCCTGGTCTGTGCAAGCTGGTGGCTGCTCCTGTTGGCTCCACCTGCTCTACCTGTTTGCTGTCTCCACCTTACCCTCTTGAGTCCCTCGCCTTAACTGGTCACTGACCCTTCACCTCTTCTTAATTTCCTTCTATGATATCCTTGCTACCCTCATGCTCCTCCGACCTCCTAGAAGTGGAAAGTTGAATGTTCTGAGAACTCCCAGCAGTATTTGCCAGGCAGCCATCTTGTTGGTAGTTTTTATTTTTTTCTGGGAAACACTGCACGTGACACACCCCAACCTATTTTCCCACAAAAGAATAACTATTAGCACCTCAAACATTAGGCTAGCGTGCTAATGGAGACAATAGCAGCATCTGAATGCCATTCCGGCCAGTAACAGCCATAACCTCATGCAAGGCCCCACTAAACCCCTCAGAAACTGCCATTTTCACCCCTGTATTGGACTGGAGGAAGTGTATCAGAATTCCTGGCAGCTCAAGGATGGTAGAACTTTAATTTTAGATCTAGAGATTTGTATGTTTTCCAGGAGTTCTTGGGGTTATAGGTGGTAGATTGTTTTGTTTTGAACTCAACTGTTCTTGTTTCTGGGAACCATATCCGGGCACAGACTTAACGACTGCATGTTTTACGTTTGTAGGTGATCAATGGGTACGTGCTTCCTCCATTTCCTATGATTTATAGGGTAATTCCCAGAGTGTGGAGGTGGCACGAAAACGTGTGCATGTTATCCATCGCTTATGGAGTTTTTTCTAGTGCAGTTTCCAAATGTTATCTTATAGCGAAGGCTACAATATGATAATTTTGAATGGCCTTGTAGTGGTGACACCCCATACCCTTTCAGAATTCTCACCACTATATGAGTATGAATCATGGTCGCCTGGAAGCCAAGGAGATATAAATGTGCCTTTATTGTGTGGTTTCATTGGGGCTAAAGTTGAGACGAGGTTAGGATTCCATTGGGGCTAGAATTGAGACAAGGTTGGGATCCCTTTGGGGCTAAAACTGAGACAAGGTTAGGATCCTGTTGTGGCTAAAGTTGAGATGAGGTTAGGATTCCTTTTTGGCATTAGAGGGCAAAGTAATGAATTTCATATCTTGCCGTTTCATGAACCCATACGTTATCCGACGCTGAATGCATGCATGTGACCAATCACAGAAGAACATGCCACAAGCAAATATACCATCAGTGATATTACCCTGCACTCACTTATACAGGGGGCATGGTGCAGAGTTGTAGATGGTGAGGGTTGCGCGGACGGACAGACAAAATGACATATTTTTTAAAGATTTCTTAATTTTTAACCTCTTAAAATATAAGCTGTCCTAAAATAAATTGGCTCTAATCTAAAGAAAAGAAAGGTAAAATTGTGCTTGGCGGGATGTCTTGCAAAAAATCTCAGTTTCGCCATCCAGATACGTATTCTGGTCTGAGTTCTGCCCCTACCACTTAATACAGAGAAAATAACCCAACTCTTAACACAAAAGTGCCATCACCCAAACAAAAGAATGGTGACTGGTTTGGGACCTCACCGTAGTGTCTCTTTCTCAAAAGAGCACATTTCCTGTCAAGGCACCAAGTTACCTTTATAGCCCCCACCCTCTCTTTAGTATTGAGTCTCAGTCACTGTTTAGTCTCCATTCCTTGGGATTAGCAGACTCTCAGTCTCAGGTGTGTATTCATCCTTTGGGTTCTTCCTGGCACCTAGGTCCACACCAGGTAGCTTCCTGGGGTTCCCCACCAAGGAATCCTGCTGTATTCTCTCTGATAATTATTTCCTGGTTTGTGGCCCTCCCTGGGGTCTTGGGTTCCTCACCCCACCTTGGGGTTTATCACTCACGCCCTCTTGGAGTCTGGTTCCTTACACGCCAGCTTGGGGCCTGTCTTTCAACCCGCCTTTGGATTTCGTTTCTTAGACCCCACCTTGGGGTTGGGCTCTCACCGTGCCTTGGGGTCTGGTTTCTTTCAACTCGCTTTGGGGTCTCTTTCACCCTGTCTTGGGGTCTGTCTTTCACCCCGCCTTGAGGCTGATTTTACGCCTCGCCTTTGGGTTGGTCTTTCACCCTGCCTTATGGTCTGGCTTTCATCCCACCTTGGGGTTGGTCTTTCACCCTACCTTGGGGTCTGCCTTTTACCCCACCTTGGAATCAGTCTCTGATCCCGCCTTTGGGTCCCCTGGGGCCTTTCTGCCCACAACCCAGTTCCCTGGAGCAACAGCCTACCTTCTGTTTCTGAATGGTGCTACTCCGGGCAGGCATTCCAGGATGGTGATGAGGCTTCTCATGCTCGGCTTCTCCCTCTGGTCCCGCGTGGCTATGAGCATTGGCTCCCTTCCCACTGTCATGCTGCAAAATTCCTGCTTTTGCTTCTAATTGTGGTTATTCGTTTCTGCTCAGGCACTGTCCTCTGCTTGAGGCTCTACGGGATCAAGCCCTTGTGATCTGCCTCTTGGCAGGGCTGCCTTGCATTCTATGGTCATGTCTGCACCGTGGTTCAGCACGGTAGGTGTCTGCTTCCGGCTTCCTGCCACACCTCACAGGAGGAGGTTTCCCAAACTCTGCTGGTGGCTCTCCTTTCCTTCCTCAAAGCTGGTTGGAGCTTTATTTTCTCCACAACAAAGGGGTGTGTCAGTTCTCCGGTCTCTTTTTATAGTATTGTACGGTGCCTGGAAGGGGTCAGAAACCACACCAGCCAGTCGTGTATCTATTGTCACAAAGGTTAATTCCATTATAACTAAAAAAGCTGTTTGTTTCTTTGGGCCATGGGAGGATAACATAGATCTCGATCTAGGGATTGCCTATTTTATAAAGGGGAGTCACCCCCAGTGAGATCCTGCATGCCCTGTGCTCTAAGCTTAGCAGGCTCACATCTCTAGTCCCAAAGTGGTTGGCTCCCTCTGGGGAGGCGGGACGAATTCCCTGGATTCGTCACAATTGAAACACTTTAATTTCTCTGTAGAACCATCTATTTCTGAGGTGCCCAACGAATGCTGGAGTATTTTAGATAGAGCTACAGCCATTTAAGGGGTCTATCTCACAGCGGATGCTGCCTTCCTAAACCCAAGGTGGAGGTGCTCTGTAGAACATGGACTTGGTTAACTGCAGTGTGACCTGTGTGGTCTACTCGAATGCACCTCTGTTGCATTAAAATGTATTGCTTTTTTGCACATGTGATTTGCTCAGAAACATGGCTGTTACATCTCTGATATGCGTACACTGATCTAAAGCCCTACAAATCTTCAGAGAAATACAAGGTCAAAGAGTAAACACAATGAATTGTGCAGTAATTAGGCCATATTCCTGCAGAATTAATGCGGACATTTACAGTTACCGCCAATCTGTCCGGCGGGATTCCTGCAAAATTACGAGTGGTGGTAAAGCAGTGTAAATCCCTATTTTTGAAGTCCATGGGCCTCATGTCAAGTGTGGCGGTCCGGAAACAAGGGTGCCGGGAAGCTTACCGGCACACTTGTTTCCAGACCGCCACACTACGAGTCTGCCTGCAGGGGCCGTTGCGCCTGGCAGGGTCAGATCTGCCAGGCGCAACGGCCCCTGCAGACCGACTTTTCACGGAAGCACCAGCACCGTTAGCAACGGTGCTGCTGCTTCTGTCTCCCCACTCCAATGGATGGGACTCCACGGGAATGGGGAGTTACTGAATCTGCCGCCTGACTTTGCGTGCCGCCGGGACTTGTAATGTCCCGGTAGCACCGGGAAGTCTGGTGGCAGACTCAGTGTTTCTGGGTTGGCAGCAACCCGCCGGTGGCACTGGCGGGTTATCGCCGACCTCACAATGAGGCCCCATATGACTTCAGGGGGATTTTTGTTGGATTTACCACAAGTGGTGATTCTGCATGCTAAATGTGCTGATTTTTGGCCATAAAGTGGAGGATTTACCGTCACAACATTTGCTGGAGGGAAATATGCCACTTCAGGGTCAATCCCAGAATTCTGCTGTGCAGTAAAATCGCTGTAATTCCTTTAATGTCCAAAAAAGTGGCAGTAACGGAATTACTGCCACTTTTATACTGAGCTACTGAACTTGTAATGAGGCCTGAGGAAGGGTCCCACTCGATGAAAATCAGAAATACTACTGCTGGCCCCCGAGAAATAAGTCATTTTGACTGGCAAGCAATTCAAGAAAGCAATGCTGGCTTTCAGAACCCCTGGGGAGCGCATCAATCACTCCCAAGCTTTGTATATTGCGCAAAAAGCTTTTGGATTCTTTTTAAAAATCAGCAAAAGTTTCCCTTAGGTGTGAGAGGCAGGTGACTCTCTGCCTCCTTGAAACGCGCTTGAATGAATTGGGACTTTATTGAAAGGCACAGTAAATAAAGCTTGCAATGTTTTTATTGATTTAGCCTATTTTACTACATTATATGAAAATCCTGAGATTTTTTTCCAGAAGCCCTCCAAATAAATTATCATCTTCGTCCTCATTAGGTCAGAAGCGAGGTCATTCTTGGTTAAAACTGTCCCTGGTTGTGCTCCAATTCCTTGGCATAGAACAGAATTATGACAGTTGCACAAACACTGCATAATCAGGCAGTCCTAATGTCTTCTCAAAATGTCATCATACACAGGACCTCTCAAGGTAAAGAATAAAACCGACTGAGCAACATTACTGCGCAGCTGTATAAGATACCAGGCCCAAAGCTGGCAGCCTCCTGTTGCAAGCTGGAAGCCTCCTGTTGCAAGCGCTACTGTATAAGAAGCGAGGCCCAAAGCTGGCAGCCTCCTGTTGCAAGCGCTACTGTATAAGATGCCAGGCCCAAAGCTGGAAGCCTCCTTTTGCAAAGAGTTACTGTATAGGATGCCAGGCCCAAGCTGGCAGCCTCCTGTTGCAAAGTGCTACGTATAAGATGCCAGGCTCAAAGTTGGAAGCCTCCTGTTGCAAAGCGCTACTGTATAAGATGCCAGGCCCAAAGCTGGAAGCCTACTGTTGCAAGCGCTAGTGTATAAGATGCCGGGCCCAAAGCTGGCAGCCTCCTTTTGCAAAGAGTTACTGTATAGGATGCCAGGCCCAAGCTGGCAGCCTCCTGTTGCAAAGTGCTACTGTATAAGATGCCAGGCTCAAAGCTGGAAGCCTCCTGTTGCAAAGCGCTACTGTATAAGATGCCAGGCCCAAAGCTGGAAGCCTCCTGTTGCAAAGCGCTACTGTATAAGATGCCAGGCCCAAAGCTGGAAGCCTCCTGTTGCAAGCGCTACTGTATAAGATGCCAGGCCCAAAGCTGGCAGCCTCCTGTTGCAAAGCGCTACTGTATAAGATGCCAGTCCAAAGCTGGCAGTCTCCTGTTGCAAAGCGCTACGTATAAGATGCCAGGCCCAAAGCTGGCAGCCTCCTGTTGCAAAGCGCTACTGTATAAAATGCCAGACCCAAAGCTGGCAGCCTCCTGTTGCAAAGCGCTACTGTATAAGATGCCAGACCCAAAGCTGGCAGCCTCCTGTTGCAAAGTGCTCCTGGATAAGATGCCAGGCCCAAAGCTGGCAGCCTCCTGTTGCAAAGCAATCTGCTGCTTTCGAGCTCGGCTTGCACTATACGCAATACAATTAAAAAAGAAAGAATGTAATATGGTCAAAAATAAAAATAAATGTATTTGTGATATATCTGTGCAGTGCACACTTGTAAATACGGTATCTTTACAGACTAACATATATTATAAATGAAGATACTTCACACTGTGTAACCTTTTCATGCTCTTGTCATTTCACAGGCAATTTCATTTTCCTGCTGTAATACTGAGTTGTTTGCTGGGGGAGGAAAATATGATAATGACGATGCCCCTCCCCCCTCTTTCTCTCCAGCGTACCCCCCAGATCCCCAACTACTGATAATGCGTGTAGGACATCCATAGCCTACTCCCCATAAACTTTTAATCTTCGTCGCTTTATGAATATTGATTGGGGGGGCTTATCGACAGGCCACCTGCCGTGGCGGCCGCGGCTATTGATAACCGATGCCACAGCTACTGGAGTTCAAAAAGCGGCAGTGGGCTTTCATGTTTGTAAACAGTATTGAACTGCATAATAAGGCGGCCATTAGACAACGGGATTAAACGCCAACGAACACAGAGCATGTGGGAGATTAAATCCGGAAGCAGTTCATTAACAGCTGAGCTGTGCGCTGGCAGACTGGAAGCGGCAGCCAATTAAAATGCCACGTATGGATCTGGGGGAAAGTTTGTGTCATTTCTGTAAAGTCAGCTCTAAGTTCTGGAACTGTGTGGAGCATATGGCGCCCCGCTGATGAGAGCTCGCAGTTTAACCCCGGAAGTAAATGGCCCTTGGGTGGCACCGATTGTCCTCAGCTCTGAGGGAACGCCAGTGGTTCGGGAACTGTCCACCGGTGATTGACAGCTTGTCCCTCTCTCCGGGCTTTTCAGAGGTAGTAGGCGATCAGGCTCTCGCCACTGCACACATCTCCTCCTCGCCGCTGAAAATGATCAGAACAAGTGTAAAGGGCTGCGATTTGAAAAGAGTATCCTTTGACACGCACTACCTTTGATAGGAAGTTAAGCATGGAAGTGTTGCATGATGGTACAACCCACATGCCACGGGTCTTAAGACTCTAAAATGGCCTGCACCTTTGGCAACTGGTATTCTAGCAATATAGCCCACGCTGCGAAGCAGACGGGCCGGATAACAGGCCTGCCAGCCCAGCCCTAAGTAGGGCAGAGTGAAACCAGGGTCATCATTAGCACTCGGGGCACACTCTGGGGTGCTAATCGGGGTATCGGTTTTAGTGTGGGCTATTAGGTGGCAGCGCCACCTATAAGCCACATCTATTGCATTAGAGTACAGATAGGGAGAAATGGCATATGAGGAGGGGCACAAAGCCTGAAGGTGTTGTTTGGTTATTTGCCCACCCATTGACTGCCCATGGCCATGCTAATCCCTATGAAGGTTCTCACCCAAAAATATCTTAACGAGGTGTGCTTTCAGCCGCTTGATTTATAAGCATTATTATTATTTTTTTTTTATTTTTTTTATTTAAAAGTTGTTTTAATCAAGTATATCTTGATTTTTCAACATACAAAATTAACATAACGTATTTAAAATTAAAAAAGAACATATTATGAAAAATAAAATTGATATTAACAAGAATTACGTCCATATGCAGATTTACATAGTTAATAACAACAACTAATTAGATACAGATTTAAACCTAATCACTTTAGACAAAATAAGAGCATTCAAAAAAAGCAAGTAATAAAATAAATCCTGTAACTAAAACCTGATTAGTGAACTTCCTTCAGTGTGACTTTGCACACTAACTTTGCCTTTAAGTCCCAAGCTATACAAAAAACTCAATATTGCATATCTAACAACTTTCAACTGACTATTAAATAGGAGAGACCAGCAACGTGTTTGAGACATGGTCATGTACCCAGTAAATAAATGTTCAAAATGCACAATTCTTTTTGCTTGCAAACTTTGGCATTCAACACATAAGTGTTGCATTGTTTCAATGGCTAATTGACAAAACCGACACAAAGCATCGTCTTTTCTGATAATTCTGCGATGGCACAGAATTTCTTTTACGGGCCAGATATTTAATCGAAATCTTAAATAATCATCCCGCTGTCGGGAATGTGGGAACATCATTAGGTAACTTTCTGTTTCCCCATAGCGCTTTAAGGCAAATGGGTTTTTCTTAAACTTTTTGTATAGGAGACATGCAGATCTTGTTTTTATCCAGTCATCCTCCCATATCCGTTTTTTTGCCTTAGTGGGATTGCCTAGCAATAGTGCCATTGAAAATCCAATATTAATAATGATTTTTTCTGCGTGATTTCTCCAAGACACTGCAAATGGATCATCAGATCTTAAAAGGTAAATATCAATCATTCCTAACAACCCAGGCTGATTAACACTCAATATGCATTTGCGATACAACGAGCATAGCCTCCACTTGTAGATGGCATATAAAGACAGGAGTCCTAGCTCGTGTCGCAGGATGCAAATGGGTTCTGACAATGGGAGGTTAAGAACACGCTTCCAATAGCATCCTTCCATAATGGCCCAGTATTGATATGATTTTCCCAAGACAGCCTCTGAACCATAAAGAATTACCGGAATAAATTTTTGTCTATAATAAACCAATAATGGTACTATTGAAAACTTACAATATTTACTCCTTATTAGTCTGCTTTGTGATATAGCCATCGTTAGACGCTGTTTTAGATGTTGATGATTCACATTCTTATCTGGTGAGTTACTTATGAAGACCCCCAAATAGATGTAAGAGGAAACTGAAGACAGGTTGACATTTTGTAAAGGCCATTTGTAGATGGCTTTCCTTTGCATGCTTTTGCCAAACTGCATAACCTTTGTTTTACTTAAATTGAAGGAAATACAGTTCTTTTTAGTGTAGGTATCCAACGCACACAAAAGTGCCCGTAATCCTTTGGGAGTCTTTGAGAATAACACCATATCATCAGCATAAAGTAGGTAGGTAACATTAACCCCATTCATTTTGGGTGGATCTGCCACAGTTTTACTAAGGTCTACACCAATGTCTGAGATAAAAAAAGTAAATAAAGCAGAAGCTAGCAAACAACCTTGTTTCAACCCACATGCAGTCTTAATTGGGTCAGACAATAGTCCCTCACTAGAAAGTTTGATTTGTATCGAGGTATCTGTATGTAAGTCAATTATCCACTTGACAATTGACCAGGGACATTTTTTATCCATAAGTTTTTTAAAAAGAAGTTCACGAGGAACAGCGTCAAACGCCATTTTAAAATCTATAAATGCTGCATAGAGTGGCTGGTGTTGGTGGGAAGCCTTTTGAATAATACTTGTGAGGGTAATAACATTTATAGTCGTCCCATTTCCAGGCAAAAATCCTGTTTGGAAGATGTCTCGATAGTTATTTTCTTCCAACCAAATGTTAAATCTATTCAGGATTAGACGGGCGAAAATTTTCCCAGGACAATCCAAGAGTGCTATGGGGCGGTAAGCAGCTGGGTCATCACGCTTCCCTTTCTTAAATATGGGCAGAATGATGGACTTCTGCCAAGATTTAGGAATGACCCCTGTCGAGATGACTTTGCTAAAGATCTGATGGAGGATCATTGCCCATTCTTGTGGGTGATCTTTAAGTGTGCTATTATGGAGACCATCCGGGCCTATTGCCCTCGAGCGACTCAAGTTTTTAATACATATCAGTATATCATTGACGGTGATGGTAAAAAAATGGGACCAGCCTAGGGAGTATGTCTTTGGAATCAAGTTCGAGAAGGACGATGCACAAAGCTTTTCACAGTAAGTTTTCCAGATTGCATTTGAAATAGCAATTATTTGAACAGCATCCTGTGTTCTATGCGTGGCCTCATTTAGACAAGCCCATATACCACTAGTGGATTTCTTAATAATCTGGGACATCATGGTTTCCCCATTTTGCTGATAGCGCACAGCTCTCTGACCCTTTAGCCATGTTCTATAGGATGCTTTTAATTTTGTTTTCAAAAGCAAACGATCGATTTTAGGGACAAATTTTAAATTACGTAGGTCTCTTCGCAATTCAGCTTTCTTAGACTGTACTATTGGGTCAAAGGGATGACAATGTTTATGACGAACACTCAGGTCTGGCAGTTTTACCTGCTTAAACAAGTGCATTACTGTAACATAGTAGTCCGTTGACCCAGAAGACCCAAGCAGGGCCTCATGCAACTGTTTTAGTCGATTTCTATTCCATCTCACTCGCGTACCGCTGTTATTTCCAAAATTTGGATAGGGATGGGTCTCAACCATAGGCGAAATTACAGATGATGACCTTGAATATCGCATAGTTAGCTTATTATGATCACTATGGTCGGTTGCAACCACTTGCATAGATTGTACATAATTTAAAAATGTCTTATGGACAAAAACATAGTCAAGTATTGCCCGTTGTGACCCTCTACTCCATGTATACTCAGCAGGGATATCCCCTACGATGGCACCATTCAGCATTACAAATCCTCTCTCGTGCATCATATTTGTCCAAGTTAATTCATCATCATTATGTTCAGTATAAGTTTGTGATAACAAATGGAGATTTAAATCCCCTACTATGATGGTTTGACAAATGTTACCTTCAAAAGTCAGGCGATCGAGAATCGAATTTAGTGACCCAAAAAAAGAATCTGCGGTCATATTACCTCTGCTCCAATAAATGTTGACAATAACCAAAAGCTCACCACCTCACTGGAGTCTAACAATTTGAAAATATGAGGATGGAGAGACTAATTTTTCACTTACAAAACCTGTAGCTTTCTTGACTGCAAGCAATAGACCACCACTGGGACGACCTCTGTGATGTTGAATGGCCGGAGTTATAATTACATCATAGGACGTCCAGATGGGGCAGTCAACAAGCCAGGTTTCCTGTAAGGCTACCAGATCATAAGTTGCCAAATCTCTACTAGCAAGGTCAAATAAATGCTTATGTCCTCTCGTGTTCCACGAGAGTAGGCTACCTGTACCGGCATTATATTATGATCTAGCAAAGTAGTCCTGAAATGCCACCATTCGTGGAGCAGAGTTTACAATCTGATTCGATTCTCTATTCTTGGTAGACTGATATGTCCTGATTTGAGCTTTGTCCATCACATTATTTGTTATAAAAGGGTCTTGATACAAATTAAAACCCAATTCATATAGGACTGTTTTAGATTGCCACAATATATTCATTACAATTGTCGATTGAAGATGGATTCTTGCTTCGGAAGGGTCATTTGTATTAATAAATTCAACCAAGGTTATATCTGTTGATGATATATCAGACAGGGACGGGATTTCACTGCATATGTTCAAAATGCTAGCCCGATTTAATACATATTTGGGATAAGGGTCTTCGCGACATCTGATCACTAGGCAATTAGACTTGGACTTGACTTGTGGTTTATTACCATCCTTGAAATTCATATTGCGGGCTTGAGCATTTGTCTGGAGACAAAGGCTTGATGGCATATCATTTCCTTGCGCTATTCGATTGCCCAACTGCGCCGGACCCTTTAATAACTGGCTCACGTCAGGAAAACGCAATGATTGCGTACCTCCAGCCCCTTGGCAACTTTGGCTGGCTTCGCCGATATAAGCTGCAATCGAAGATTTTATGATATCTCGAATGTCCTGGGTCTGAATGGCAGCTTCAGGCCGCGACATCTGTTCATGTATTTGCGAGATGCCATGTTGTTGGGGCAAGGAAACACCCGAGACATCTACTGATTGACGGGGCAGGGCTGAAAGCTCGGTTCGGCCAGAAGAGTCAACTTGCAATGGAAGAAAGGGGCCTAATTTTGTATTCACATCATTTTGTAGGTGGGTTTGACTAATTATTACTGTTTTTGGTTTTTCCACTAAAGCAGAGGTCTTCTCCACATTAAAACCCTTAGTTACCATGGAACTTACGCTGTTCAAAGGTTCGGTAGAAGCCCCGGGTATGTCTGACATGTATGATTTGATGGATGTTCTAATTTCCTCTCTGAGTACCGCTAAATTCACTTGACTCAGAAGCCCATCACTCCCACCCGTGGGTGGCCTGGTCTGTATGTCAACATGTCCCACATTACATGGTCCTACACCATCGAAATTATTATCACTGGGGTCAGTATTATTTAATGTTTTTGAAGAATTAGTGCACCGTGCCGAGTCTTGGGCACCCATGCCAGCTGAAATAGTGACCAAATCGTCCAGGGGCCCATAAGGCATGAAGGTTTGAATAGCTTCTTTGGGGCCTGATTTTACCAAATTGTCTTTTCCAAGTTTTGCAGTTTGTTTACGTCTAGAAAGGGCTTTGATGAACTTACGGCCTGCAACCTGGGAACTGGCACCTCTGCCTTTCGTAAATAGTTTTCTGGAGGCAGTGGGCAGCGGGTCAGTAACTACCGCCGATGTTTTAGTTAGATTCATCGTAATAGGTTTAGATGAAAAGAATGTATTGTTTAGCAATACTGTGGTAGGTAAGGTCTCTTTCTCCTTGATCTGGCCATCAGGGTCATGGGTAACTATGCTATCAATACATTTGCTGAGATTGTTTTGTACTGTATCTCTATTGGATATAGATGGATCAGATTCGGCAACCATTTGCCCGGCTAGGTGATTACAACCATTGGGATCTACCTCACACAGACTTCGGTTATTTTCTGTTTCAGACAGCACACACACTTGTATACAATCAGCATTCATTATGCTACATGAATCAGGCCGATAGCCTTGAACAGTCTCAACATTGGACCACAAGGTCACTTGCTCGACAGGCGGTTTTTGTGAAAGCACCGCTATACCATTACTGCATTGCTCTAGTAAGATGGTTTGATGATTGAGCTTACCATCTAGTACTTCGTAAAGCTTCGCTAATGCAAGCAACGCAGTATTCATGGCGCTAAGAGTATTATTAAGCGCCGGGGCTTCTGGAAAAGAAAACCGCTTGGAGCAGTTCTTATTAATGAAAAAGTCAGACTCTCGATGGGGTTCCTCAAACCTTGTCCTTCGAGGAGTCGGAGCAATGAAAGAGGGCGATTCATCAATACAATTGGAGTTAGACATTTGATTATTGTCTGGGGGGTTTGATAACAATTTTCAGTAGGCTTCACCCCTCCTCCAGAATTGCTTACCTGGTTTTCTGGCCCCATTGTATTATCTGGCTGTAATTGAATTAGATCCCCAGTATTTGAACACATGTACATAACATCAGCTAAGGGAGAGCTCGGTCCTCCCGAAGTGTTCACAAATTCCATGACTTCCATGATTTCCTCATCAATTTCCCCTGGTCGAACAAGCTCCTCATGGGCAGCACACAAACAATGTTGGGCTGCCACTAGGCAACAAAAGGGCTCCAACATTGGCTGCGTGCACACATCAACCTGGGGCCGGGACTCTCCACCACCCTGAGGATCATCCAGAGTACAGGCTGTCACAAGAGTCAAATCAGTCACTTCGCTTGAAAGATTGGGGGTTACATGCACATCAGCAACAATCAATGTACTAGGGATTTCATTCATATTTTCGACTTCGACAGCACCAATGGATTTTACATGTGTGCTAGTAATGGACAAAGGTCCAGAACTATCACTCACACTGGCCTCAGACAACACGCTCTCTAACCCAGTCTCCGAACATAATGATTGTATTGGGGTCAAAGGTGGCGGAGGACTGGTTAACACACGCACATTAGACCCACTCTCTAGGCTGGACAGGGTGTCTTGGGAATAATACAAACGAATGTCAGATGAAAGTGATATTGAGCGCTGGAGATTATGCTTTTTGCGGTTTAGTCTAGTATTAATTTTGTTCGCTGCCATTTCTAAATTAAATAATTGGCCAGGATTAATTACAGGCATGCCTGATGTTAATTTAAATTTTTTACTGACCGTAGTTGACATAATATGTTGGTGATCAACTAATTAGGCAGAGCGAGAGAACAGCCGCAGCACGCTTGCACGCGAGACAGCAAGACAGCCCACTCAGCAACCACTCTTGCTAAACGCGCGCGCTAAACGCGCAGCATTGATGGTTTTGAAGAGGTTGCTGGGAAAGGGGCAGGCAGGAAGTCGAGAAATGACCCAAAAATCGCCAATGACATGGACTGGTTACACAATGTACTATGGAAAAACAGAAAAAATAAGAAAAATGAGCCACTATTCACTGAATAAAGTCAATCAATTCCTTAGTAGACCCTTTTAAAAACAATTTGTACCAAAGTTCCAGTTCCACAGAAGCAAACAAAGTCCAATCCAAAATCGATCTTTGCACAGGAGACAGGACACAGGAGCAGCGTGGGAGACAGCAAGACAGCCCACTCAGCAACCACTCTTGCTAAACGCGCGCGCTAAACGCGCAGCGTTGATGGTTTTGAAGAGGTTGCTGGGAAAGGGGCAGGCAGGAAGTCGAGAAATGACCCAAAAATCGCCAATGACATGGACTGGTTACACAATGTACTATGGAAAAACAGAAAAAATAAGAAAAATGAGCCACTATTCACTGAATAAAGTCAATCAATTCCTTAGTAGACCCTTTTAAAAACAATTTGTACCAAAGTTCCAGTTCCACAGAAGCAAACAAAGTCCAATCCAAAATCGATCTTTGCACAGGAGACAGGACACAGGAGCAGCGTGGGAGACAGCAAGACAGCCCACTCAGCAACCACTCTTGCTAAACGCGCGCGCTAAACGCGCAGCGTTGATGGTTTTGAAGAGGTTGCTGGGAAAGGGGCAGGCAGGAAGTCGAGAAATGACCCAAAAATCGCCAATGACATGGACTGGTTACACAATGTACTATGGAAAAACAGAAAAAATAAGAAAAATGAGCCACTATTCACTGAATAAAGTCAATCAATTCCTTAGTAGACCCTTTTAAAAACAATTTGTACCAAAGTTCCAGTTCCACAGAAGCAAACAAAGTCCAATCCAAAATCGATCTTTGCACAGGAGACAGGACACAGGAGCAGCGTGGGAGACAGCAAGACAGCCCACTCAGCAACCACTCTTGCTAAACGCGCGCGCTAAACGCGCAGCGTTGATGGTTTTGAAGAGGTTGCTGGGAAAGGGGCAGGCAGGAAGTCGAGAAATGACCCAAAAATCGCCAATGACATGGACTGGTTACACAATGTACAAAGTTCCAGTTCCACAGAAGCAAACAAAGTCCAATCCAAAATCGATCTTTGCACAGGAGACAGGACACAGGAGCAGCGTGGGAGACAGCAAGACAGCCCACTCAGCAACCACTCTTGCTAAAAGCTAAAAGCATTATATAGGGCCTCATCACGAGTTGGGCGGAGCAGTAAAAATGTGGCGGTAATAGTGTTACTGCTGCATTACCGCACTGCCCAACTACTGAAGACAAAGTGATGGACACCAACGGGTGGTGTTCGAATTGTCAAGAGAAAGTTTCCAGTTACTGTTGGATTCCGGCAGCCTTCCCGGGCCACCTGCTTTTCGAAATGCTATAACACATCTTCAAGTCACGGACTAGCAACCTGAATGCCGCCGATGTTGTGGCCCTGCGTTAACATTTCCTAAGGTATATTTGCCATAACACAGCTGGTGACAGGTGGTGAAGTTGAGATTTGAGCAATGTCTGCAATGTTGACACTTGCCCACTTTGATTCCCAATCCTTGTTAAACAGCCATGTGCAGTAATCTGTGAATGTTTGACTTTCATGAATTCAAATAATACTGAACCCATAGACCTGGGTCCTTTAAGACGAGGTAGCAATACTTAGAGATGGATGGGGATGCAGAATTTATACATCAATAATCAAACTGACTTAGGAAGTTGGCAAAAGATAGGACTGTTTTATTTGCAGTTATCTAAAACAGGGAGTTACAACAGACATCAACGGACGTCGCAAAGCACGGTCTCGGGTGCATTTCATAAAAAAACAACTCATAGTCAAAATTCATCATCAGTGACGTCACACTACGTGGCAAAATACAAAAACCTACTTGGGAATGTGATAGGCTTACAGGAAACATCTAAGTGTACTTTCCATACTAGCGGGAGTAGTGATTGGGTCTCTAACATCAGGTGGACAACTAAGCCCTCCTCTAGTGCAAGTCATCTTCATTGTCATAAAATACACGACGATCCATTAGTTACACAAACTATAGGACTCTCTGTTACATGGCCCTCTATAATTGGTTGGAATGCTTGCACCCTTCTGGAATATTCCACATGCTAGCAGCACACAAGCTGGTACCCAGGTGCCTGTGGGTTGGTCTTGTCCATATTTCCCCATCCTATTAGTCTCACATCTATCATCACTCTTGCAGTCTGACATTCAATTAAGGCTTTGAACTTGGCCTTGCAGAAGCTCTCTGTGTCTGAGAATAGTATGGTTTTATCTTCTGGTTTCAGTGTAGCTTGACCCAAAGTCTATTTCAATCTGACCATGTGACTGGAGACCACTTGTTTGAGCCTTTTGCTGCATATACTACTATTAAATGATGAACTCTTGATGCCTTCAGTGTTTTTTCATTCCACTTCAAACAGAAGTTCTTTCCTTTCTCACATTCATGTAATTACTGGATGGGCAACCAGGCTCACTGTGGCCTCGACTCTTGGTGCTGGGGCATCCAAGCTTTTCCTGAATTCTCCTTCGCAATTAGCTGTTTTCCAACTGTGCCACACTGAAGCCCTTTCCATTCACGGGGTTCAAGGTTTGCTAAAGTGCATCATAGAACATCCAGGTTCTATACATTCCTATGTATATACATTGGCGCATTGCCGCAATCTATTCACAACATAGCCAGCCTCAAGATCACTTAGTCTACTTGCGTTACTGCATCTGTACAAATGTAAACTGACTTTGCATTTTCTTCAGCGTTTCTTTGCATGAGCATCTTCATTTCGAGCTCGAAATGTTGCTCATCTTTGACACCTCCTCTTCAGAGCTTATATAATGTTTGTAAGAGGATTCAATTCAACACTACAGCTAAGTCAATGCCTAGTCTGGGATACTGAATGGAAACCCTTATTGATATATCTTTATGTCCAGTTCATGCGTTCTGGATGACTACCCCTGTATAACACCCCTCTCTTTGAATAACCCTGACCCCACTGAGCCAAGAAGTAGTTCTGTTTTGCAAGTTAAAGGTTTATTTGAAAATTTAAACAATGTATATATATATCACGCTTTATAATAAATTAATAATTGAATATCACACTTAATCTGATATGATAAAGATTAACAACGGAGAATCTGGCACTAGCACACTTGTGAATAGGAACAGAAGAAGAAGGTGGTAGAGAATACTTAATCTAAGTTCAGATGGATGTAATGTTGAATGAAATGCAATACAGAAAATACTCAATATACGTTCAACAAAACAATGTAATCACTTTTCTCTGGCAATCCCCTCCCCCCCTTTATGCAATGCAAGGAAATGGAAGGAAAGCACACAGTTCTCAGAAATGCAATCAAATGTGATTCAGTTCACCCAGGCAAGTTTACACTACAGAAGTTGGAAACACAGGCCCAAAATGCTTTTATATGTGCTGGCAATGAAGTGAAAAATATGCTAAAATGCTTTTAATTCCCTCTAGGAGGTTCAGGGTGAGTGGTATCAAGTTAATATCAGCCCAGACTCACTTTAGCAAGGATCTAGGAGTAACTAGCAGGTTAAACGAATTTTTGGCAACTGAAAGCAAGAAAACTGCTGTTTTCACACGTTGAGAAATTTGCAAATCGCGGCAAATTCGCGAGTGCGTTTTTCGCGATTACAGCAAAAGTATCGGGGGTAGGAATGCGGTTCTAGGTTCGTAGAAAAGCCACGATTCCCAGCTTTCAGAGGAAAGTTACTGCAAGTCTCTACGACAAACGGTCGCGGAGATATGAGCGATTTTGTGAAGGTTGTTTTTCGGATTTGAAATTTTAAAGTTCAAAAAGACAAGTGCAGCTTGCAACTAGAAAATGACAGGTGACAGTTAGGAGGCAGTTCTACTTAGATTAAATAGATTGAATTATATTATTTTAACTAAGAGATTGGTTCTGCACAGTTTGCTAGGTACTCACACTATATTCTTGAATTAAATGGGCCTCGCCACGGATCTGGTCAGGTTTTAGACTGGACTCTGGTCTCTGCACTTCACAGTGATCTGGGTCAGCTCTCTCTCTCTCTGGATTCTGGAGATTGATGGATTTGAAGTCTGGATCTTTCTGCACAGCTTTCTCTAGAGATTGATGGAGGTAAAGTATGGATTTTCCCGGCAGAGCTTCCAGCTGCAAATGGATTTGAAGGTCCCTATCTGTCCTGCCTGTCTGCTTTTATGTGTTTTGAAAATGGGTGTGTGTGCAGCATCACTAGACCCTACCCCTCTCCACTTGTCATTGGCCAAGCTTTCATTTCTCCCCTGATTGGGGGAGCTAAGTTGTGTCAGAGTGATGTCATTTTACAGCCTGCAGAAAGTCCACTCCTCCTGTCAGCTTGCACACAAATCTAGATTTGAACCAAATACATATTTTCAGAGGTACATATTGTTTAAAATTACACGCACCCATCACATATCACAGGAGGTATACCCTGTCCAAATCTGCTCTTCCTGGGGGCTTGCATTCAGAAATGGCAACATTTGCACTTTTTAACTGATTTTGCAATACCGGACATTACCCCAAATTTACACACATGTGCGCAAGGAGTATGGACATTAGTTGATGAAGTGTCAGATTTTTCACATGCACACATTTTGAGTAATATCCTCTTTTCCGCTAAAACCACCCTGAACATACCACCGGGTCCTAACACGTCTTAAAATGTGGGCAGAAAAATCACAAGAATTATGGTATCATTTAAATAATTTTCACAAGTCCGCTCTATGAGTTATTCATCTTTTTAGAGTTATGTTCTGGCCCCAAAGGGGTGTGGTTTCCCCCCAGCACAAGGTTGAATTTCTGGTTTTTCCAGTTCTGCCAAGCCAGCTTGCTCTCACAGGCAGTGCCCCTCCCCTGTCCTTCCAGTAGGAAGCTCCATTTACGACTCCCGCCAATAAAACATTTGCCTGAGTCAGGACAGGGCTTTGTTCAGAGCTCCTGTATTCTGTGGGGGCTCCCCTTAATTCAATTATCAGAGAGATGGCATATCCTTAGTGTGGCCAGCAAAAGGCAGATAGGCCTGGGAACACAGCTGTGACTCAAGTTTCACTCCTGATGGGGGGTAGTTGCCAGGCAAAATTGGAATCTCTTTAAGCCAGTTTTTAGCTACATGTCATTTCTGTTCCCCAATTTTCTGCATTCAAATAACTAACAATTTTTTTACATATGCAGCTAGAATGCTGATTCTAAGTTTAAAACTATGACATTTCAACAGTTACAGACTATGTGACACTCAAAAGTAGGTCACTCATTTCTTTTAAACATTTAGATTTTTAGTGTCTTTCAGTCCAAATTTACTTAAACTGCTGAAATCCACAGCTCAGCCAGTCTTGTTATAAACCTTCAAGTCACTTCAGAATATAACTTTACATTGGATCCACCTCTCAGTAAGTCTTTCTTTGGCTTGCCTTGGGTTCATTTATTCAGTTTTACACAAAATCTGGTGTTGTTTTAAAACGCCGGCTTTTTGATAGTGGTGAGTACTGGTACTGCACCCCTTTTTTGGATTTAAGAAAATGAATTCCCAACAGTTATGGGTTTGCTTTTGGCAATCAGCATTGCCATTCCCAATGGTTTCAGACTACTGTGTGGGTAGTCCAATGGTGGTTTTAGGCGGTGTCCTTCTGTGCCCATAACATCGGCAAAATGGGTGGCAGCCTATTCTTCATGCACTTCCCTGTGCATTTTCTGGGAAGCTCTGGCCATCATGATGTTTTCCATGTCAGTACTGCACAGTTTTGAGGTAGGGCTTGGATGCGTGGATAAAAACATCCCACAAGCCCCCCTCTTGCGATGGCCATTCTATTTCACTAATGGGACTCGCAAGACCTGGGATGTTTCCTCATCTTCTTCCAATAGATGGCACAGTTCAGCATCTTTTTCTCCATCCGGTCGGATCGATCGGTTCTCCTCGCCGGTCCTGATGGGAAGATTGGGCGGTACCCCGGGCCCATTGGATCTTCGTTCCCGTCTCCGGATCATCCTCCTTGGCCCGTCTCCAGGTTTTCTTTCTCCTAGGACGACAAAGGAAGAGCGGCAATACCTATTCATGGACATTTCTTCCACCACTGTTGAGATAGTGGGGCAGCATATGCATTTCATCATAACGAAACATTACATTCTTATTTTGAAAAAAAACAGTATAACTAAGAGACAGTTTCATGCAAATCACAATATTTTAGAGACTAGATGTGGTATGTTTTATGGTTGGAACTGAATTAGTCTGAGACAGTACCCGCTAGGATTCCAGAGGATTCCTCCAGTTGTTGCAGAGTGTGCCTGGGATGGCAACATTTCAACTGGTTTATGTGGACCCACTTGTCTTCCCCCGCTGCCAAAGGACCTTTGGGGATGTGGATTTTGTAGGCCACAGGGGAGATTTTGTCGATGATCTCAAAGGGTCCCTTCCAGGTGGCAAAAATTTTCGCTGTTTTGCCTGGTTTCTTTGGAAGTTGTATAGATAGACCCGGTCCCCCACCTGATATTCCTTCCTGGAAGTCTTCAGGTCATAGTGGGTCTTCATGCTATCAGCTGATCTTTCTAGATTCCGCTGAGCATAAGCAAAAGCATGTTGAAGGTGTTTCCTTAAATTCTCCACATACTCATGAGTTGTGGAGGCATTTATCAGTGTCTGCTCTTGGGTCCTATAGAGCAAATGCTGAGGAAGTACCATCTTGCGCCCAGTCATCAACTCAAATGGTGACATTTTGGTTGCAGATGAAGGGGTAGATCTGATGGCCATTAGGACCAGAGGTAATCGGATGTCCCAACTTGGCCCAGAATCTGCCACAAACTTCTTTAATATGCTCACAATGGTTCGGTTATATCTCTCTACTGCCCCAGAAGAAGCTGGCCGGTAAGCAATATGCAACTTCCTTTTGACCCCCAGTATCTCCCACATCTTTGTCATTACTTCACTGGTGAAGTGGCTACCCCTGTCTGACTCAATCCTTTGAGGTAGACCGAAACGGGAAAAGATGTGGTTAATCATCAAGGCAGCTGCGGTTTCTGCCTTGCAATTTGGGGCTGGGAGACATTCCACCCACTTGGTAAACAAGCATGTCACAGTCAGCATGTACTTATTCCCCCTAGCAGAGCGAATCACGGGGTCTACAAAGTCGATTTGTAAATCTGACCATGGCAGTGTCATCCCCCTCTTTTGGAGAGGCGCACGGTGCGTGAGGGATGATGGCTGAAATTGTGCACACACAAGACACCCCTTCAAGTATTGGTCGAGGTACTGCCCCATGTGTGGCCAGTATGCAACCTCTCTTAAGATTTCCAATGTTGTGTGAAACCCCCTGTGACCGTCAGTGGCCGCATCATGGGCGTGACTTAACATCAGGCTTCGGAATGAGGTAGGAACCACCCACTGATCGTGGCCAGCTTTGGATTTCCTTACCAGCAAACCGTCTTGGATTCGGAACATTTTTGGACATTTCATCAACACTCTTAGGTCCTCTTTCCCAGTGTAATCGGTATCCGTCAGGGGAAAGTTCTCAGGGTCCTCAAGGTGCTGGTAAAATTTACCAATTATTGGATCCCCCTTCTGAGCGGTAATCAAATCAGCATCACGGGTCTCCTTGCTCCATTGGGCAATTGAAAGGTCGTTGTGAGCATTTGTCTGGGACCTAGTGATAGCAGTGACCTGGATTTCCCCCAACAGGGACTCAATCTCAATTAGATCCCCTTGGATGTCCCCGGTTTTGGCCAGCTGATCAGCTAAGTCGTTTCCAGTTTTGTCTGGTCCCTCTCCTTTGGAATGACCCTTGATCTTTTTCCAATAGATGGTCATCTCATTCGAGGTGACCAGATCATCAATGTTTTGGGTCAAATTCCCATGTTTCAAGGGTTTGTTGTTAGCACATAACATGCCTCTGGTTTTCCAATTAACCAGGTGCTCCACGAACCCGTTCCGTACATAATCCGAATCTGTGATTATGACCAGTTTGTGGAGTTGATGCTGGACAGCAGTGAGGATGGCGGATGCACAGCCATCAACTCTGCCACCTGACTACTTCGGGGACCAATTTTGTACCCAGCGGAGGGTTCTGGGAACTCCTTCACCCATGCATTCCCTACGTCGGCCACCAGTTCTTTTTCCCCGTTGTTGTCAACATGGTACGAGCATCCATCCACATAGACAGTGGGCATTCCCTCACACTTGTCTTCTTCAAAGACTTTGTGTGGGGAATTAAGGTATGCCTCCGTGTTGTCCTTTATTTTTAGACTTTCGTCCTCGAGACAGTTTTCTCTGGCACAATCATGCAAGTCAGCCAGACCTTGCGCGAGGGGATTCTTCTTGTTTTGGCCATATCTGACCTCCACAGGAAAGCCTTGCATTGATAGAATCCAGGAAGTAATTCGGGAATTACTCACATTTCCGGCCCGGATTCTATCACTTTGGAGATATTGCAGAGGCTGGTGTGGAGTCTCCACTATGATGTGTTCCACCTGGATAAACGGGCGGTAATTCTTCAATGCCCACACCATTGCCAGGAGTGCCTTCTCACAATCGTTGAATTTTTCCTCCACAGAGGATAAAGTTTTGCTCGCATAGGAGATTACTTTATTGACCTTGTCATGCTTTTGGTATAATACTGCTGTCAAGCACGTATTAGAGAACCCCGTCTCCAGGAAGAACTCCTTGTTTCTGACAGGGTAAGCTAGGCAAGGCGCTTGTGAGAGGCTTCTTTTGAGTTGTCTTACTGCCTCGGATTGTTCTGGACCCCATTCCCACTTGACCCCCCCCTTCAGGAGATGAATCAGGGGTCTGGTGATCTCTGCGTAGCCCTCAATGAACTTTCTGCTGTAATTAGTCAGTCCAAGTAGGCTCCTTAGTTCCCGCAGAGTTGTGGGGTCTTTCAATTTTTGAAGTGCTTCCACTTTCTTTTCCTGGGGACAGAGACCCTGAGGAGTAATCTCATGCCCCAAGAAATTAACACGGGTTCTACACCACTGTGCTTTCTGAAAGGAAAGTTTTGCTCCGGCGGCCCTCAACTGGGTCAGAAAATAACGGATCTCCGCTATGTGTTCCTCCACAGATGAACTTTTGATGAGGACATCATCTACATAAGCCAGGTTACCCCTCGCACCCAGGTCGGGCATGGCCTTATGTAGGAAAATGTTGAACTCATTACCGGAGTTAAGGTATCCGAAGGGAGTCCGGGTCCATGTATACTGCTGGCCCCCAAAGGTAAAAGCCAGCTTGTATTGGTCCTCCCTACTGACAGGCACAGTCCAGTATCCATTGGTCAGGTCTATTGCAGTGAACACCTGTGACCCCTGGATCTGGGCCAGCCCTTGGTCAATGTAGGGCAGAGGCCATCGGGAAGTATGGACCCGTTTGTTGAGCTCCCTGAGGTCGGCGCAGAGTCTCCACTGGCCGTTTGGCTTCAATATTCCCAGCACCGGGTTATTGAAGGTGCTGTGGACTGGACGGATTATTCCCCGGGACTCAAGGTTCTTAATTATTTCAGTAAGGGACTCCATTGATGCGAGAGGCAAGCGATATTGCTTCACAAACACAGGAGTCATGCCAGGGTCCGTGGGGATTGTTGTTGTGTGGATGTCAGTGCGACCACAGTCATACGAGTCTACCGCAAAGAGATCTTGGAAATCAAAGAAAACTTGTTTCAACTTTTGCTTTTGTTCCAGAGTCACACAGGCATCAGCTAGGTTGACTCTCTCTTCCACCATCTGCCTGAAGCCTGGAAAGACTTCTGGTTTGGCTATCTCCGCGGCCTCCTCCAGCTGGGTGGAGAAGTCCCTGGTCAGAGTGCTGATTTGGACCGGAGGCTTCAGGTGGGACAGGCAGCCCTCATGGACCTGGAAAATCACCTCATCCCTCCTGAAGTCACAAGTCACATCTTCCTTACCATAGGGGCAGGAAGTGTACACCAGGAAGTTCCCCCCATGCCGGGTAAAAATCCTGTCGGGTGTTGTATTGTCATCACTGTCACTGTCAAAGCAGTCCTTGGGGATTGGCCCTAACAGTTCATTACCTAAATCTATGGAAAAATGTCGGTCATCAACCGCCATTCCAATAATGGTGCCTGCGGCTAGAGTAATACTCTTTAAGTCGCTGTTATCCACCTCTATTGGAATGGTGTCATGTTCTATGTTGACTAATGGAGTTGGGTTTACCCCCAACCCTTGCTGTTGGAGAGAAGCGTTTAGATGTATGTAAGCATCAGGGTTTTGGAAATGTTGTCCTCTTTTAACTTTCACTTCCAGGGAGAATTGTCGGGTCCTTTCTGGGATGGTGACTTCCTCTTTGATTTGAATTTCAACTGCATAAGGTAGCAATTGAGCTGACCTAAATGCTTTTTCTGGATCATCAAAGCCCATGGGATTATCCGCTAATCGGGACCAAGCTTTGAAGTTTATCAGGTCCAAACTAATGGCAAAGCGATTGAGAATGTCACTGCCTAAGTAAAAGGCGGCAGGGACGTCTCGCACGACCCAACAATTGTGGATTATGCTCTTGTTGCCAATGGAGATTTTGAGCATACACCTGCTTGGCAGGAGATGTTTGGAATTGGGTGCTTCCAGGTCCATTTCCCATTTGTCTATCAGTTTGAATGTGGGAATGTCTGGATCTTTTGGGAGTTGGCGGAACATGGCTTCGCTGATGAAGCTCTTACCGTTGTTCACACACACTCGAGCGAGAACAGAGTCCTTCCCATCATTTAACTGAACAGGGATGAACAACTGCTCTCCAATTTGCTGAATATCAGCCAGGCTCTGAGCTGATTTCACATCTTTCTGGACTATAGGAGTGGGAGTTTCTGATTGTGGATTAGTATAGAATCTCAGAGTGTTTTCTTCCAGCGTGGAGTACCACTTTAGACTGGAAGGAAGGTGATTTTCAGAAATAGAGAGGACCCCCCATCACCAGTCTGTTGTCCTACTGCTATTACTGTCACGTCTGGAATTTGGCTATTCTGGAAGTGAAATTCTACTTGGTCAGATTTTTGTTCAACCATGTGGCAGGTGCCGTTTAAACTAACATGGTTGACACTCTGTTTTAATTTTATTGGTCGGCTAGTCTGGGTCCAGAGGACCTTGTTTACGCAATCTATTAAGGGTGACAACCTCCTCAGGAGGTCATTCCCTAGTAAACAAGGGGTGCCCTCTGGAGTCACTACTATGACCGGGTGTTTCACCTTGTGTCGCCCGATCTTAATGTCCAAGTCTGCCGTCCCCTCGACGGGAATTTCCTTCCCGTCAAAGTTCTGCAGTTGTCCAGGAAGAGAGGTAAGAGGAATTTGGTAATTCTCTCCCCTTCCTGCATTCAGTTCATCAAAGGCCCTCCTGGACAGAAGGGTAGCTTGAGATCCAGTGTCCACCAGTGCCAAAATTGTAACCTGCCCCTGTACTTGTACCGGGGCATAGTATCTTCCCTCCTTCTCCTCAAGGGGGCACAGATAATGCACATTTTTGGACAACTGGTGGGCTAACTTTCTGGTTTTGGACATTTCAAGAGAAGAACTTTGGGCAGAATTCTGTGGAGAGCCTTGGGAATCTGAAAGAAAAAGTTGGCAACTGGAGATCAGAGCCATTGTGGGTTCCCCTGGCTCCGGTTCTGGGCCGCCCCCCCCTTTTTGGAGGCAGTCATCAGGATGGGTTTGAACCAGGGGATTTTGGTATTGTGGGTTCTGGGATGAGATGATGGGCGGCGGTAGCTCAGTCTCCATATCTCCCCAGTCTGGATTGGAATCCCTTGGGGCCCATTTTTCCTTGGGAGGAGTTCCCCCATCTCTGAAGGAGAAGATCCTTTTCCCAGGATCTTCTGGGGATCCTTCTCCTTCAAATTGGAAGATCTGTACCTCCTCCTCAAACTGTGTCTGTTTGGGTCTTTTGTTTCTCCTACACCCCCTCTGTTCCTTAGGAGGCAGACTTTCAGGGGCAAGAGATTTTGTTTCCGGTTCCTGGGTTTCCAGGGGCTGTTTACAAGTGAAGAAGGAAGCTTCCTCTAAGGCTTTACACCCCCCTTCCCTTTGTGCCTCCTCCCTGGGAACCGGTGTGTTATCGGGGTGCTGCCCCCGTCATTGTTCTGGAGCACCAGGTCCAGAGTTTGGGGCATTCTGCGCCGGCATGCCGATCTGAGGGTTCTGCTGAGCCCTCAGTATGTGACCCAGATCCCGCGCCATATTTTGAACCTGGCGCTCTAACTGGGAAACTCGCTCAGGCTGATACGGGGCCCTGTTTTCTCCCCTGGGCTGATCCCGGGAAGTGTAGCTATCCCTTCTTTGGTAGTACCCCTGGTTGGGAAGATTTGGATATCCCTCCACCCTTGGCCTCCCCTCTCCCGGATTAGGTTGTCTGGGCTCAGGGTATTGGGGAAAGAAGGATGGATGATTTTGGGGCTGGAAATTGGGTGGATACCTGGGGAAAAAGTTCTGCCCAGGATTTGGAGAATTTCTGCCCTCCGGTGGGAAGTTAGGAGGGAAGTTCCCTGGGTTAGGTGCTTGGCTGGATCCCCCCCCTTGGGCTGGAGGAGTCCACACATAACCCAGGATGGGTCTGTTTCCCTTGTACCGGGGGCTTACATCATCAGGAGAGCGAGGGACCCCATTTGTGGGGCTGCCTCCCTGGCCCCCTGTCTGTGACTGGCCCGAGGACCTTCTGGGCCTAGCATTATTAGGTGCAGGTAGGTTTTTAGGCCCCCCCATCTCCAACTCTAAAACGGGGGTGACCTTTACCTCTGCCACCTTGGCAGCAGCAGGGGTGCTGTTGGTTTTGGGATTTTTCTGGGTATTGCTTTTATTTTCTATGGGCTTCTGCACCTCATAGATCCGGGTAGCCTGTTCAATGACCCAGTCTAAAGATCTTTTCTCATGAAAATCTCTCACGAGCTGGGTCATTATATATTTGGGCAAGGCATGGAAAAACGTATTAATAAATTCTCTGCTGTCTGTGCGCACCCTTCTGGTGGTCTGCGCAAAGGCACGTTTCAGTTCTTGCACAAACTCTTGTGGGGCCTGATCCTCCCCACATTGCAAATTGTAGGCTGCCTTGCGAGCCTCTTGGGGATTTCTGTGAACAGAAAAATGTTTTAATATGGCCGCCCTATAGGTGGACCACCTGGAATGATTTTTGTCCTCCAGCCCTGCAAAGAAACTGGAGTACTCTGGGGAGAATGTCCACTTTACATATTGGATACAGCTTTGGCTGTCCTTCAAATGGAAAGTCTCCATCATTTGCTCAAACAACTCTAAGTGCTCCCAAACAGAATACTTGGCATTCTTATGATACGGCGTCATGACGCTCCTGATTGCCTTAATCTGCTTTAAGGGGTCCTTAAGCAAGGCCCTTTTTGTCTTATTGGCCCTTTTGGTCCGGGTAACCCTGGTCCATTCATCTTCTGACTCAGAGGCACTGCTCCCAGAGGTTCCCGTCTGTTCTTCCAGGTTTTCCCGGATTCTGCGAGCCTGGGAATGGCTGGCAGAATGTGGGGACCTGGTCTCCTGTGACCTGTACCGCTCAGAGGAGTCTTCAGATGCCTCCTTGCTGCCAGGATTTGATGGGTACCCCTCCCACTGACCTAACTGGGCAGAAGTTTTCAGGATGCCCTTAATGGGCCTACTCTCCTGGGGTCCCCGACTAAATTGCACTGTGCTTGGGTGCCCATACCCGGATGCCCGCCCCTCCATTCCTGGGTGGTACTGGCCTATGAGCCCCATGCTTCTGGCTGGATAGTAATCTGCCATCCCTGTGGCCCTGTGCTCATGTGCGCCAGGGGACATGGGGGTGGCAGAGTCCAGGGACTGAGAGAAATAAAGGCCTCTGGTACTAGGGCTCCTGGGGTTATGCTCAGGAGTTTCTCTTTCCCAGCAAACCTCATCTCTATCCGCCCCTGCTCCCTGTTGCAATGCAAGAGCCTGCGCCTTCAGTTCCTCAGTTAAGGCCTTACTAGACTCTATCAGTCTCTCCTGCATCGCTACCTGTTGTCGGAGCCTATCATTGTGCTGGCAGAGAGCCTCATTCTCTCTCTGCGTTTCCTGATTGGTCCTGGAGCACTGGGCCAGTCTTTGCTGCAGGAGGGTTACCTCCTGAGCTGTGTCCCTATTGGCCTGCTCCTGTCTTGCCAGAGCATCCTCCACCCTCCTGGTGTGCTCTAGCAAGTCCTGGTGTTCTTTTTGGAGGTCACCCAGTCCCTGGTGGGCCAGGTGATTTTCTTCCAATTTCCTTTTTAAGTGGCAGACTTCCTGGCCTAAGGTATCCCTTTCCTGACTAAGAGCCTGCATCTGTGCCGCCAGGTCATCCCTTTGCCTTTGGAAGGCACCAGCTTTCTGGCGCTCCTGGTCAAATTCTGCCTGGGTATCCAGGTCTTTCAAAATCAGTTTATTGCTCTCTGCCTTCTCCCTATCTAGGTGGCTTTGCAGGGTGACTACCTGCTCAGCACATGCCCTATTGAAGTCTAACTGTTGCTCCAGCTTTTTCTGGCTCTGCAGTAGGGAGTCCAAACCTTCTTGGTACTCCTTCTGCAAGGCCAGAAATCTGGTATCCTGGTCAGCCTTTCCTGTTGCAGGATGTCCATATCCCTCTTTATTTTAATGATGTGCCGTCTACTCTCATTTTCTGACTCCTGGCTCCCCTGCAGCCTCTGCTCAGAAGAGACCAGGTCAGATTGGACCTTCTCTAACGCCATCTGTCGCTTATTCGCCAGATCTTGGCTTTCAGTACATTTATCCTGCATGTCTCCCATATATAGGTACAGGTATGCCGCTATCCTAACCATCTTGTCTTGTTCATCCTTAGCCTTAGGAGCCATGTATAGTTCACTCAGGGCCACATGTAAGGGACCCTGATCTCGCCATGTATCTGACCCTGTTTCCGTGACCTGTTGCGTGATGGCCTGCAACCAGACAGTCTGGTCCTGGTGAGTCCACTCACCTCTCACAAATAACTTATGTAAGAAGTGCTCTCTGGCTATTTTCATGTCTACTAAGGTCGTCATTCTGGAATTTGAGTTCCTTCCTGACTTACAGAAGTTTGTATTTTATTTTTGCAAACAGACCTTTTTCTTAGAGCGTTCCTTTGAGGAGTGCTTTACAGCGTAACACAGCGTGGTGATCTGACCGGATATGTGTATCTGGTCAGCTGGCACGCTGTATTAATCTGCACAAGTGATAGATCTAATCCAAACGTCCGGCACGAGCCCCCAATTTGTAAGAGGATTCAATTCAACACTACAGCTAAGTCAATGCGTAGTCTGGGATACTGAATGGAAACCCTTATTGATATATCTTTATGTCCAGTTCATGCGTTCTGGATGACTACCCCTGTATAACACCCCTCTCTTTGAATAACCCTGACCCCACTGAGCCAAGAAGTAGTTCTGTTTTGCAAGTTAAAGGTTTATTTGAAAATTTAAACAATGTATATATATATCACGCTTTATAATAAATTAATAATTGAATATCACACTTAATCTGATATGATAAAGATTAACAACGGAGAATCTGGCACTAGCACACTTGTGAATAGGAACAGAAGAAGAAGGTGGTAGAGAATACTTAATCTAAGTTCAGATGGATGTAATGTTGAATGAAATGCAATACAGAAAATACTCAATATACGTTCAACAAAACAATGTAATCACTTTTCTCTGGCAATCCCCTCCCCCCCTTTATGCAATGCAAGGAAATGGAAGAAAAGCACACAGTTCTCAGAAATGCAATCAAATGTGATTCAGTTCACCCCAGCAAGTTTACACTACAGAAGTTGGAAACACAGGCCCAAAATGCTTTTATATGTGCTGGCAATGAAGTGAAAAATATGCTAAAATGCTTTTAATTCCCTCTAGGAGGTTCAGGGTGAGTGGTATCAAGTTAATATTAGCCCAGACTCACTTTAGCAAGGATCTAGGAGTAACTAGCAGGTTAAACGAATTTTTGGCAACTGAAAGCAAGAAAACTGCTGTTTTCACACGTTGAGAAATGTGCAAATCGCGGCAAATTCACGAGTGCGTTTTTCGCGATTACAGCAAAAGTATCGGGGGTAGGAATGCGGTTCTAGGTTCGTAGAAAAGCCACGATTCCCAGCTTTCAGAGGAAAGTTACTGCAAGTCTCTTCGACAAACGGTCGCGGAGATATGAGCGATTTTGTGAAGGTTGTTTTTCGGATTTGAAATTTTAAAGTTCAAAAAGACAAGTGCAGCTTGCAACTAGAAAATGACAGGTGACAGTTAGGAGGCAGTTCTACTTAGATTAAATAGATTGAATTATATTATTTTAACTAAGAGATTGGTTCTGCGCAGTTTGCTAGGTACTCACACTATATTCTTGAATTAAATGGGCCTCGCCACGGATCTGGTCAGGTTTTAGACTGGACTCTGGTCTCTGCACTTCACAGTGATCTGGGTCAGCTCTCTCTCTCTCTGGATTCTGGAGATTGATGGATTTGAAGTCTGGATCTTTCTGCACAGCTTTCTCTAGGGATTGATGGAGGTAAAGTATGGATTTTCCCGGCAGAGCTTCCAGCTGCAAATGGATTTGAAGGTCCCTATCTGTCCTGCCTGTCTGCTTTTATGTGTTTTGAAAATGGGTGTGTGTGCAGCATCACTAGACCCTACCCCTCTCCACTTGTCATTGGCCAAGCTTTCATTTCTCCCCTGATTGGGGGAGCTAAATTGTGTCAGAGTGATGTCATTTTACAGCCTGCAGAAAGTCCACTCCTCCTGTCAACTTGCACACAAATCTAGATTTGAACCAAATACATATTTTCAGAGGTACATATTGTTTAAAATTACACGCACCCATCACATATCACAGGAGGTATACCCTGTCCAAATCTCTCTTCCTGGGGGCTTGCATTCAGAAATGGCAACATTTGCACTTTTTAACTGATTTTGCAATACCGGACATTACCCCAAATTTACACACATGTGCGCAAGGAGTATGGACATTAGTTACTGAAGTGTCAGATTTTTCACATGCACACATTTTGAGTAATATCCTCTTTTCCGCTAAAACCCCCCTGAACATACCACCGGGTCCTAACACGTCTTAAAATGTGGGCAGAAAAATCACAAGAATTATGGTATCATTTAAATAATTTTCACAAGTCCGCTCTATGAGTTATTCATCTTTTTAGAGTTATGTTCTGGCCCCAAAGGGGTGTGGTTTCCCCCCAGCACAAGGTTGAATTTCTGGTTTTTCCAGTTCTGCCAAGCCAGCTTGCTCTCACAGGCAGTGCCCCTCCCCTGTCCTTCCAGTAGGAAGCTCCATTTACGACTCCCGCCAATAAAACATTTGCCTGAGTCAGGACAGGGCTTTGTTCAGAGCTCCTGTATTCTGTGGGGGCTCCCCTTAATTCAATTATCAGAGAGATGGCATATCCTTAGTGTGGCCAGCAAAAGACAGATAGGCCTGGGAACACAGCTGTGACTCAAGTTTCACTCCTGATGGGGGGTAGTTGCCAGGCAAAATTGGAATCTCTTTAAGCCAGTTTTTAGCTACATGTCATTTCTGTTCCCCAATTTTCTGCATTCAAATAACTAACAATTTTTTTACATATGCAGCTAGAATGCTGATTCTAAGTTTAAAACTATGACATTTCAACAGTTACAGACTATGTGACACTCAAAAGTAGGTCACTCATTTCTTTTAAACATTTAGATTTTTAGTGTCTTTCAGTCCAAATTTACTTAAACTGCTGAAATCCACAGCTCAGCCAGTCTTGTTATAAACCTTCAAGTCACTTCAGAATATAACTTTACATTGGATCCACCTCTCAGTAAGTCTTTCTTTGGCTTGCCTTGGGTTCATTTATTTAGTTTTACACAACATCTGGTGTTGTTTTAAAACGCCGGCTTTTTGATAGTGGTGAGTACTGGTACTGCACCCCTTTTTGGGATTTAAGAAAATGAATTCCCAACAGTTATGGGTTTGCTTTTGGCAATCAGCATTGCCATTCCCAATGGTTTCAGACTACTGTGTGGGTAGTCCAATGGTGGTTTTAGGCAGTGTCCTTCTGTGCCCATAACATCGGCAAAATGGGTGGCAGCCTATTCTTCATGCACTTCCCTGTGCATTTTCTGGGAAGCTCTGGCCATCATGATGTTTTCCATGTCAGTACTGCACAGTTTTGAGGTAGGGCTTGGATGCGTGGAAAAAAACATACCACATGTTTATGTTCTTTCGTCTTGCGTATCTTTTCTGGGTGTGTCAGTTCTGCTTTTCATGACGTCACCATTCCTCTTTCTCCATCCATTTTCACACTTATTCGGGACTCTGTCCAAAAGTCCATCATATCTTCGTGAATGCATATAGGGCTTTCTCAATGGATACCTTGTTTCAAGAATTCTTGGCATCACAGGCATCCTCACTGGTACTGCACGTGTCACAATTTCCAGTTCCCAACATATAGGATCAATAGGGGCAGAGCTTTTGGTAGGGGCTTTTGGCTATTCCTCTACAATACCATGTTGTATCCCTGGCATGGAAAGCACACCAATCACATGATAATTCAACATGACAATGTTTTAAAACATACAAACTTGTAGATAAATGTGTTGGATAAGATTGTAGGTTGATATTCATCATCATAGATAAAAGTGTGCAAGCACAAGAATGATAACTGATGTGAGCCTAAAAATCTCACCTGGGGTTACACCCAACAAAGGAACTGTGGTAGGGTAATGTAAAGTAACATGTGCATTTATACTGTGCACTTTCACCCTACATTTGGGTTTGTGGCACTAACAACAGACAAGTCCAGCAACGTGTCTTTTGAATTTCTCTTTGTGTTGTGCATTCACCATCTTAAGAAAGGTCTATGGGATATTGGTAACTAATGCATTTTACCTACTCAGCATAATATTTTGACCCAGTCACATAAAGGGCATCAAAACTGTGATTTTGTGTGATTCATGAGCTACAAATGTATCAACGGTTCTGCTTCCTCATATCTGGCCCTCAGGATACAACTGGCCTCCGGCCCAAAGACCTATGATCTGCCGACCAAATTCTGCAAAGAGGGCCTACTTTGAGAAAACATCGACTGAGGCTACTGAAGGTTCTCTGTGGCGTCCGCCCCTTCGGATCAATCTTTCCCGCCACATGCGCCACGCCTCTCCTTTACTTCAGCTCAGTACACGCATGATGACCAGTTGATCCAAACAGGCATGAAGCTCTCTTGCGACTGGCTGCTGTGCCTACATTTTTCTCCTGCTCGTGTTGGCCCTCGATCACGTTGCTGTCTATTAACAGTTCAGTTTGTGGTGTGTGCTGCAATTTAAAAAACATGTTTTAAAGTGAGTGTTGTAAGGTTTTGCTGCATTATAAATTATTGCAGTGAGATGGATTTTGCTTATTTTTGGGAAATTGTTATTTATAGACTCTCTTTGTACCTTAACTTTGGCATCTTCAATGTTTGTTGACTGCACTTGTTTATTAGTTGTAATCAAAACTCTTCTTTAGCCCCCTTAAGGGCTGAGTGTATACTTATTCGCCTAATTAGAAAGGAAATCATTGATGTCCTGAAGAAAATGTCCTCTCTTTATTGTGGGGAATAAACATCTTCCCTTTAAAAATGAAAAAAAGTCAATTAAAAAGTTGAAACGCTAAGCAAATTCTTTCAATTACAAAAAAAAGAAATCCTTCCATGAAAACGATTAAACTCTTTCCACGAAAAACCTGGATTCTTCTATTTAGGAAATTCTTCCATGTAAAACACACATTCTAATTTTTTAAACTAAAGCAGAAATTCTTACCTGCATGCCCAAAACAGAGGTAGTTTTTGAAACTTTTCAATTAGAGATATTTGTACCGTTTTTGGGGTGTTTGAAAAAAAACGATTCTACCAAGCATCCATGAAAAATAGAAATAGAAAAATAAAAATTAAAATAATTCTATGAAAGACAAGCCGTCTGGGCGGCGCTTTTGCGCAGAGCAGAGATGGCTACCTAAGCACAGAGCTCCGGACTGGGGAAATCCCTTTTCTACAAAAACTACCTGGATCTCCGAGCGTTGCCTCGTTTATTGGGCTGCAGCTTGCGGGGACCCCATACTGCACCCCTCCACTGACTCCTGAAGCTGGGTGCCCTGTTCGGGCGGAGTGGTGACAGAGGCATGAGCCGGCGCTTTGCAGACCTACCTCGCGCCATGTAGCGGCTCCGGCGCCCACGGCCCCTGCGCGCCGCGGCGCAGCAGGCCCTGGTGGGGGAGGAGCGTCTCGATCCTGAGTGCACATCCAATCGCCGGGACATGGCCGGGGGCGCCCCGCATCCGCCCTGTGCAGAGTGGAGCTGGAGGACTGGGAGATGGGGTGTGAGCCAGCCTAAGACCCGCTGGAGGCTCCCCCCGCCGGCTCGAACACACTTCTTTCCAGACGGGCTCTTTGAAAACAGAGGCACTGCAAGAGGTCCGCGGCATCGTTGTACGGATCGCTGGCCCCCCTGCTGCCTGTCGCCAGACGGTGTGCTCTGTGGGACAGGAAAGAAGGAGAGCGAGTGGCCTGGGGGGCCGCGCCTGCACCGTGTTGGTGCCTGCCCTGTGACCAGGGGTCCTCCTTGCTCATACACCCCCGGGCTCAAGTGGCTGCAGGCATTTCCTATATGGTGTGAGACAAAGGCATGGAAAGACTCGGCTGCCCCCTATCATTTTGTACAGCAAACCCTGCGCAGCAGTGACACTCCGGGCTGGTCCCCCGGATGGTGGCACCCTAACTCCTCATCACGGGCCGCCTACCCCTGCCCTGACATCCGAGGGGCAGTGGTCGCGGTCTGAACCCACTCCCGGGGACTGATCCATATATACCCCGACACCGGGGAGGCCTGTGGGTCGCCCCTCGACACCGCCTCTGGCGAGCAGACCCATGCCTGAACCTCCGTTGGGCGCCCCCTTCGCTGCCCCCACCTTGGCAATGGTTCAACACAGTTAGGAGCCCCGGCGGCGGGAGTGGACCCTTATCCCCACAAGACAATGAGGCATTCTATGCAGGGACATCTCCATGAGCCCCAATTACCCTTGAAACGCATCAACCACTCTACAGGGCCCTGCCAGTGACCACATTCCTTGCTCCACATCCTTTGAGTGTTCTCTGCCTCCCGAGGCTGCCAGTGCGACCCAACTGCACCAGTAACACTGATATCTGGGGTGAACCTGGTATTGCTCAAAGCCAAGGCACAACAGTTGCTGGGACAGGCTAGTGGGCCCTAAAGAGTGCTGGGATCATAATTTGACTAGCAGAATATGCTACTACTCTGGAAAAAGACCCATACAACCAACGCACTTGGAGACCCCACTGCACTGGAAACCATGATGAAATCACTAGACCTCTGGCCACCTACGCTTACCCATACTACCGAAACCCTCCATCGTTGACACCATGACCAAAGGGGCCGGCGCAGGGAAAAACAGAGTTTGTTAAATATGTTTACAAAACCACCGGCCAAATCGGTGGGCGAGGCCCTGGAGGACGCACCCACAACCTCAGCCCCTTCGGCCCCGGACGACTCGCAGAAGATGCTAGAGTATATTCGTAAGGGGTTCACCACATTGCATACTAAACTTGATGACATGAACGGCACCATTTCATCCATAAAAGCACACATCGAGAAGACAGATGGCTGGGTGGCCGAGATTGAATCAAGAGTGGGGGTCGCCGAGGATGATCCAGGATCCCTGCAGCCTGTGGTCTCCACACTGACCAGCCGGGTACTGGCAGTTGAAAAAAACGAATGATGATCTTGAATCCCATTCAACACGTAACAATCTACGCATAGTCGGGGTGCCTGAGGACAACATCAAGGAACCCATGGAGCACTTTGTGAAGTACATTCTTCTAACGCTCCTGGACACGCCAAAACTGTCTCCACAATTCGCGGTGGAACGAGCCCATCGCTCCCTAACTACAAAACCCAGACCCGGCGCACCTCCACGTCCCATCATAGCCAGAAGCCTAAATTTCCAGAAAGGGATGCCCTTCTGAGGACGGCCAGAGCCAAGGGAGATCTGCGTCTTGGAGCAGCAAGAATTCATCTCTATCCGGATTTCTCTGTGGCAGTATAGCAGGAGCGCAAAACCTTCATGGCGGTGAAAAAGAGACTCCACGACTTAGGTGTTAAATACTCCATGTTATTCCCTGTGAAGCTGCGGATTGAACACTCGAATCAAACTTTTTTTTACGATCCCGGAAGAGGCTTTGAAGTTTATTGCTGAGCATTTCCAGGGCTGATCCCCCACTGTGGTGGTGGCACTGTTGCTCCTAAATAACCTCCACTGAAATAGTCCCATATACTGCCGTGTGCATGGCCGCGGCTCCACCGCACAAGAATGCATCAATAGTTGGTCTTGCTCCTACTATGTTCTGTTGATCCTCAAGTTATGTGTTTCCTTATTACTCATGCTGGTTCACATTGTTTAATGATAGAAACATCCTTATGCACCCCCAGTCTGAGACTGTAACGCTAGGCCAGCTCTCAAGCCCCCAGGCGTAGATGCCGCTGATCTGGTTATGGTTATGGTCATGCTCTGGTTGGGTGAGGGATGTGGGTGGTGGGAGGGATGTTGGGGAGCAATGTTAAAAAAGGCTTGACAGCCACAAGGGATGCCACGTACACTGCAACATCAGGTCACAGCTACATTGATAAAGTGATATATCCACTCTGGTCGGGTTGGCACAGCCCGCCGCCCTACCATGGAACTGATTTCAACCAATCCCCCCATACAAATATTGGATAATAATTTAACGTTCATGAGCTGGAATGTACGAGGTCTGGGTAACCATAAAAGGATGCAGCAGATACAGCTCTATGCTGAGCGCAAAGGCGTTAAAATCTTGTGTTTGCAGGAGACCCATGCCCGCTCTGAACAATGTGAGAAATTTGCTAAATCCTGGGGACCTCAGTGGTACTACACTAATTATTCCACCCACAGTCGGGGTGTACTGACCCTGATACATAGAAGCCTGAAATTTAAGTGCACTCACTCACAGGTAGACCCGCAGGGGAGAAATATATTAACCCTAGGCACCCTACAAGACCAGGAGGTAGCCATATTGAACATCTATGGGCCAGACATCGATGATCCAGATTTCTATTTACACCTAGCCACTATGCTGGAGGGGTTCCCCTTAGTCCCGATCATGTGGAAAGGAGACTTTAATACCATATTGGACATTAACCTTGATAGATCGGGCTCCAGACCCTGCCAGCTCTCCAGAGCAGCCTACTCCATCTTGACAGTGCTCCCTTGCTTATCGGTTGTGGATGCATGGCGTCTCATATACCCAGACTCGCGCACATACTCTTACTATCCTACTGTACATGACTCGCACTCAAGAATAGACAGGTGGCTCGTATCGGACATCTTGATTAGGTCTATTTCCCACCTGTCGATTCTCCCTCAAACCCTGTCTTATCACTCACCAGTGGACATATCCTTGAATTGGGGCCCTGACTATGATAGAGCCAGGCAGTGGAAGATGAACCCCCATTCCCTACTCGACCCGGTCTTTAGCTCAGAATTAGAATCTTCCATTGAGGAATACTTTGAGATTAATACCGACTCTGTGTTAACACAAGCCACCCTCTGGGAATCCTTTAAAGCATATACCAGAGGTGTCGCCATCTCCAAGGGGAGTGGAATCCTGAAAGAGATTCGCACAGATCTTACGAGAACTGAATCGGTCCTAGCCACCATCGAAGCCCAATATGCGTTGGATCACTCCCCCGGGACTCTAGCGCTGCTGGACTCAGAGCTAGACACATTCTGAGACCTAGCAGGATGGGAGGTTAAATTTCTAGAGGGCCCCCACCTGGCAAGGAAATATGGAGAGGGAGAGCGACTGGGCCGGATGTTGGCCAAACTAATACGCCGAGAATTCGGAGCCCCCAATATACACCCAATGGAACAATGGCTACATCACCACAAGACATCAATACGGAATTCCTCACATTCTATAGCTCCCTATATTCCAAAGCAGATAGTATGCAGATATCAGAGATCGACTCCTGTCTGGAGGGCCTCCCTCTTTCAGCCCTCTCCACTGATGCTAGTATGTCCCTTGAGAGACCTTTCACCCCTGAAGAACTTTCAGAAGCCATAAACTCGCTGGCATCTGGTAAGGCCCCTGGTCCGGATGGCCTGCCCATCGAATTCTACAGATGATTCAAATCCCTTCTGGTTCCCCACCTCTTAGCCCTATGGGAGGAGGCTTGTGAAGCGGGCATACTCCCTCCCACACTCCGGGAAGCAATGATAACAGTGTTACTCAAACCTGGCAAGCCTCCCTCCCAATGTGGCTCATACCGCCCCCTCTCACTAATTAATTATGATGTGAAAATGTATGCCAAACTGTTAGCCATGCAACTAGCCCCACTCGCCCCTCACATCATCCATCCGGATCAGGCGGGATTTATCCCAGGCCGCTCCACCTCCCTGGCCGATATAGTACCCCTATACGCTGACAACGCCCTCCTCTATATTCGCTTGCCAGACACCAATCTTGCCCCGATCCTGGAGGACGTGGTCCAATTTGGACGCCTATCTGGTCTAAGGGTGAAATGCTCTAAATCCACCCTGTTCCCGCTCACTGACTGCACACAACCCCCCTCCAATTTAATGGGGTTTACATGGTCCCAAGTCAGGTTCACGTATTTAGGGGTGGCGGTCTCACGGGACGCTGAGATGCTCTGTGAAGATAACTACATAAACTACCTCACAAACTTGACTACTAAAACCGAGGGCTGGGCCAGACTCCCTATCTCCGGAGTAGACCGAATAGGAATTCTTAAAATTGTTGTTCTACCCCAGCTTCTCTACCGTTTCACTAATCTGCCCCTGTGGCCGAGAGACGACTTCTTTCAAACACTATCCCGTATAACCAATACTTTCCTGTGGCACTCCGGGGCAGTCCGACTCAAATTAACAATGCTAACAACTCCCGTGCAATGCAGAGGTTTCGGTGCTCAGGATTTCCTTAGGTACTGGTTGGTCGCACAATCCCAATTCACATCCCACTGGTTTAATACTGCAGACCCCCCACCACATGTTCGGTTGGAGAGGCTGGCGATCAGTGACCGTGAAATCTGCTCCCTTATTCTCAAGCCTGCCCCAGCTGACCCTAGGACAACCGATCCAGTCGCTAGCACCTCCTTGGCCCTCTCTAAACTTTGGAAGCTGCTGGACGTCCCGCACCCCTTTCATGGGGACCTACCACTCTGGAACTTCCTCCCTGGGGTTCCGCATGTCCCACAATCCATTGTAACTCGATGTGCCAATGCGGGCTTCCTAACACTCTGTGATGTGTATGTGCAGGGTAACTTCCTCGAATGGTCAGACCTCCCGCCATCCCTGAAACGGAAACCATCAGCATGGTTGCAGTACTCCTCTCTCTGGAGAAATCTCAAAACTGAATACCCTGACTTTCCTACAGTGCCACCTGACGAACCCATAATAGACGAGCTGTGCTCCTTTGACTCCTCGAGGGGGAAGATATTTCAGATTTACGCCCAGCTGCAGACCAGAGAGGCTCCGTCATTCACTAGGCTGAGGCACAGGTGTGAGGGGGATCTCGGGGTGGAGATAACGGATGAGCGCTAGGCCCGGATGTGTGCACGCACCCACAATGTGTCCTTCAATACTCGATTCAATTTAATACAATTTAAAGTGCTGCACAGATATCACCATACTCCTAGTAGGCTACATCATAGGTTCAATGACCTATCCTCCAGCTGCCCTAGATGTAACTCTGAGCAAGCCACATAAATCCACATGATTTGGTCCTACACACACTTATCACAATTCTGGTTTGAAATATGTTCAACATTATCTGCCGTGCTGGACCACAAAATAGACCCTTCTCCATCAAGATGCCCATTTCATGACTTCCCTCAGTTGGGACGAGATTCCAGGAGGCTAGCTGGCCTCTGCATGCTACTAGCGGTGCGCTGCATTCTGATGAACTGGCTCCAACCTAGAGCACCTACCTACACGCAGTGGCTCAGGGCGGTCACGTGGGCGTCAGATACTGAAGAGGCTTGGGGAGTGATGCAACCTCCGCACTCGAGGCCAAGAGATATCTGACGGAAATTCCGTAACTACATGGCTTCTATAAACCCTGACTCGGACACTGAATACACCCCCCCACACCTCCTCCTGCTGCCGCCACCCAAAGCGCAATGACTCTTTAATCCCACTACTATAGTACTGTCTGGTCATTGTCTAACTCAGGTATATGAAAGTTTCATCAGACATCGAACATTGTAACCACTATGTTGAAATGCATGTTGCTGTCTCACTGTGTACATCTCTTACTGTTGTTGTGTGTTGTCAAGTCAAATAAAAAGAAAAAGAAAAAAATTTAAAAAGGAAAGACAAGCCGTCTACCATTTCAAGGTATATGTACAAATCGGTCCATGAAAAGGAAATTAAACCATTAAAAAAAATGTCTATGTAGGCATGCATAAAATATAGATACATTTTTAAATTGATATGTAAGAATTGTCCTATCCAGTTTCTGATATTAAATGTGTCGACAATTTTGCTATCCTAGTCGGATTTGAACAATACTGTAAATCTTGTACTAATGCATCTTGACTCCAGTATGTAAATTATGTAAATTGTTTTTCTTGATATTTCTTCCAGCGCCCAGATACCTATGGGTAGGCACGTTTTACAAATGCCAAATAAATAAATAAATAACATATCTCAAAAGAGTGTTTTATGGTCCTCTCCTCGCCACCAATGCAGCTTGGTTTGATTTGGAGGATTTGTAAAGCGCCAAACACTAGGGGCCTGGTTCACAGACTTGCTTTATAATGTTGCAACCCCATTGGTAATTGCTCTGTAAATCAGGCCGCAGACGTGTACGAGCAGAAATATCCTGCACCTGCGCGCAGCTGATAAAGGAGTAAACGTTGAACAGAAGAAAGGACAAAACCAGAAGACCATGTAACCAAACATTTTCCACAATGTTTTCTGAAGGCTAACGAGATGGAGAAACACAGTTGTAGTGGCAAATTATTCTAGAGGCGGAGCCAGCCACAGAAATGTGTTGATTCCATCGAGCACTGGCATAAGTGAGCAGCTCAGAACAAAGAGGATGTCATGGCTACTAGTGAGGGATTTCTGTGGTGTTAAACAGTGGATGCATTGTACACAAGACAAAGGACCTTAAAAGTAATCCGCAGATTGACAGGCAGCCAGTGAAGGGAATGCCTTGGACCAGAAATAGAGGTGTGTCTTGGGAGATGGAAGACAAGACGAATGGCTGCCTTTTGTACTATTTGCAGATGGACCCAAGAGCATAGCATCTGTTTTTGCTGGCGTGAGCTCGAGTTTATTGTTAGTAACTCAAGCTTTAATGTCATCAAGGAAGAGCTGGAGCTGATCAAACGTATCAGAAGGGCCAGAGGCCTTAAGAAATAATTGGGTGTCATTTGCATATGAGTGATAGGAGATGCCACATTTCTGAATAAGAGACAGCAGAAGTAAGATGTAAATATTAAACAGTAGGGGAGAGAGCACACCGTGAGTTCTGTCAGAGAGAAAGCTCCAGAACTAGTCTAGGGCCAGGCCAGTGAATCTTTCAAGTTCCGAGAGCTGGCGTGATAACATAACATGGTACACCGTATTAAACGCGGCAGAAAAATCCAACCACACCAGAAAGGATAGACAGCCCTGGTCAGCAGGATTGAGAAAACCCAAGGTGATGGCAGTGTGGAAAAAGTCCTATAAATTAACATCATGTACAAGCACAAGAAATTAAGCTGGGTACCCAGCTATGGCTATTTATCTTATTCCCAAGCTCCGGCAGCGGGGCAAGACCTGGTCAGGATACAGAAGGACGGATGAAACAATCTAACGGCATTATTTGGCTTCACAAGAAATACTGGAAGCATGCCAGCTAAGGCCATAATGAAGGCCTACAGGGCAAAGACGGTAGAGATGGCTAGCTATGCAGCAGGTGTATAGGGGTATTCTAATATCCAACCGATAGTGCGAACAGAAAATGACTTTCTACGGAAGGTCTTGAGGTTCCCTCACAGCCTTGTCGAGACTCATGCTGAATTAGGAGTCCACCACCACCCTAATGCAATGGTGTTACATATGGCCCAACGCTACAGCTGATATGATATGAGAGCCGCTTACTGATTAGTTGCCAAGCTATGTTGTGTTGGAACTGGAATGGTTATTATATGTTAAATCTGAGCTGAGACGCATTGGTTTGGGCTCTTGGTTTCATAAACCTTCTGCTATTGGCCGAAACTGGAAGCCTCTGTTAAAGAATTGATAATTTGGTCATCAGAATTTACTTAGAGAAGATTCTGTATTAAAAAAGCCCAAGGTTTGTATATTTTTACCTATCAAACTACCTCTTTCGGAGGACTTTCATTTCAAATGGAGTAGAAATGTGTAGGTTTGGCATGCTCCCTCTAATATAAAGGCATTCGTCAGAAATATCCTCCTACGGGCAATGATGAATGCTCACATAGTCATAATTATGCACTTTCTGTCCCTGGTATAAAATATTGCATAGCAGCCTTCAGTAACGGGCTTCTTTTACCGTTCTGTTACAGGTCACGTAACTTGAAATGAGGCGAGGACACCATTGCACGTCTTAACTCTTTCCTTTATTCGTATTAACTGCCACCCCCAACTTTTCCCGCTTCCCTTCCCTCCTCCCGCCCTGCCCCTCTCCCTCTGTCCCCTTTCGCCTCCCTTAAAGGGCACGTGTCCTTTTCCCATCCGCAACACCCCCCCTTACTTATCAGCTGAGCCGGCGCTCACATTTCTTCGATAAGCCGGGTGGGCCTCCAGGTCGACCTATGGTGTCGCCCGGCTGGTTCGTCCCCTTCGCTGTCCCGTCCTGTAGGCAAGGGCTCCTCAGGCAGGACTGGGGGAGTCTCTGGGTCTATGGGATCTTCTTCCTCTAGAGGCATGTCCTCGGTCTCGTCTTCTTGGAACATTCACCTGAAGTATGAGGCGTTGCAAGTTATTTTGCCTTGGTCTCCTAGGGCTGTGACCATGGGTCCTTTTACTTCCATCACTATCATGGGTTCGGGACGATGTCTCGAGTCTGTTTTCCGGCGTCGGGCTTGCCTGACCAGCACGGTTTCCCCTACTGGGATCAGGGGTTCCCGGGATTTCCTCTTTCTGTCGCCCCATTCTTTGGCCTTTTGTCTTTTCTCAGCTTCTCGTTTCCATATCTCGTTGTCCTCTTCTGGTGTATAGTCTTCGAGTTGGGGGAGTCAGGACCGTGGTTTATACTTGATGATGAGTTCGGCTGGAGTGTGGCCAGTCGCCTCATGTGGAGTGTGCCGATAGCTTCGTAGCATTTGTGAGATGGCCTGTGGCATCGAGGCTTGGTCTGTCGCTGCTTTCTGGCGCGTGCGCTTGATGTTTGCCATGAATCGTTCCACCATCCCATTGGCCTGGGGCCATAGTGGTGTGATCTTTTGGTGGTGGAATCCAAGGTGTGCCGCAAATTTCTTAAATTCTTGCCCTTGAAATTGGGATCCATTGTCCGTTTTCACTACGTTCGTTGGGGATGCCCCACTCGCTGAACAGCTCATCTATTGTGCCTACCACGTGGTGGAAGGCTGTGGACTGTACGTGCTTCACCAGTGGGAATCGGGAGTACTCATCTATGGCCACTAGCAGGTGGCCTCCCTCTTCCAGTGGGCCGTACAAGTTGAGTGCTACACGCTGCCAAGGTCCCTCAGGAAGCGGAACTATGCGCAAGGGGCAGGGTGGTGAGCCGGCTGCGTTTACTTGGCACGGGTTGCAGTGTCTTAGTAGGTCGTCCACGATGGTGTCCATATGGAAAAATCACACCTGGTTCCGCAGAATCTTTTTTGTGTTGGCCACGCCTCGATGGCCTTCATGTGCGATCATGACCAATGGCTTTCTTAGGCTTTTGGGTGCTACCAGGCGGTTCCCTCTGAGTAGCGTGCCTTGGCTTGTCGTGGCCAGTTCATTGTGTATTCTCTCCATTCTGGCTAAGTCTCTTCTGTCAACTTCGCCCACCCTCCCCCGGTTCAAAGTGTTCGTTGGCCGCCTGTCGCCACTTGTTCGTGTTGGTGAGATGAACCGCTGCCTTGATGGTAGGGTCAGCCCTGCTTTTTTCTGCAAGTAGTTGTGCCGTTATGGCTGGGGGAAGGGCGTTCTGTGACAAGTACGCAATGTACCCATCAGATTCTCCCTCATTGTGGTGTCGGACGCTCCGTCCGGGTGTGGTGACAGATAGTCCGCTTGGTTTGCATCGCCCCCAGGTTTGTGGATGATGTTATAGTCATATTCCTGGAGGCGGATGCCCCATCGTTCAATGCTCAGAGGCATTTTGATCCTTGGGTTGCCAAAGAGGGCCAACAGGGCCTAGTGGTCAGTTATGAGGGTGCAGGTTTGTCCGATGACGAAATGGTGGAACCTTTCGCATGCCCATACGGCTGCCAGGCTCTCCTGCTCAGCCTGTCAGTATGCTTGTTCGGTGGTGTTGAGCGCGCGGCTGGCGTACGCTACAATGTGGGTTTTGGCGTTGTTCTGTGGATCCGTTTGAGCCAGAATTGCACCTAGTCCCACTGGACTGGCATCTACGGTGATTTCGGTCTGCCATTGCGGATTGAAATACGCTAGTTGGTGATTGGCGGCAAGTTCTCGTTTTATGGTGGAGAAGGCCTGTTGCCATTGGTCCGTCCACAGGAAGGGTTGATCCTTCTTTAGGAGCTGCCGTAGTGGGCACGTGAGTGACGCATATTGTGGAAGGTAGCGTGCGCAGTATCCTGCCATGCCCAGAAATGAGCGGAGTTCGGAGAAGTCCTTTGGACTGGGCAGGTTTGTTATGGCGTGGATCTTGTCTGGGTCCGCCTTGATGCCTTGGTCCAAAAAAATGTGGCCAAAGAAGCATAGGGTGTGTGTGTTGATTTCACACTTCTGGCTGTTGAGCGTGAGTCCGGGGTCTTGGAAGATGCGGCAGACCTGGTGTAGGGCTGTGTCATGTTGATCTTGGGTGACTCCAAATATGAGGATGTCGTCACTGTAGTTGAACGCATTGGTGACAGGGCTGATTAGTCTGTGGATTGTTTCCTGGAAGATTTCGGCAGCAGACGAGATCCCGAAGTTGAGTCGCTTGTAGCGAAATAGGCCCTCATGGGTGGTGAATGTGGTAATGGGTCTTGATGCGGGATTGATGACAAGTTGGTGGTATCCCTGGTTGAGGTCCAATTTTGAGAACTTGGTGGCTTGGTTGTGTCTGATCAACATGTCATCAATGTTAGGGCCGGGGTGTCTCTCCCGTTGGAGGGCTGTATTGGGGATCCTCATGTCCACGCAGAGGCAGAGGCATCAGTCTGCTTTGAGGACTACTACGAGTGGAGACACCCATGGTGTGGGTCCTGTCGCTCTTTCTATGATATCGTTGTCCAGTAGTGTCTGCAGTTCGTGGGTTACTTTCGCTTGCAGATGAAACCATACTCGCCTGGGGTGCTGTAGTACTGGCCGTATCTTTGGATCAATATGTAGCTTGATGACGTTGTTCTTTAGCATGCCAACTCCTTCAAACAAGGTCGGATAGGTGGATTTCAGGTCTTTGATGTTTAGGGCTCCATGGTGGATGGCCTGTATCAGTTGGGAGCCGGGCGGTGTACCTTGAATGGCTTCCGATTCGTCATAGTGGATGTCAATGAGGCCTAGGGCAAGAGCGGTTCTGTGGCTCGGGAGGCATCTTCCGGTTGCTGGACTGTGGATGACATGTATCATTGTCTGTGTTCCTTTGCCCCTGTGGATGAGGTCACATGCAAATTGGCCTTTTGACGTCAGCGGTTGTGTTGCACCCCATTGGAATATTTGGGCGTGTGACGGTTGTAATGGGAACTTGTCTGCTAGGTGTTCGTATGTCAGGTGGCTCATGACATTGACGGTTGCACCCGTGTCCACCAGGAACGGTGTGTTTATTCCTCCTAGGTGTACCGTCACTCTGGGTGCAGTGCTGTCATCTGAGGCGTCTGAGATGAGTCGAACGTATTCCCTGCTATATCGGTCGTATTTTGCATATTGGGCCTGTTCCATTGAGTGTTCTTCGATTGGCGGGTTTTCGTAGGGGTCTCTGGTGACATTCTCCCTTGGGCGTTCTTCTTCAGGATGTACTTGCATATGGTATATCTGTTCTTGGTTGGCGTAGGTCTCTTATACCTGGACCACTTGCAGGTTCTCTACCGCTCTGATGAACCCGGCACTGTTTGCGGGCCTGGAGTTGGTGGCGGGCTTGGTGTACTCTCGTTCTGGGTATAGTCTTGGGTTGAAGGGTCTCGGCGCTTCGAATCTCCTGGTAGTGAAGGTGTCTTTTCCCGGCACATGCTCTGAAGGTAGTTCTCTTGGCCACATCTCATGCACATTTGTCCTATTGCGGGGCATTGGCCCTTGTGTGGGAATTCAAATCTGCACCTGTAGCACTGTCTTTCTGGTGGCGGGCGTCTTGCGTTATTCCACTGGTCTTGTCTGTATGTGTTATTGTATTGGTGGCTTGTTTGACTGGCGGTGATGGCCGCGATAGAGTCTATCTTTTTCGGGTTCTCAATGTGGGCAGCTTGGACACTCTGGCAAGTTCAGGTATCTTCTTCAGAGGTAGCAGTTTTTTCAGTAGGTGCTTGCGGAATATTGATGACAAGCATCCTTCTATGACTCTTAGGTGGATGGCTTCATCGTCGTTAATGTTAGCGAAATCGCAATATGTGATTTTCCTTTGTAAGCGTAATATGAACTGGCCGATTGTTTCCTGGGGTAGCTCGGTGCACTGATTGAATATGTAGCGCTCATAGTCTCTGTTTGGGATGACTACTAGGCAGCTGTTAGTGGCTTCAATGAGTTTCGTATACGTTGTCCTCTCTGCTAGTGGGATGGTTTTGATGACACTCTTTATGTCTTTCCCGACCAAGTTTGTAGAGATGCCTAATTTGTTTGGTGCGTCCTGATTTCCTACTGCCCTCATAAATTCTTCAAATTCGTCCATCCACTCTTGCCATCTCTGGCCTTGGTTTTCCTGCGGTTCCAGCGCAAATGGGTTGGGACAGCATAAATATGATACAGGGTTTGTGGGTATTACCCCTGGTGCAGGTGCTGTGGTGTCTATTGCTGCGCTACCTGACTGTGACATGATGGTGCTTGGCGTGGCTCTTGTCTTATGGTAGCAGTCCTCTCTTCCACGTGTCCTGTGGTTTTGCTAGTGTCTATGCTTGCATGTGTTTTCTTTACAATGACTGATTGTCCTCGTTTTCAAGTGGCTTATTATTTGATTCTTCACTTTCCTGTGATATTTTGGGGGTCCTAACTGTTGTTCTCCTTGGTGGCCTCGTTATGCTATGGTCACTGCCTTTGTATTGTGGCTGCAGTCTCTATGCTGCGCCTTTCCGTGCGTGTGTGGGATTCCCTTTATTTGTCCCTGTGCCACGCTTCTGGCGTACCTTGTGTTTCCCGTTTTCCTTGGTGCGCCCTGGCCTCCTCCCCGGGTCGCTTCTCCACTGGTTCTCCGTGCCGTGGGCACCTCCAGGACGGGCTGCCGGGCCTTCTTCCTGCTGCCGTATCCCTCTGCTGCTCCTCCGCTTCGCTTGGTTCGGCTGCTGGGCCTCCTTCTCAGTGCCGTGCTCTCACTTTGTTGTCTGCCGGGTCCCTCCGTGACCCCTCAGCTGGCTGCTGGGTCTCTTCCCCTGCACTGCGGTCCTGTTAATTGCTGTGGGGTGGGCCGCCGAGGCCCTCCGCGATGCTGGCTACCCCCGTGTTCCTTCTTTTCTCCACTCCGCGGTCGGGCGGGTGTGCCAATTCTCCTCACCAGCATAACACACGTCCTGCTGATATTCTCTCCGCTCGCTCTCCTCTCGTCACGGCGGGTTCTTTTCTCCTTCGTCGCCAGTTGTTACGGGTCACATAACTTGAAATGAGGCGAGGACACCATTGCACGTCCTAACTCTTTCCTTTATTCTTATTAACTGCCACACCCAACTTTTCCCGCTTCCCTTCCCTCCTCCTGCCCCACCCTTCTCCCTCTGTCCCCTTTCGCCTCCCTTAAAGGGCCCGTGTCCTTTTCCCATCCGCAACATTTTTTTAAGTATGTGTAATTCTCCACTTATATGTGGGACTGCTGCAAATATTTTGGTCCTGGCCTTCAAAATAAGGTAAAAAATGTAGACTGAATTATCTGATGAATGTGATGTTTTTTTTTAGATGTATGTTCTGTCTTGCATTATTACAAATTATTGATTACTAGTATCAAAGCCCGTGTACACGGGCCAAAGTGCGTAAGGAAATTAATTTCCAGATTGTTCATACATTATATGGTATATTTGGTTGTAATTGGTTGTAATTCATGTTGATGGAAAAAGAATATTTTTTCACACAGTAGGACCACTATTTATTCCCTAAGGCAACAGCTCCCTCTAGCGGTGACAATAGGCAAAACGGGCAGTGTCTACGTTACCATAGGTTTTCATTCACACAATAGGACCACTATGTGTTTCATAAGACAACAGCTCCCTGTAGTGGTGACAATAGGTGAAGCAGGCAGTCTCTACTGTGCATGACTGCATCGGACAAACATACATCTGGCCTTTTATTGTATAGGATATATTAAACTTTTAAGCTAAATCGGTTTTGAAATATTACTTTTTATCTAGTGTATTCTGTTGATCTGCCATTATTTTTATTGCTTTTATGGAAAATGTTATCTTTTCTGGAATAATGTTTATTCTGGTTCTGGTTCTGATTGAGCAAATCATTCCAGACTATGATCACGGCAGTCTAAGTCGCACGTCTGGGTTGAAAGCCAGATTTAAATAAATTCAGAATTTGAGTACACTGAATGAAGTCCATCAGTTGGGAAAAAATAAAATTTTCAATAATCTTAGCTGGTCACTGTGAACCAGCAATGGCCCGATAGTTCGCCATTATTGTTGGGTCAAAAGAGGAGTTCGTAAAAAGCGGTGTAATATTGGTTTTCAAATGAGGGGGAGTAATTCCTTCAGTAAGAGAGAGATTAACAAAGTGGGCAATGTGCTTTGCTAAATTCTCAGCATGAGCTTGTGCCACAAGAGCTGGAAGAAAACATCTGCCAAAGAACAGGTGGGTTTAAGTTTATGCATTAGAGAAGAAACTGCCTCCTGTGACAGACATTTAAAAGAAAAAGGGGGGAAAGAGGAAGGTAAGGGAAATTACTACGAAAGGGAAGATATAGTTGGAGTGAGATTGGTGCAAATTTTGTGACTCTTTCCTAGAAACAATATATTGAAGTCATTGACGAGTGACACTGACCTTCTTGTGAGGTCAGCCAAAAATGTAATACTACAAGTTAAAAGAGTTGTTTGCTAGCACAACAACCAATTTTATTCTCAAACATTAATATAAATTGTAAAGAAAAAAGAAAACAACTTAGCAGATAAAACATCAGGCTTTAAAATGGAAAATACTAGTGCATCAAGCCCAAACATTCAGGTGGATAGTGGCACAAAAGGTCAGGTGTACATTAGCAACACAAATGTACAAACATACTTATTTTCAAAGTATTCAACCAATAAAAATGTGCATGTCTGCAAGTGAACTTAATTGGGCAGTGCCGTAGTATTATTTCACGTTAGGACTTTTTCCAAGACAAACTTTTTGTGAATTGTGTTTGCATTCATGATATGCAGATAAACTATGCCCTAGGATCCACTGCACCCTTGTTTGTTACAATGGCATCGGGGCTTACTGGGGTGTCCCCCGCTCAGTCAAAAATAAAGCAAACAAAAAAGACCCTGTGTCGCTGGTTCCATGCACATAAGTGATTGTGATTGGTTATTTATAACACACTTAATACCCCGAGGTTTCTAAGTGCGGACCCGGGGATCGAACCTGTGTTGCTCCGTGTCGTCTTGCTTCCAAGGCGAGCGCATTGCTCATCAGCTATCCTCCCGAGATGAAGGCAACCGGCATCGCAGAGGGATGGAGGAGTCGGCGGCACACAGCGAAGTGTGTCACTAAAAGGTAAGTAAGGAGATGGGGGTTGGGGGTGCCGCTTACCAGAAATATCCGGTGGAGAGAAGACCGGAAGTCATTTTCGTTCAAATGATTTTTGTCTTCTTCTCCCTTAGCCATTTCTGATTCGTTTAATTCATGGACAACCTATTCCCTCGGGTGATCTTAAATATGATTCCGTTTACAATGCAAGAAAGAATATACTGAAGATTTTTAAATAAAATCGGCTAATCAGTGGGTGCTACTACAAATTGACTGAGTTCAGAGTTGGTGCCTTACAAACCACAAATGGATGAATGTATTCTGTTCAAGCCATTTCCATCAAGTTCAACTGTTTCCCTTTGCTCTGCCCCCTGATTAAGTATGCATGATGATCTTAGTGTATGTAGGGTTCTGTTATGTTTATGAAATATCATTAAAGTACAGTTAATTGCACTTCTAGACATCTTAGGGCAAGTAAGCATTCAACCCCCAAAACACTCAATAGAGTTTATTCTTGTCTGTGTCAAACATTGTACCTGTGAAAGATAAATGCTAAATCAACATAGCTGATATTTGAACCTGGAACCTGCAGGTGGAACACAGATCCCAGCAGTGAAAGGGATCATTTCTCTAATACATTCGACCCGGTCTGTATTGGAGCGCACTAATAGAACTCCTCAGTGGTGTCTGTTGGATTGTTATTGAAATTCATATTGGTGTATAATTGGAAGAATCCTTCAAGAATCCTATAAAACTCAATATTGGATGATAATACAGGGATTTGTTATAGCAACCCTGAACCCCTTAAGTACTAAGAGCGTGTATTTTCGTCCTGAAATCCCATAGGGATCATTGTAGGCTCCATCCACTCTGGCTTTTTAGAACGATATAAGACTATCTTATATTAATCATGTGAGAAACATTCTCTTCTGTTAACTTAGCAATATCCTATTCTTCTTGTAAGAAAGCCATAAAAATCCATTGGAAAACCTATAAGAATTTTAAAGTACAAACCTACAGCTCCCTACAACTTTATCAAAAGTTCCTTGACTGGTAATCACTCTAATACCTCATGTTTGCTAGAGATGACAGATTGGCAGTTGTGGCAATTTCTTTCTTAGATTCTGTAAACTTAGACTTTGGTTCCAAGAATGCGATTTTGACAGGCTTAGTCAGTTTCTCTGAGGCTTCTGTGTGCATGGACATCAATAACCAGCATGCAATCTTGAAGGATTCATGCTCTTTCTCAAAAGATTCTGGGAATGTGTACTCCAGTCCCAGTAGGCTATCCCAAACCATTTAGTCTCTTTAACAGTGGGTTTTAGGAACTCTGACTTCTTTTCCCGCTGCAAATACAAAAATGTAGGGCAGAATCGATACTTTATCTGTATGAAGTTCCTTGTTCCACATAAAGACTTTGCCGCTTTCCACAATCCAGCCATTTGCATATGTTCATGCCCTACACACTCTCAAAAAGAAGAGGAAAGGACATGATTGAGGACATCATGCACAGAACGCCTTACCTTAATGCCCCTTTGCAGTGCAATGAAGTCCAAGCTTCATAGCTGTTTGGGCAATGTTGGCAATGTCGCCCCTCTGAGGTGGTGTGGCTGGGAGGTGGAAAAATATTTATGCATCGAAACCCTTTCATTGAATAGGGTTTCATTATATAAACACTTTATATTTTTTACATGGAAAGTCGATGAAACATGCATAATGTTATAACGTTACAGGAAGCTGTCCAGTGCTGAAATCTATTCAATACAGTTGCAATGTATTTCAGCACTGGACAGCTCCCTCTAATTTATGTAGTGTGCAGTTTTTTTTTTTTAATGGGGGTTCCCCCCCCAAACCTCCAATAAAATAAAATAAATGTCCCCAGTCCTAGAAAATAAAATGAAAGTGCAGACTACACAACTCAGAGAGAGCTGTACAGTGTTGAAATCTATAAAGTATTTCAGCACTGGACAGCTTTCTCTAACCTGTGGTGTTTTTTGGTTATTGGGGGCTTCCCCTTACCCCCAATCCCCAGGTGTTACCCCCCAAACCCCTCTCCCCAAACCCCATTTTCAAAATGTAACCCTTGTCCAGTGCTGAAATCTATAATGTATTTCAGCACTGGACAGCTCCCTCTAACATGTGGTGTTAATTGTTTATTGGCCTCCCCCCACAAACCTCACAAACCCCCAGGGCCCCTCAAACCACCCCCCTTATTGGTACACCATCTCCATCCCTTCATCTCACTCTCTGGTCGGCCTCCCCTGGCCCTCCTCCCACCCCCACCTGCGCGGCTAAGAACCTTGGGGTTATCTTTGACTCTACACTTTCCTTCTCCGCACACATCTATGATGTCTATGAAAAATCTAACTTTTTACTTCACCTCCTTAGAGGTACTCTGCCTTTCTTCTCCTTCCATCAAAACCTCACTGTCTCCCAAGCTCTGGTACTTTCCAGACTGGATTACTGTAACAGCCTCATTCTAAATCTGCCTGCCTCCACTCTCCGTCCTCTACAACTAATCCAGAACAGGACTGCAAGACTTGTCCTTGGCCTCAAGCCCTGGGAGCATATCTCTCCAGCCTTGAAATCCCTTCATTGGCTCCCAGTAGATGCAAGGATTAAATTTAAAACCCTCTGCATTGTCCACAAGGCTTTCTGGGGCCTGGGTCCAAAATACTTTCAACTATCCCTTTGTAAATACCTCCCCTCTCGAGCCCTTCACTCCTCTCCTTCTAACTCCCTCAGGGTAAGTCGTTTTGCAAAAAAACGAGCTGGGGTAGATCCCTGTCTTCGGCTGGTGTCTCCCTTTGGAGCAGCCTCCCGGTCACCTTGAAACTTGAGAAAAAACATCTTTGGTTCCGGAAACTTCTCAAGACCTTCCTCTTTGCCTCTGCCTTTGCCTCCCTTCTCCTCTGTGGATCTGTTTCTTCCCATGGCATTGTGCACCTGGCCACCATCTGTTCTTTCGGGCCCAGGTACCTGCTCACCCTGCCATCCTCCTGCACTGCCTCCAGGCCACCATCTGCTCTAGGGTTCTGTATCTGTACCCATACAGTCCCCCTCCCACGTTTCTTCTGCACTTATCAGATATACCTTTCTGACTAACTTTCACCTGCCACTTGCTGGCTGCACTACTATGGTTTAAATCCCTTATTTATTATTTATTCTATTTAATATTTATTTATGTGTTCTCTCCTCTGATTCACACCTTCCACCCCCCCTTTCCTTGCACTTTTCCCCCATTTTCCTTTCCCATGCACTTGCACTTTCTTAAGTGTCATTGGGCCTAGTAAGATCGCGTTTTTTCTGTTTTTTTTCTCCCTTGTTCCCCTCCCTTTTTGCCTGCTCGCGCTCTGAAACACTTGTGTATGAGCACGATATAAATAAAATATAATTTCATTTCATTTTCACACAAACTCCATTAAAAAAATGTACCCTTTCCTCAACCCATTGAATTCCCAACCCAAACATCCATAGATCTATTTTAAAGGTATTTTTGAGTTGGAAATCCATAGAAATTCATTCAATGAATATGCTTTTCGATCTAAAAGTATTTCAATTAATGAATTTCGATGGATAATGATTTGATGGAAATTATTTAGATGGAAAGACGGTATACCCCCTGTCTCCTGTTGCTTGAGGGAGCATCATCAGTGGAGGACATGCATAGTACTTATACATCTAGAGGTTGAAGGCAGTTCTGGTTAAGACCTTTTTATTACACAATTAGTGAATTTTACAGCTCCAATTAAGTCATTAACTCCCAGAAGACTAATTTGAAAAGATACTGGAAGGCACTTTGAGCACAAAGTTTAATGGTAATGCTTTATAAATCCATCTCAAAGAGATCCCAGGTGGATGGGCCTCATTACACGGATGGCGGTAACCATGGCGCTAATAGCGCCATGGTTGCCGCCGGTATTTTACCGATTCCACCTTGGTGAATGGGGGAATTACTGCCCCATTCCAAGGTTGGCGGGGCAGTAATTCCCCATTCACCAAGGCCCTTCCCCATTCCCATTTGAGCCCCTATAGGGCTCAATGGGAATGGGGAAGGAGCAAATAACGGTACCGCTATTATCAGTACTGTTATTTGCCCTGAAGTCCCTCAGCGGTCTGCCCACACGTTAAGGACGGGACTCACTGAGGGACCTCGTAGTATGGCGCTAAGGGATTACCGGCACCGGTGCCCTTACCGGTGCCGGTAATCCCTTAGCACCATCCGTGTAATGAGGCCTGATGTGTTTTGGGCGGGGGGGCAGTAAGTGAGTGGGAATAGCCATAGGGGTTAGCATGGCCATGGGTAGTCAATGAGTGGGTCAATAGCCAAACAATGCCAACAAGCCTTGTATCCCTCCTTACATGCCATTTCTCCTTAGCTGGACTCTAATACAATAGTTTTGATTTATAGGTAGCTCTTTAGCACCACCTAATGACTTGCCCTCTGGACTACAATCTAGAAGGGTCCTCTAAGGAAACAACTTGGAAAGCAGCCTTAGGGGCTGGCTGATGCTCAGTGAGTTGTTGTACATTGATTGTAATCCTTTTTTTGGCCTGTTTCATGTGCTCCTGTGGAGGGATTTGTTTTTTTTCCAATCACTTTTTGGACTTGTTTGTGCTAATCTGGTGGGTTTCTCTTGTGTTTCTGTGGCTTCTCACCCCATTTTCTGTGATAGCGTGCATCTATAGTGTGCAGTCCCAGGGGTGTAGTCCTTTGTTTCTAGCTTTCTTCCTGTCCCCACCCACCCCTTGCAATTGGTTGCAACAGTCAGGTGTGTCTCTGCCTTTGTTCCTGGCAGCCATTTCCACTTGCCTTCTGGACTGCAATCTAGAAGGATCCTCTACGGAAACCATTTGGAAAGCAGTCTTAGGGGCTGGTTGCTACTCAGTGAGTAGGTGTATACTGATTGTCCATTTTTAGCCTGTTTGATGTGCTTCTGTGGAGGGGTTTGTGGTTTTTTTTCAATTGTTTTTTGACTAGTTTGTGCTAATCTGGTGGGTTTCTCTTGTGTTTTTGTGGCTTCTCACCCCGTTTTTCTGAGCTTCCCTGCATCTAGAGTGTGCAGTCCCCGGGGTGCAATCCTTTGTTTGTTTCTGGCTTTCTTTCTGTTCTCACCCTCCTCCTTGCAATTGGTTGCAAAAGTCAGGTGTGTCTCTGCCTTTGTTCCTTTTCCACTTGCCTTCTGGACTGCAATCTAGAAGGATCCTCTAAGGAGAACACTTGGAAACCAGTCTATGGGCTGGTTGATGCTCAGTGAGTAGGTGTATATTGGTTGTAATCCATTTTTAGCCTGTTTCATGTGCTCCTGTGGAGGGGTTTGTGTGCTTTTTTTTCAATCGTTTTTTGACTAGTTTGTGCTAATCTGGTGGGTTTCTCTTGTGTTTCTGTGGCTTCACATCCTGTTCTCCTGAGCTGGCCTGCATCTAGAGTGTGCAGTCCCTGGGGTGTAGTGGTTTGTTTGTTTCTGGCTTTCTTCATGTCCCCACCCTCCCCCTTGCAATTGGTTGCAACAGTCATGTGTGTATCTGCCTTTGTTCCTGGCAGCCATTTCCACTTGCCTTCTGGACTTTTTTCCATTTCTCTACTGCACCTTTTTGACCTCTACCCTCCCCCTTGTCTGTGATTGGCTGTTTCCATCCAGGAGGTAGGCTCTTAACCACATCCACTAGGGCCGCCCACTGCCCATGCAGCCCCTTTGGCTAAGGGCCCCAAGGCAAAGGGCAGCTCCCAAAGAAGCAGCTCCAGACCTTGTTTGCCCATGTTCGCCTGAGAAGCCAGTAGTCAGCCGTCAACCAGCAGCGACTGACAAGATAAGTGTGGTCTGGGTGGGGAGTACAGCAATCACTGTATTCCAAAAATCCCTGCCTTTCTTATTACCTACACAACATAAGTATACCAAAATCAGCCATGTAGTAAAGAATACCCCTTCACTGCTGTGTAACAAACGCTCAGTGGTGTTATTCACTGTTGTGTTCCATAATTAGGTGTACTCCTTCTATTCAGATACCTCAAATCTAGGTGTTTGCACTTCTGCTGTGCCTCCAATTTAGACATTCACATTCTCTCCTGGTGAAGTTTAGCCATGCATCTCACTCAAATATAAGAATTGTGAAGATTAGCATTTCTTCACATCTAGACAGAATTGTGAATATAAGTATTTTGTCACATCTAGACAGAATTGTGAAGACTAGCATTGCGTCACATCTAGACAGAATTGTGAAGACTAGGATTGCTTCACATCTAGATGACTGTAATACTAGCTTGCATCATATCTAGGCAGAATTGTAAAGATTAGCATTGCATCACTTCTAGACAACTGTAATGCTAGCTTGTGTCACATCTAGACAGAATTGTGAAGATTAGCATTGCATCACATCCAGACAACTGTAAATCTAACTTGAGTCACATCTAGACCGAAATATGAAGATTAGCATTGCGTCACATCCAGACAATTGTAACACTAACTTGTGTCACATCTAGACGTAATTGTGAAGTCTAGCATTGCATCACATCTAGACAGATTTGTAAAGACTAGCATTGCACACATCTAGACAACTATAATACTAGCTTGCGTCACATCTAGACAGAATTGTGAAGATTAGCATTGTGTCAATCCAGACAACTGAAATAATAGCTGTGTCACATTGAGACAGAATTGTGAATATTTGAATATGCGTCACATCTAGACAGAATTGTGAAGACTAGCATTGCATCACATCTAGACAGAATTGTGAAGATTAGCATTGCATCCATTCTAGACAACTGCAATACTAGCTTGTGTCACATCTAGACAAAATTGTGAAGATTAGCATTGCGTCACATCTGGACAGAATTGTAAAGAGTAGCATTGTGTCACATCTAGACAACTGTAACACTAGCTTGCGTCACATCTAGACTGAATTGTGAAGAGTATGTCTGAACATTGTGACCAGCAATCACTGTCCCCCATAAGGCTGTCTGACCATATCATATCTCCTGTCTCCAATGGCATTTAGCCTCACTGTACCAGATAGCTATACCTCGTATTTTGCCTGATTGTGCCAGATAGCCATACCTCGTATTCAGCCTGATTGTGCCAGATAGCCATACCTCGTATTCAGCCAGATTTTTGTAAGACTGGGCCAGATTGAAAGACCCATTTAAGCAATTTTCTCCCATTATCCAGGTGTCCCAAACACGGATGCTACTGTATTTGACTATTTAAAGACCCATTAGGCGTCTTCTCCCATTATCCAGGTGTCCCAAACCTAGGTGCTACTGTATTTGACTGCTGAAACACCCATTAGGTGTTTTCTCCCTTTATCCAAGTGTCTCAAACCCAGGTGCTACTGTATTCGACTGTTGAAAGACCCATTAGCCTTTCTCCCATTATCCAGCTGTCCCTAACCTAGGAGCTACTGTATTTGACTGCGGAAAGACCCATTAGGTGTTTCTCCCATTATCTTGCTGCCCAAAAACTAGGTGCTACTTTATTTGACTGCTAAAAGATCCATTAGGCGTTTTCTCCCATTATATAGGTGTCCCAAACCCAGGCACCACTGTACTTCACTTCCTACACATCTAGGTGCCAATCTATTTAGTGTCTACAGCTGTACCCCAGTAAGGTGTCTCTCCCACCACCCAGCTGTTCCCAAATCCAGGTGCCACTGCATTTAACCATTCATTGTTACCCCCCTCATCACAAAATCCAGATTCTAAAGCGCCTTACTTCCTACTGTAGTACCCTTTGTTAGGCGTGCCCCCTCCCCCTTCGCTTTCGCAAAGGCACTCCACAAAAAACTTTCACCCTCACATTTGTTCTCCCTCTCCCCCTATCGTCATCCTCATCTCCTATGCCCCCCCTCCGGGGCTCGCACCGCTGCTCAGACTTTCACTCCAGAGAGACCACGAATAACGAGACCGTGCCGTCCACATTGGACAAAGAAAAAGAACGCTGCATCTGAACTACACCAAAGCATATGGTACGTATACCTTACACCACGCCTGTGGACACATGCCACAGGCACGACCATGCATATATGCACAATAGAATGCAGCTATGGCTATGCCATTCCTGTCTAGCAGCACACATAGCCGTCCACACTGAAAGACCTGACATACCTCAACACCTCTGCCACTAGCATACAGCGACAACCAACGAAAATAAAAGTCGGTATAGCTGGGCACACATCGAATCTTCAGCAATAGCACTCTATCCTAAAACACCAACAGCGCCCACCCAAGTGCCTGACCTCTGGGTTGCTTACTGGAGCCTAGCCAGCCACTTAAGTCCTATGCCAGTGCAAATGCACACAAGCATCTCTTAATCTAAACTCTTAGAAACTCATACACATTGAATGCGGTGACCGACGGTTTTCCAACCACAAAGCGCATTGACACCATACAAATGGGGAAAGAGCGCTATATAAATAACGAATACAATAAAACATGTGGTCATGCCCACAGAGACATTGCACTTTAAGATGCATAGGATGACAGAAGGACAGAGGGTGGAGATGCACTGTTGTTGTGGCGCGGATGTCAGATGTGCCGAGAGTGATATATCACTGCAGAGCGAGGGGGCTCTGCTGCCAGTACCGCAGGGAGCTCCATTCTTCCCAGGGAGAGAAGAAGGGAAAAGAGTTATCGTCTATATAGCGCTATGAACCCACAGGTGTGTGGTGCTCCTTTATCGACATCGGAGGGATGAACGGCTGAGTTTGGCACTGGCGGGATTCGAGGCTCTGCATCGACATCGGAGGGATGAAAGGCTGAATTTGGCACTGGCGGGATTCGAGGCTCTGCACAAATGTTAAAGCGAGCACTCAACTCGCTGTGCTATCAGGCCAGCAACGCTGCAGCCCATGTACGACCTAGTAGGTTTGACAGCAGAGGAACCCAAGATATTTTCGAAGCAGATCAGAGTCTAGCAGCAAGGTGGAAAGTCTAGGATAACAACCTGCGCTAAATTCTCCAAGTCTCTAATAGAGATGTTTGGATTCTATGAATAGGGATTAACACCCCCAACCTGGCACCCATAACCTCGCAGATTTACCTCCATTACAAGCGGCAGTAAGAGTATTTGAGTTTAGCGGCATTTCCTCAGGAAATACTGTCAAACTTATAATGAGGCCAAAAGTCTTCCCTAAACATTTAGGAAAGAAACTGCGGGTAAGGCGTATTTAAAAAATCTACACCACCTGCTGCGTGCAAAAATGAAGGCCTGTCACTACATTCTGAGTACTGACATGGAAGCCTTCATACTATTGGCTGTTTCGGGGTAACATGAACTCCCGCAAGTCCCGAAGAAGTGACAACAGATGTTACTGTTACCAAGCAAAATTATTCTCTTTTTATTAAAATTGGATTGATAACAGCCCGAGTGAACCAAGCATTCCAACCTATGGCGCGAACCGTGCACACAGGTCTCTCCGCCCGTAGAGGATGCATTAACCCACCGAGCTATTCTACTGGCTTAAAAAAAAAAAAATACTTTACATGACAGGTGCGTGGCCCCTGCCAGTTTTCTGTCCCACTGCCAATAATTTACAGATGTGGGGGAGGACGAGCGAACACACAGAACAGAATAAATGAACTCCCTCCACGCAACGCCTGGAGCGGGAGAAATGTTAAATGGCCCCCTGGCCCGGCCCCCGTCTCCGAGCTGCAGCGGGACCTTGCACATGATGAGGGCCTTTCTGCTTCGCCCTGCCAAGGGCCCTCAGCCTGGTGCAGATTAGCAGGTCGCCGCGCGCGCAGAGGTATCTGCTGGCATTCAATGGCTTGGACGGCGTCCAGCGACAGATGTGCGACATTGCACCGTCCTCTTTCTTTCTCCTTTATTAACAGGGCTAATGAGAGCGAAAGCGCTGCGACGAGTTCATGATGGCCGCCTTTCATTCCGGGCCCAGATGCAGATTACATCTTTTTTTCTTAAACTGTGAATCAAAAGTCTGTAGTTGAATTGTACAGTCTTTTCTTGTGCACCTCGTTTTCCATCTTCCCGTGAACGGAGACCGCATCCTGGATAACCCGTGCATCCGTCCATTTTTGGACCCATCACATAGCAATAGCTCATTCCCCTTTCTTCCCCCCACCCTCCCCAGAAATGTATAGAATGAGTCTTGCTTTGTTTTTGGCATAAATAGGCCGCAGATTTTATTTTCCACAATATCATAAAAAACCACACTGCACACATTAGTGGAAATAACCTGCTTCCCCCTTCTTTCCCAAGAGTCTAGAATAGGCCCAACTCTCCCAACCCTTTGCGTCCGAGCCTCTCCTGCCCCTGGACACAAATGAATGTCCTATTACCCAGACCGATCTCCTTCTCCTCCAGGCTGGAGCTGGTGGGAAGAGAAGGCGGCATGTCGACCTTAAAGCTTTTCAGGCCTGATATACCTCTTAAAACACCCAGACCTCCAAATCCCAATCTGTTTGATTGCTACTTCCCCCATACCCCTGGCTGCGGCTGATGTGGCTGCCCCAATTCCGGAATGAGTGTGTCCCGAACACTCCCCTTATCTCCCCAGTTCTCTCCAGAGCTATCTCTATCACCCTCCTGAATTGGAAGCGGCTCAGTGCTGACCCATCGTGGAGGATGAGCAGCGGAACCCCCCTCCAGAGGGAGGTCTTAGCCTGAGGAAGCCTGCCAAGGCCCTGACTGGACAGACTATACTGCCCGCGATGGGTTGAAGGGTCACTGTGCAACCTTTGCCTTCTTGGTCAGTCTTAGATCTTTTTAACCATAACGCCACCTGATCATCTGAACAATGGACATCTTGCAACTCCCCCCTTGTCCCCCTTGTTCTCTGGTACAAGTTTGCTCACCCTGAATGCCCCAAAAAATGCTAGCATGAAAGCTGCCTTGAACAATGCTCCTTCGAAACCCCCGTGGCACACTTCCTCCAGGCATGCAATTATCTTTTGAAGCTTTACAATGTCTATGGGCCTTCTATCATCGCTCTTTGGTATTCCTTGCTTAGCCCAGCCTTTCATGGCCATAACAATGTAGTGCTCCTTAGTAGGGTCCCCTTTCCCTTCTAGCTTGGAATAGTACGCTATAGCAGCCAGATGATAGGCCATCCATGACCTGGTTTTCCCTTCGCGCCAGCCCTCAAAGGCCCTCATTGGCTGCTCCCGCTGACTTTCACTCAGCACCTCCTGCTGAAAAGCCACGCACCGCTCCCAGCATACCTTGTATTTACTTGCCGAGCCTGGTGCTAATGCCATGTGGATCAAGGAACTCAGATTGCCCCAATTATGTCCCAGCACTGAGTTTCAAATGGGGTCCTCACCTTGTCTGCTCCCGGACAAATCCCTCGGAATTTGTCCCACTGTAAACGAGAGAGAGCATCAGCGGCCGTGTTTTTGACCCCAGGTATATATCTCGCTCGCACCTCGATATTTGTGCTCCAGCATGCATTTGTTGAATTCCCTTAGCAACTGCAATACCCTTGTGTTGCTGGCTGACCCTTGGTTTATGATTTGGATCACCGCTAGGTTGTCTGACCAGAGCATTGCCTTGTTCTTTCCCAGCTGATCCCCCCCATAGCTTAAATGCTATCACTATGGGAAAGAGCTCCAGTAGCGTGATGTCCCTGGTGATCCCTTGCTGATGCCACTCTTCTAGCCATGCCATGCCACACCACGTGTTGTCCAGAATTGCCTCAAACCCCAGAGACCCCGATGAATCAGTGAACAGCCTGAGCTTGTCATTGCTACTCCAGTCCCCTCTCCACAATAGTACCCCATTGAATTTGTCCAAAAACGTGTCCCACATGGCCAGGTCCCCCCGAACCACAGCCCCCAACCTGACATGCTGGCCTGCATGTTGCAGCCCCACTGTTTTGAGTTTGATACTCCTTGCAAACACTTTACCCACCGGGATGGCTTTCCCTGCAAAATTGAGATTTCCCGCCAGTACCTAGAGTTCTTTCAATGTCGCCTTGTTCTTGCTCCTCAAACCTTTGATGGCTTCTTTCAGCTTCCTCACCTTATCCTGTGGCAGCCTGCACTCTCCTTTCACAGTGTCAATTTCTATCCCTAAGAAGGTCAGGCATGTCACCGGGCCTACAGTTTTCTCCCTGGCTAGCGGAACCCCCATTACCATCATCGGCCTCTGGAATGTACTCATGAGGGCCCCACACTCCCTGGACCCTTGCTTGCCGACAAACAGAAAATCATCTAGATAATGAACAACCGCCCCTCCTTGGTATTCTTGTTTTACCGTAAACTCTAGGAAGGTATTAAATGCTTCACAGTATGTGCAGGAGATGGTGCACCCCATAGGTAGGCATTTGTCATAGTAATACTGTTCCTGCACCTTGAACCCAAACAAATGTTGACTTTCCTCGTGAATGGGCAACAATCGGAATGCCGACTCAATGTCAGCTTTCCCCATCAAGGCTCCCTTCCCAGCCGCCCTCACCACCTCCACTGCATCCTCAAAAGATGAATAATGCACTTTACACAGTTCCTCTGCAATACCATCATTAACTGACTTCCCTTCAGGAAAGGAGAGGTGGTGAATCAGGCGATATTGCCCTCCTCCTTCTTAGGGACCAGCCCCAATGGAGACATCACAAGATTTGTCATCGGTGGATGCTTGAACGGGCCTGCCACCCTGCCCAGCTTGACCTCTTTGCCCACCTTAAATGCCACCACCTCTGGCATCCTTAACGCTGATCGCAAGTTGAGCGCCTCCTTGCCCCTCTTGACCTTCGCGCATGGGACTTTGAACCCCCAACTGAAACCTTCCCACAACAATCTAGCGTCCTCACAGATGTGATAAGTATTCAACCACGGAGTCATTGCTTGCGGATTAACCGGGGTTGGCAGCCCACTTTTATTCACATTATTACACCTCTGCTGCTGGATTGGACCTAACATGTTGTTCTTAACCTCATTCCCTCTTGACTTTATCCTTGGCTTTGGGGCTGCTTCCCCGTTTCCCTTCGCTGGCTGAGGCGCTGCGGTTCCCTGCCCCTCCCCCCTGTGGGTGCTTGAAGCGGCATGTTTTGCCAAAGGAGCAACCTCCTTCCGCATTGACCCTCCAGAAATCAGCTTGCTCCCTCTGGTAGCTGGCTCTGTTGTTCCAGGAGGAGTACCTACGAAAGGACAACCTCCCCCGCCGGGTGTACTCTCCTCTGCCTCTCCAGACCTGAGGCTTCTCCCCTGGAGGTTTCTCACTTCCCTCTCCTGCTGGTACTAATTCATCCAAAAAGCCACCCACGTCCATTTCATCCCAAGACAAGGCTGGCCATATCTGTATTTTCAAACGAAACCCCCAATCATACTGCATCCATCCTTCGCCCCCACGTTTCAAATACAGTTCATGTACATACTGTTCATAAACCATCACTGATAATGCATCTTGTGGGTATTTTTCTATCATTATTGATGTATACACTTTGAATGCCTTTAGCCAGTTATGTATGGATGCTTCTGTCTTGGGCTTCTCCCTGTCCCTTTTCTCTTTCTCTTTTTCAGACAACTCCTTTATACCTTCTCCCACAGGTTCCATCCCCACAAAATCCAATATCTCAATAAATTATTTTCTCCACACCCTCTCCTTGATGGCTGCTGGTATGTGCCATGATAAGGAGTTTACAGACACCCTTACTGCGGCGAAACCCGGCATAGGCCTTCCGTACCGTGTCATCATAGATGCCCCTATCCCTTCTTGCCCGCCATTGGGATTATCAACAGAGGGAAACCCTGTCCCTGGAACCCCTTGTCCCCACCGTTTGGGTGCCTGTGTTACCCCTGCTGTTGTCAGCCCCTCCCGAGGTGTGGCCATGACCCTGCTTAAGGAGTCTGCATTGGTCACTGCGTTGACCTGCTGTCCCTGAAGAAACTGCATTGCATGAACACCGCCTGTGGGGTTTGCATTGCTCAATGTAGTGGCTTGTTGTCCCTGAGCAAATTGTGCCACCCCGCCTGGAAATGCAGTGCCGAGGTATGTACCCGCCCACTTGCTTACTCCCCCTGGTACCCTGTCGCTGGGAGGGTTCCCTGACTAGTAATCCCCTGTGCCAAGCCCCCCCTCTCCCAGAGTCACTCCCCTCTGTTGCACCACTGCCGCCCCGCTCGCCATTTGGTTACAAGCATTTACATTCCCACTCAACAATTGCCCATTGCCCCCAATCCCCCATGCTAGCATACATTGCATCACCATACCTTTCACGGCCTCCAATGATGTGGGCCTGTCTTCCCTGGCAGCCACCGGTCTGGTTGCAGGCGTGCTGGGTGGGCCCTGGTTCCTTGGTGCCTCTACAGGTGCAGGTGCCAGTACGGCTACAACCTCCTGTGTCCTTCCCTTATTCCCTGTCCCAGTTGCCCTGGGTTTCTTGCCCTTTGCTGCTTGTTCTTTGTTTGCCTTGGCCTTTTGTGTCATGGTTCTTTTCCTTTTCCCGGCCGGTTTCTCCTCCTCCTCCACCTGTTCTTCATCTTCTTGTTCCTGCAGCTCCTCAGAGAGCTGGGGAGACTGGCCTCTGGCTTGGCCCCGCCCCGCCTGTTCCTCCCCTGGTTGAGGGATCAAAGCCTCCATCCAGTTGGGCCCGTGCTTGGCCGCTGCCAACCTAGCCATCGCCATGAATGCCTCAAGTCCATGGTGGTGCAGCAGATTGTTATCACCTCTCTTTGTTCCCCCTTTCTTCTCCTTTGCTCTTTTGCCGGGAATTTGTGTTTCAGCGCCCCTTGAGTGGGTGCTGAGGTTCCTGCTGTGAGGCCCGTGCTCAGCGACCCTCCTCCGGCTGCCGGCGTGTGCCCTGGATGAAGCGGGCTTAGTCTGTTCTGTGTGGGTGCCTTGCCGAGTCCCTCTGATTCCTCCCCGGTTCCTTCCGGATGTTAAGTCCACTGCTGGGGGGAGAACGGGGTGGTCGCGTGAAGCCGCGGATACCTGGGCCGCTGGCTGCTTGCTTCTGACTACCATGGCCCTCAAGTCCCTGTTGCTGCTCAAGTGCATGCCCCTGAGCGTACCTCGCTCACAGGCCGTCTGGTGACTACTCGCCTGCGTTGCACCTCTGCTCCGGCAACGTCCTTTCAGCTTGAGTCAGCCTCCTTGTCCGCTGCAGTTCCGCTGCCGTCAGCTGGGACCCGCTCCTCGTAACACTGGTGCCTCGTTCAGTGGTCTTGCCTCCTGCTCCGACCTTGGCCCCTCCTCCCCGATGGTCTTGATGCTATCGGGGGCTGGCTCACTGCCGCTACTCCGTTCCGCGCAGCTGCAGCTTCCACTCAAGTCTCTCCTGACGCCACCAGTCTTTCCTCCACAGCTAATGATCCTCGCGAAATGAAGTCCTCTTCACAAAACGATCCTCACGAGACGACAAAACGAAGTCCTCTTCATGGATGGCGGGCGGGCGTCCCACTGCAAAGGCTGGATGCTGCTGCCTGCAGTGGGGGCCTGCCTGTTATAAAGGGGTAGCCCCTCCTCTTTCCATTGTTGCCCTTCGCAGGCTTTCCCCATTTTCCCCGCACTTTTTCGCCGGTGCCTCCCCTTCATCCCAAGGAGTGGGAGGACAGGAGGAGGACACTGCCCGGGTTATCGGGGTGCCTCCTCCATTTTGTGTTGCTGTCGTCGTCACTGGCAGTAACGGTGGGCAGATTAGACGGTGGTAGAGAGCGCGGGATAATGCAACTGCTTCTTTTAATGCAATGGCTTTGCTTGGCAGCCAGTGGGGACCAACATGTCTACAGTTTAACCCATTAGATGCTGGGCTATTATACATTCCTATGCACATTTGAAGATACGTGCTCTGATGGGGTGACCAGACTTTCAAGACAAAAAGACTGGGATGGCCAACCACATAAAAGAAGGACTACCGCACGCACACTTCAACGCCGTCCCTCCACCTACCGCCCCACCCCCACAGTATTTCCAGCACTGCCCCACCCCCTACATATAAATTGTGCATTTTCACTGAGGACATGAGCACTTTAATAACAAAGAAGCTGTTGCTCCGATTGATATTAGATGATTTGTTATTCAGGCACTAATCAGCCAGTCTCCGTGGTGCAAGCACTTAATGCAGGTGTCTGGGACTGCAAAGGCTGGTGGTTCAAGCCCATCCCAAGAAGGCGAAATTCTGAAAGTATAATGATGTTAATTTAATGTATATTTGTTGGCAGATTATGTTGTCACCCTCCCAAAAACCATGATGGGGTTTCTAAATTAACAAAACTCTGGGGACAGAGGGACCCATTCCGGGATAGACCTGGCTTAAAGGGGATGCCTGGCCACTCTATGCTCTTAGTCTGTGCTTTCAGTGGCCTGCAAACGGTCTCTGAAGGGGCGTGGCCTGGCAGGGAGGGGTCAGTGCTTCAATTCAGAGGCAAAACTTGCCTCACCTAAATGCTGTCTGTTAGGCCTGTAAGAGCTCTGGGTTCAATTTTGCAAAAGGGCACAGGTGGCATTCATATCAGGAAAGTGTTGCTGCCTAATTGCGGCACCGACTCTCGAACATGCACCCCTTGGCATCCATCATGACCATTGCACTTGGGGAGTGAGGATGATGATCCCTGGCATTCTAATGAAAGGGGAGTCTGGCGGGCGGTCAGCAACACAATGCAAAGGCAGGCATGGCTTTTGAAAAAAAGCTTTGGCTTCTAGTGGGCTAGGTTTAGAAGGGGACTTTAGGGAGCCCCAGTACTGGGACACATTTTTCAGAGCAGGCTGGGCTCCACCCTGGCTAACCCCGGCCCACTTAAAGCACTTCTCTTAGCAGTTATGGGGCTAGAGACGCAGCGCTGGCCAATGGGCTGGCTTTTGCCGGATCCGAGATCCATCATGAGCTCTCTAGCTGGATCTCGGGATCCGGCTTACCTCTGCCCCAGCCCCGGCATACATCCGAAAATGCTTGCCACGCTATGCTATGGAGTGGCAGGGCGGAGCCACACATAGCACATTGGCGGAATGAGGCTCTTCTGGCTCCGCTCACCTAACTACTTGATATGCGTCTATCCTGGATTGACGCCTGAGATGAGATTTCACACTCACACATTCACTTTGCGGCTTCGATTCCAATTGCCATCCTTGGATATTTGGCAACACGGCACTTAACTTCTGACCCTCTAGATAGTCTAGATAGTCAGACCTTTTGATGATGATGGTAAAGAGTCATAAAATGATAAGTTATTCCTGAATGCCAATCCTATGCACGTTTTCCTGCCCACCGGTATCATACATGCAGGGCAATTGATTGTGCCAGCCCATGCTATTCTGTTTTATTACTGGCTACACTGCATAGTTTTATTTATTTGATTTTGTAAAGCATGCTACAGCCCATGGGCATCGAGGCGCTGTTGCAAGAAGATGTCTTAGTTACTGTAATTAGGCTTAGCTCATGGTTACAGGGAATACGTTGTGAAAGGTAAAGGGGAGCTGTGTCATGCAGACATTTGTGGGTGAGGGCGAGGGTTTTGAACATGATGCGTTCCTTGATGGGGAGCCAGTGGACACATTTTCTGGTTGCTGAAATGTGGTCCCTTTTGGAAATACTGGTGGTGGTTCTAAATGCATTGTTTTGGACCGTCTGTAGTTTTCTAATGTTTTCGGCAGAAGTGCCTGCCAGAAGGGTGTTGCAATAGTCCAGCCGAGACCCGATTATTGCTTTGGCTATGGTAAGGCAGTTCTGTTTTGATAGGAAAGGTCTAGCTGCCGTAATCAATTTAGAGTGGTAGGCCACGGCAGATGAGATGGTGTTAACCTGTCTGCTCATTGAGTGGTTCGAATCCAGATAGACCCCCAAGGTTTTCACTGCTTGTGAGACCGGGATGGGGTGTTATGTACAGAGAACGATTTGTACTTTAAATCAAGTTTCTTGAGTGTTCCTAGTGAGCCAATAAGTAAGAGTTTGGTTTTTTCACCGTTAATGCACAGCCAAATTTCCGCCATCCAAGTTTGGATCTCTGAGTAGATGGAATTAAGAGTTTTGCTGTCGGCTTCGTAGTCGCCAGTTAGGGGGATGAGGATCTGCGTGTCATCCGCATAGTTAGTACATGTGATGCCACGCGCGTCCAGGAAGTTAAAAAGAGGCCCCATGAGTAGATTGTAGAGGGTGGGTGAAATGCATGATCCTTGAGGGACCTCACATTTAGTGAAATTAGGGTTTGCACAAACTTGGTCAGAGAAAACTTTCATCACTCTTTCTTGGAGAAAGGATGTGACCCAGTATGTCCTCAGCCAGATATAATCCCCGGACCCCTGGCAATTTTATAATCCTGATAATCTCGGGGTAATACATGAATGACAATGGGCCGGATTAAATTAGGAGCAGCTCGATATAAATGCTTCCGCTCTGCCGTTGGTGTCGACTTTATATACTGTGGGATGTATTTACCCATGCATCCGAGCCCTACCTCAAAACTGTGCAGTATTGACATGGAAAACATCATGATGGCCAGAGCTTCCCAGAAAATGCACAGGGAAATGCATGAAGAATAGGCTGCCACTCATTTTTGCCGATGTTATGGGCACAGAAGGACACTGCCTAAAACCACCATTGGACTACCCACACAGTAGTCTGAAACCATTGGGAATGGCAATGCTGATTGCCAAAAGCAAACCCATAACTGTTGGGAATTCATTTTCTTAAATCCCAAAAAGGGGTGAAGTACCAGTACTCACCACTATCCAAAAGCCGGCGTTTTAAAACCACCAGATTTTGTAGAAAACTGAATAAATGAACCCAAAACATGCCAAAGAAAGACATTTTAAGAGGTGGATCCAATGTAAAGTTATATTCTGAAGTGACTTGAAGGTTTATAACAAGACTGGCTGAGCTGTGGATTTCAGCAGTTTAAGTAAATTTGGACTGAAAGACACTAAAAAATCTAAATGTTTAAAAGAAATGAGTGACCTACTTTGAGTGTCACATAGGTTTCAATTGTTTAAATGTCATAGTTTTGAACTTAGAATCAGCATTCTAGCTGCATATGTAAAAATGTTTAGTTTTATTTGAATGCAGAAAACTAGGGAACAAAAAGTGACATTTTATCTAAAAACTGGCTTAAAGAGATTCCAATTTTGCCTAGCAACTACCCCCCATCAGGAGTGAAACTTGAGTCACAGCTGTGTTCCCAGGCCTATCTGCCTTTTGCTGGCCACACTAAGGATATGCCATCTCTCTGATAATTGAATTAAGGGGAGCCCCCACAGAATACAGGAGCTCTGAACAAAGCCCTGTCCTGACCCAGGCAGATGGTTTATTGCAGGAGTCGTAAATGGAGCTTCCTCTTGGCAGAAGCTGGGAGGGGCAGGGTCTCTGAGCTTGGCAGAAACTGGAAAGACTGGTTTCTGTACCATGTGACATGAAAAGACACACCTCTATAGCCAGAATATGGTTTTAGAAAAAGATGAATAACTCATAGAGCGGACTTGTGAAAATTATTTAAATGACACCATAATTCTTGTGATTTTTCTGCCCACATTTTAAGAGGTTTTTAGAACCGGTGGCATGTTCAGGGGGGTTTTAGCGGAAAAGAGGATATTACTCAAAATGTGTGCATGTGAAAAATCTGACACTTCATCAACTAATGTCCATACTCCTTGCGCACATGTGTGTAAATTTGGGGTAATGTCCGGTATTGCAAACCAGTTAAAAAGTGCAAAATATTGCCATTTCTGAATGCAAGCCCCCAGGAAGAGCAGCGTTGGAACAGGGGATACCTCCTGTGATATGTGATGGGTGCATGTAATTTCAAACCACTGTGTAGCTATGAAATATGTATTTGGTTCAAATCTAGATTTGTGTGCAAGTTGACAGGAGGAGTGGACTTTCTGCAGGCTGTAAAATGACATCACTCTGACACAACTTAGCTCCCCCAATCAGGGGAGAAATGAAAGCTTGGCCAATGATAAGTGGAGAGGGGCTGGCTAGTGATGCTGCTCACACACACCCATTTTAAAAACACATAAAAGCAGAGAGACAGGACAGATAGGGACATTCAAATCCATTTGCAGCTGGAAGCTCTGCCGGGAAAATCCATACTTTACCTCCATCAACCTTCAGAGACCCAGACCAGACCAGCAGAGTAGAGCTGACCTGTTAGCAGAACCAGAGAGAGCTGACCCAGATCACTGTGAAGTGCAGAGACCAGAGTCCAGTCTAAAACCTGACCAGATCCGTGGCGAGGCCCATTTCACTCAAGAATATAGTGTGAGTACCTAGAAAACTGTGCAGAACCAATCTCTTAGTTAAAATAATATAATTCAATCTATTTTAATCTAAGTAGAACTGCCCCCTAACTGTCACCTGTCATTTGTAAAGCTGTCACCTGTGATTTTCTAGTTGCAAGCTGCACTTGTCTTTTTGAACTTTAAAATTTCAATCTGAAAAACGACCTTTATTCAATCGCTCATATCTCCGCGACCGTTTGTGCTAGAGACTTGCAGTAACCTTCATCTGAAAGCTGAGTTCCTAGGAAGGCCTTAACTGAGGAACTGAAGGCACAAATGCAGGCTCTTGCATTGCAACAGGGAGCAGGGGCGGATAGAGATGAGGTTCGCTGGGAAAGGGAAGCTCCGGAGCATAACCTCAGGAGCCCTAGTACCAGAGGCCCTCATACCTCTCAGTCACTGGACTCTGCCACCCCCATATTCCCTGGCGCACATGAGCACCGGGCCACAGGGATGGCAGACTACTATCCAGACAAAAGTATGGGGCTCATAGGCCAGTACCACCCAGGTATGGAGGGGCGGGCATCCGGGTATGGGCACCCCAGCACAGTGCAATTTAATGGGGAACCCCAGGAGTGTAGGCCCATTAAGGGCATCCTGAAAACCTCTGCCCAGTTAGGTCAGTGGGGGGGGGGTACCCATCAAATCCTGGCAGCAAGGAGGAATCTGAAGACTCCTCTGAACTGCGCAGGACACAGGAGACCAGGTCCCCACATTCGGCCAGCCATTCCCAGGCTCGCAGAATCCGAGAAAACCTGGAAGAGCAGACAGGAACCTCTGGGAGCAGTGCCTCTGAGTCAGAGGATGAATGGACAAGGGTTACCCGAACCAAAAAGGCCAATAAGGCAAAAAGGGCCTTGCTTAAGGACCCCTTAAAGCAGATTAAGGCGATCAGGAGCGTCATCACGCCTTACCATAAGAACGCTAAGTATTCTGTTTGGGAGCACTTAAAGTTGTTTGAGCAAATGATGGAGACTTTCCATTTGAAGGACAGCCAAAGCTGTATTCAATATGTAAAGTGGACCTTCTCCCCGGAATACTCCAGTTTCTTTGCGGGGCTGGAGGACCAAAATCATTTAAGATGGTCCACCTATAAGGCGGCCATCTTGAAACATTTTTCTGTTCACAGAAATCCTCAAGAGGCTCGCAAGGCAGCCTACAATTTGCAATGTGGGGAGGATCAGGCCCCACAAGAATTTGTGCAAGAACTGAAACGTGCTTTTGCGCAGACCACCAGAAGGGTGCGCACAGACAGTAGAGAATTCATTAATACATTTTTTCATGCCTTGCCCAAATACATAATGACCCAGCTCGTGAGGGATTTTCATGAGAAAAGATCTTTAGACTGGGTCATTGAACAGGCTACCCGGATCTATGAGGTGCAGAAACCGGTAGATAGCAAAAGTAATGCCCAGAAAAACCCCAAATCCAACAGCACCCCTGCTGCTGCCAAGGTGGCAGAGGTAAAGGTCACCCCCGTTTTGGATTTGGAGATGGGGGGGCCTAAAAACCTACCTGCACCTAATAATGCTAGGCCCAGAAGGTCCTCGGGCCAGTCACAGACAGGGAGCCAGGGAGGCAGCCCCACAAATGGGGTCCCTCGCTCTCCTGATTATGTAAGTCCCCGTTACAAGGGAAATCGACCCATCCTGGGTTATGTGTGGACTCCTCCAGCCCAAGGGGGGGGATCCAGCCAAGCACCTAACCCAGGGAACTTCCCTCCTAACTTCCCACAGGAGGGCAGAAATTCTCCAAACCCTGGGCAGAACTTTTTCCCCAGGTATCCATCCAATTTCCAGCCCCAAAATCCTCCACCCTTCTTTCCCCAATTCCCTGAGCCCAGACAACCTAATCCGGGAGAGGGGAGGCCAAGGGTGGAGGGGTACCCAAATCTTCCCAACCCGGGGTATTACCAAGAGGAGGGACAGCTACCCTTCCCGGGATCAGCCCATGGGAGAAAACAGGGCCCCGTATCAGCCTGAGCGGGTTTCCCAGTTAGAGCGCCAGGTTCAAAACATGGCGCGGGATCTGGGTCACATACTGAGGGCTCAGCAGAACCCTCAGATGGGCGTGCCGGCGCACAACGCACCCAACTCTGGACCTGGTGCTCCAGAACAATGACGGGGGCAGCACCCCGATAACTCACCGGTTCCCAGGGAGGAGGCACAAAGGGAAGGGGGGTGTAAAGCCTTGGAGGAAGCTTCCTTCCTCACTTGTAAACAGCCCCTGGAAACCCAGGAACCGGAAACAAAATCTCTTGCCCCTGAAAGTCTGCCTCCTAAGGAGCAGAGGGGGGGTAGGAGAAACAAAAGACCCAAACAGACTCAGTTTGAGGAGGAGGTACAGATCTTCCAATTTGAGGGAGAAGGATCCTCAGAGGATCCTGGGAAAAGGATCTTCTCCTTCAGAGAGGGGGGAACTCCTCCCAAAGAAAAATGGGTCCCTAGGGATGCAAATCCAGACTGGGGAGATGTGGAGACTGAGCTACCGCCGCCCACCATCTCATCCCAGAACCAACAGCAAGAAAATCCCCTGGTTCAAACCCATCCTGATGACTGCCTCCAAAAAGGGGGGGGCGGCCCGGAACCGGAGCCAGGGGAACCCACAATGGCTCTGATCTCCAAGTGCCAACTTTTTCTTTCAGATTCCCAAGGCTCTCCACAGAATTCTGCACAAATCTCTTCTCTTGCAATGTCCAAAACCAGAAAGTTAGCCCACCAGTTGTCCAAAAATGTGCATTATCTGTGCCCCCTTGAGGAGAAGGAGGGAAGATATTATGGCCCGGTAAAAGTACAGGGGCAGGGTACGATTTCAGCGCTGGTGGACACGGGATCTCAAGCTACCCTTCTGTCCAGAAGGGCCTTTGATGAACTGAATGCAGGAAGGGGAGGGAATTACCAAATTCCTCTCACCTCACTTCCTGGACAACTGCAGAACTTTGACGGGAAGGAAATTTCCGTTGAGGGGACTGCAGACTTGGACATTAAAATTGGGTGACACAAGTTGAAACACCCGGTCATAGTTGTGACTCCAGAGGGCACCCCTTGTTTACTAGGGAATGACCTCCTGAGAAGGTTGTCACCCCTAATAGATTGTGTAAACAAGGTCCTCTGGACCCAGACTAGCCGACCCATAAAATTAAAACAGAGTGTCAACCATGTTAGTTTAAACGGCACCTGCCACATGGTTGAACAAAAATCTGACCAAGTAGAATTTCACTTCCAGAACAACCAGATTCCAGACGTGACCGTAATAGCAGTAGGACAACAGACTGGTGATGGGGGGTCCTCTCTATTTCTGAAAATCAACCTTCCTTCCAGTTTAAGGTGGTATTCCACACTGGAAGGAAACACTCTGAAATTCTATACTAATCCACAATCAGAAACCCCCACTCCTATAGTCCAGAAAGATGTGAAATCAGCTCAAAGCCTGGCTGATATTCAGCAAATTGGAGAGCAGTTGTTCATCCCTGTTCAGGGAAATGATGGGAAGGACTCTGTTCTCGCTCGAGTGTGCGTGAACAATGGTAAGAGCTTCATCAGCGAAGCCATGTTCTGCAAACTCCCAAAAGATCCAGCCATTCCCACATTCAAACTGATAGACAAATGGGAAATGGACCTGGAAGCACCCAATTCCAAACATCTCCTGCCAAGCAGGTGTATGCTCAAAATCTCCATTGGCAACAAGAGCATAGTCCATAACTGTTGGGTCGTGCGAGACGTCAATGCCGCCTTTTACTTAGGCAGTGACATTCTCAATCGCTTTGCCATTAGTTTGGACCTAATAAACTTCAAAGCTTGGTCCCGATTAGCGGATAATCCCATGGGCTTTGATGATCCAGAAAAAGCATTTAGGTCAGCTCAATTGCTACCTTATGCAGTTGAAATTCAGATTAAAGAGGAAGTCACCATCCCAGAAAGGACCCGACAATTCTCCCTGGAAGTGAAAGCTAAAAGAGGACAATATTTGCAAAACCCTGATGCTTACATACATCTAAACGCTTCTCTCCAACAGCAAGGGTTGGGGGTAAACCCAACTCCATTAGTCAACATAGAACATGACACCATTCCAATAGAGGTGGATAACAGCGACTTGAAGAGTATTACTCTAGCCGCAGGCACCATTATTGGAATGGCGGTTGATGACCGACATTTTTCCATCGACTTAGTAAATGAACTGTTAGGACCAATCCCCAAGGACTGTTTTGACAGTGACAGTGAGGACAATACAACACCAGACAGGATTTTTACCCGGCATGGGGGGAACTTCCTGGTGTACACTTCTTGCCCTTATGGTAAGGAAGATGTGACTTGTGACTTCAGGAGGGATGAGGTGATTTTCCAGGTCCATGAGGGCTGCCTTTCCCACCTGAAGCCTCCGGTCCAAATCAGCACTCTGACCAGGGACTTCTCCACCCAGCTGGAGGAGGCCGCGGAGATAGCCAAACCAGAAGTCTTTCCAGGCTTCAGGCAGATGGTGGAAGAGAGAGTCAACCTAGCTGATGCCTGTGTGACTCTGGAACAAAAGCAAAAGTTGAAACAAGTTTTCTTGGATTTCCAAGATCTCTTTGCGGTAGACTCATATGACTGCGGTCGCACTGACATCCACACAACAACAATCCCCACGGACCCTGGCATGACTCCTGTGTTTGTGAAGCAATATCGCTTGCCTCTCGCATCAATGGAGTCCCTTACTGAAATAATTAAGAACCTTGAGTCCAGGGGAATAATCTGTCCAGTCCACAGCACCTTCAATAACCCGGTGCTGGGAATATTGAAGCCAAACGGCCAGTGGAGACTCTGCGCCGACCTCAGGGAGCTCAACAAACGGGTCCATACTTCCCGATGGCCTCTGCCCTACATTGACCAAGGGCTGGCCCAGATTCAGGGGTCACAGGTATTCACTGCAATAGACCTGACCAATGGATACTGGACTGTGCCTGTCAGTAGGGAGGACCAATACAAGCTGGCTTTTACCTTTGGGGGCCAGCAGTATACATGGACCCGGACTCCCTTCGGATACCTCAACTCCGGCAATGAATTCAACATTTTCCTACATAAGGCCATGCCCGACCTGGGTGCGAGGGGTAACCTGGCTTATGTAGATGATGTCCTCATCAAAAGTTCATCTGTGGAGGAACACATAGCGGAGATCCGTTATGTTCTGACCCAGTTGAGGGCCGCCAGAGCAAAACTTTCCTTTCAGAAAGCACAGTGGTGTAGAACCCGTGTTAATTTCTTGGGGCATGAGATTACTCCTCAGGGTCTCTGTCCCCAGGAAAAGAAAGTGGAAGCACTTCAGAAACTGAAAGACCCCACAACTCTGCGGGAACTAAGGAGCCTCCTTGGACTGACTAATTACAGCAGAAAGTTCATTGAGGGCTACGCAGAGATCACCAGACCCCTGATTCATCTCCTGAAGGGGGGGGTCAAGTGGGAATGGGGTCCAGAACAAGCCGAGGCAGTAAGACAACTCAAAAGAAGCCTCTCACAAGCGCCTTGCCTAGCTTACCCTGTCAGAAACAAGGAGTTCTTCCTGGAGACAGGGTTCTCTAATACGTGCTTGACGGCAGTATTATACCAAAAGCATGACAAGGTCAATAAAGTAATCTCCTATGCGAGCAAAACTTTATCCTCTGTGGAGGAAAAATTCAACGATTGTGAGAAGGCACTCCTGGCGACGGTGTGGGCATTGAAGAATTACCGCCCGTTTATCCAGGGGGAACACATCATAGTGGAGACTCCACACCAGCCTCTGCAATATCTCCAAAGTGACAGAATCCGGGCCGGAAATGTGAGTAATTCCCGAATTACTTCCTGGATCCTGTCAATGCAAGGCTTTCCTGTGGAGGTCAGATATGGCCAAAACAAGAAGAGTCCCCTCGCGCAAGGTCTGGCTGACTTGCATGATTGTGCCAGAGAAAACTGTCTCGAGGACGAAAGTCTAAAAATCAAGGACAACATGGAGGCATACCTTAATTCCCCCCACAAAGTCTTTGAAGAGGACAAGTGTGAGGGAATGCCCACTGTCTATGTGGATGGATGCTCGTACCATGTTGACAACAACGGGGAGAAAGAAATGTTGGCCGGCGTAGGGAATGCATGGGTGAATGAGTCCCCAGAACCCTCCGCTGGGTACAAAATTGGTCCCCGAAGTAGTCAGGTGGCAGAATTGATGGCTGTGCATCAGGCCATCCTCACTGCTGTCCAGCATCAACTCCACGAACTGGTCATAATCACAGATTCGGATTATGTACGGAACGGGTTCGTGGAGCACCTGGTTAATTGGAAAACCAGAGGCATGTTATGTGCTAATAACAAACCCTTGAAACATGGGAATTTGATCCAAAACATTGATGATCTGGTCACCTCGAATGAGATGACCATCTATTGGAAAAAGATCAAGGGTCATTCCAAAGTAGAGGGACCAGACAAAACTGGAAATGACTTAGCTGATCAGCTGGCCAAAACCGGGGCCATCCAAGGGGATCTAATTGAGATTGAGTCCCTGTTGGGGGAAATCCAGGTCACTGCTATCACTAGGCCCCAGACAAATGCTCACAACGACCTTTCAATCGCACAATGGAGTAAGGAGACCCCTGATGCTGATTTGATTACCGCTCAGAAGGGGGATCCAATTATTGGTAAGTTTTACCAACACCTTGAGGACCCTGAGAACTTTCCCCTGACGGATACCGATTACACTGGGAAAGAGGACCTAAGAGTGTTGATGAAATGTCCAAAAATGTTCCGAATCCAAGACGGTTTGCTGGTAAGGAAATCCAAAGCTGGCCACGATCAGTGGGTGGTTCCTACCTGATTCCGAAGCCTGATGTTAAGTCACGCCCATGATGCGGCCACCGCCGGTCATAGGGGGTTTCACACAACATTGGAAATCTTAAGAGAGGTTGCATACTGGCCACACATGGGGCAGGACCTCGACCAATACTTGAAGGGGTGTCTTGTGTGTGCACAATTTCAGCCATCATCCCTCACGCACCGTGCGCCTCTCCAAAAGAGGGGGATGACACTGCCATGGTCAGATTTACAAATCGACTTTGTAGGCCCTGTGATTCGCTCGGCTAGGGGGAATAAGTACATGTTGACTGTGACATGCTTGTTTACCAAGTGGGTGGAATGTCTCCCACCCCCAAATTGCAAGGCAGAAACAGCAGCTGCCTTGATGATTAACCACATCTTTTCCCGTTTTGGTCTACCTCAAAGGATTGAGTCAGACAGGGGTAGCCACTTCACCAGTGAAGTAATGACAAAGATGTGGGAGATACTGGGGGTCAAAAGGAAGTTGCATATTGCTTATAGACCAGCTTCTTCTGGGGCAGTAGAGAGATATAACCGAACCATTGTGAGCGTATTAAAGAAGTTTGTGGCAGATTCTGGGCCAAGTTGGGATATCCGATTACCTCTGGTCCTAATGGCCATCAGATCTACCCCTTCATCTGCAACCAAAATGTCACCATTTGAGTTGATGACTGGGCGCAAGATGGTGCTTCCGCAGCATTTGCTCTATAGGACCCAAGAGCAGACACTAATAAATGCCTCCACAACTCATGAGTATGTGGAGAATTTAAGGAAACACCTTCAACATGCTTTTGCTTATGCTCAGCGGAATCTAGAAAGATCAGCTGATAGCATGAAGACCCACGATGACCTGAAGACTTCCAGGAAGGAATATCAGGTGGGAGACCGGGTCTATCTATACAACTTCCAAAGGAACCAGGCCACGCAGCGCAAATTTTTGCCTACATGGAAGGGACCCTTTGAGATCATCGACAAAATCTCCCCTGTGGCCTACAAAATCCACATCCCCAAAGGTCCTTTGGCAGCGGGGGAAGACAAGTGGGTCCACATAAACCAGTTGAAATGTTGCCATCCCAGGCACACTCTGCAACAACTGGAGGAATCCTCTGGAATCCTAGCGGGTACTGTCTCAGACTAATTCAGTTCCAACCATAAAACATACCACATCTAGTCTCTAAAATATTGTGATTTGCATGAAACTGTCTCTTAGTTATACTGTTTTTTTTTCAAAATAAGAATGTAATGTTTCGTTATGATGAAATGCATATGCTGCCCCACTATCTCAACAGTGGTGGAAAATGTCTATGAATAGGTATTGCCGCTCTTCCTTTGTCGTCCTAGGAGAAAGAAAACCTGGAGACGGGACAAGGAGGACGATCCGGAGACCGGGAGCAGAGACGCAACGGGCCCGGGGTACCGCCCAATTTTCCCATCAGGACCGGCGAGGAGAACCGATCGATCCGACCGGATGGAGGAAAAGATGCTGAACTGTGCCATATATTGGAAGAAGATGAGGAAACATCCCAGGTCTTGCGAGTCCCATTCGTGAAATAGAATGGCCATCGCAAGAGGGGGGCTTGTGGGATGTATTTACCCATGCATCCGAGCCCTACCTCAAAACTGTGCAGTATTGACATGGAAAACATCATGATGGCCAGAGCTTCCCAGAAAATGCACAGGGAAATGCATGAAGAATAGGCTGCCACTCATTTTTGCTGATGTTATGGGCACAGAAGGACACTGCCTAAAACCACCATTGGACTACCCACACAGTAGTCTGAAACCATTGGGAATGGCAATGCTGATTGCCAAAAGCAAACCCATAACTGTTGGGAATTCATTTTCTTAAATCCCAAAAAGGGGTGCAGTACCAGTACTCACCACTATCCAAAAGCCGGCGTTTTAAAACCACCAGATTTTGTAGAAAACTGAATAAATGAACCCAAAACATTCCAAAGAAAGACATTTTAAGAGGTGGATCCAATGTAAAGTTATATTCTGAAGTGACTTGAAGGTTTATAACAAGACTGGCTGAGCTGTGGATTTCAGCAGTTTAAGTAAATTTGGACTGAAAGACACTAAAAAATCTAAATGTTTAAAATAAATGAGTGACCTACTTTGAGTGTCACATAGGTTTCAATTGTTTAAATGTCATAGTTTTGAACTTAGAATCAGCATTCTAGCTGCATATGTAAAAATGTTTAGTTTTATTTGAATGCAGAAAACTGGGGAACAAAAAGTGACATTTTATCTAAAAACTGGCTTAAAGAGATTCCAAATGTGCCTAGCAACTACCCCCCATCAGGAGTGAAACTTGAGTCACAGATGTGTTCCCAGGCCTATCTGCCTTTTGCTGGCCACACTAAGGATATGCCATCTCTCTGATAATTGAATTAAGGGGAGCCCCCACAGAATACAGGAGCTCTGAACAAAGCCCTGTCCTGACCCAGGCAGATGGTTTATTGCAGGAGTCGTAAATGGAGCTTCCTCTTGGCAGAAGCTGGGAGGGGCAGGGTCTCTGAGCTTGGCAGAAACTGGAAAGACTGGTTTCTGTACCATGTGACATGAAAAGACACACCTCTATAGCCAGAATATGGTTTTAGAAAAAGATGAATAACTCATAGAGCGGACTTGTGAAAATTATTTAAATGACACCATAATTCTTGTGATTTTTCTGCCCACATTTTAAGAGGTTTTTAGAACCGGTGGCATGTTCAGGGGGGTTTTAGCGGAAAAGAGGATATTACTCAAAATGTGTGCATGTGAAAAATCTGACACTTCATCAACTAATGTCCATACTCCTTGCGCACATGTGTGTAAATTTGGGGTAATGTCCGATATTGCAAACCAGTTAAAAAGTGCAAAATATTGCCATTTCTGAATGCAAGCCCCCAGGAAGAGCAGCGTTGGAACAGGGGATACCTCCTGTGATATGTGATGGGTGCATGTAATTTCAAACCACTGTGTAGCTATGAAATATGTATTTGGTTCAAATCTAGATTTGTGTGCAAGTTGACAGGAAGAGTGGACTTTCTGCAGGCTGTAAAATGACATCACTCTGACACAACTTAGCTCCCCCAATCAGGGGAGAAATGAAAGCTTGGCCAATGATAAGTGGAGAGGGGCTGGCTAGTGATGCTGCTCACACACACCCATTTTAAAAACACATAAAAGCAGAGAGACAGGACAGATAGGGACCTTCAAATCCATTTGCAGCTGGAAGCTCTGCCGGGAAAATCCATACTTTACCTCCATCAACCTTCAGAGACCCAGACCAGACCAGCAGAGTAGAGCTGACCTGTTAGCAGAACCAGAGAGAGCTGACCCAGATCACTGTGAAGTGCAGAGACCAGAGTCCAGTCTAAAACCTGACCAGATCCGTGGCGAGGCCCATTTCACTCAAGAATATAGTGTGAGTACCTAGAAAACTGTGCAGAACCAATCTCTTAGTTAAAATAATATAATTCAATCTATTTTAATCTAAGTAGAACTGCCTCCTAACTGTCACCTGTCATTTGTAAAGCTGTCACCTGTGATTTTCTAGTTGCAAGCTGCACTTGTCTTTTTGAACTTTAAAATTTCAATCTGAAAAACGACCTTTATTCAATCGCTCATATCTCCGCGACCGTTTGTGCTAGAGACTTGCAGTAACCTTCATCTGAAAGCTGAGATCCTAGGCTTTCCTAGGACCCCAAAACGATATTGACAGCCCTTGTAGTTCTTCTGTAATAGCGCCCGGCGCATTCGCAAATTTTACCGCGATTTGCAAATTTCTTCACGTGTAAAAATCTGCTGCTGCCTGCCTTCCATTTGCCAGAAATTCGTTTAACCTGCTAATTATCCCTGAATCATTGCTAGTGTGAGCCTGGACTAATATTAACTAGATACCACTCACCCTGAACCTCTAGAGGGAATTAAAAGCATTTTAACATATTTTCACTCCATTGCCAGCACATATCAAAGCATTTTGCCTGTGTTGTAAACTTCTGTAGTCTAAGTTGCTGGGTGAACTGAATTGCGTTTGAATTGCATTTCTGAGAATTGTGTGCCTTCCTTTCCTTTCCTGCATTGCATAAAAGGGGGGTGAATGGTCCAAGAAAGTGATTACATTGTCTTTTGCTGAAACTCTATCAAGTTATTTTCTTTACTGCATTTCATTCCACATTGCATCCATTTGAAACCACAAAAGTATTGTTGCTATCTTATCCATTTCATGTCAACTCCTTAGTGATTATAAAGAAGTGTGCTAGTGCCAGATTCTCCGTTGTTAATCTTTATCATATCAGATTAAGTGTGATATTCAATTATTAATTTATTATAAAGCGTGATATATATATATATATAAATATATATATATATATATTGTTTAAATTATCAAATAAACCTTTAACTTGCAAAACAGAACTACTTCTTGGCTCAGTGGGGTCAGGAGGATTCCAAGAGAGGGGTGTTATATAGGGGTAGTCATCCAGAACGCATGAACTGGACATAAAGATATATCAATAAGGGTTTTCATTCAGTATTCTAGACTAGGCGTTTAATTGGCTGTAGTGCTGAATTGAATCCTCTTACAATACGTGTCGCTCATTATGAATGCATATGTCACTAACTGCACGCTCTCTGAGGGTTTTATGAATGTTTGAAAACCTGGACTTTTTCATCTGCCTAAGAACAGTGCTATTGCCCCGCTACCTATGTTTTCTTGTTCTGTTCGTATTTAAAAAATGCTCAGATTAATTTGTGTTAATGGCTAATTTAATGTTTACTTTTTAAATAAGCTTTTTTATTTCCAAACGTGTTATGATTTTCACGTGTTGCCTCATCGAAACCTGAGACACATTCCCGTAAACACAAATGCAGAATAGAGCAATTAAGAGACATCCATAAATGTCAACATGCCCCATGTTATTTGGGAGATGGTAACCCAGGACCCCTTTTCTTTGCATTCTGGGACTTGTAGTTCTTTTTTGCCCATTAAAAATCTAAGAATACAAGCCGTAGAATGCTATTATAAAAACAGGCCTGATTGACATAAGGCAAATTGGTATGTGTCTGTGTCCTAAAACTGTAAAAGACTTGAAGGAGAAAGAAGAGGTTCTCCTATTAGCCTTCTTGACCCTGCAAGAAGCCCGCCTGAGTGTATTATTGAGGATGTACATGTTTAGAACACTCTTTCAGACGTAGCAGTGCAAAGGCAACAATTATTTATTTGTAGGCTTGCACGGGAACCCATGCCAACCTACCCAATTTCATTTAGGGAGCGGTAGGCGGGATACTTAGCCATTCCTGGCATTTTCTTTGCATTCTGGGACTTGTGGTCCTGGATTTATATTAGGAAACCAAGAGCTATACATACCAGAATGCAAACAAAAAAAACAGAACAAGAAAAGCATCTCCCTAAAGGAATGGAACGTACATGCAAAGGCCTTCATCTTCAATGGTGTTAAATGAAATGATCCATCCGGATGTTATTGGTTTCCGCTTTTTTGATATTTTTTCCAAATGGATTCCACTCTGTGAGTACAGTGCGCTTTCTGCTCTGTCACAGGTTCTTTGACCCTCTGTGAACTTGGGGGCCTGCCTCGGTGAGCTAATGTGCTCTGTGTGAGTGCACTGTGCACACAAAAGTACACTGTTCGCAGAGAGCAGAATCCATTTGGAAAATGCAATGATCACCAAGCCCTCAGCTCGCGGGCTTCGTGATCATTGCCTTTCATAAATGAATTCTGGTATTTGTAGTTTTTGGATGACAAAATACATTTTGACATGGATGCTCTGCTCAGAAAGATGGCTTGAAAATACACAAACCATTGCAAGAAACACACACATAAATATAAATCCTTATATCTATATATTTGCGTGCATATCTTAACATGGTTTGTGTACTTTTGAAGCCATGAAAGAAAGTGAGCCATTTTTAATCAATTATTTCGAACATTTCCTTTGATCAGAGTTCAACTGCCATCCCCGCCCCATCGAAACTCTGTCCCCTTGCCACTCTGCACCCTCTGCCAAACTCCGCCCCCACCCTGGCACTTGTGGCACCCTCCTTCAAATTTGTTTCATTTCCATCACTGTACAGATTTCCATCTTTGGGCAGTGTCTCCGTGGGCCCCTCGGGCCGTGTTCAGCCTCTGTTTCCCTACCCCCTCCTTCCTCTTCCCCTCCCTCGGCCCGCCTCCCAGTCCTTTTCCCCACCCCTGATTGGTCCTCCAGGGCCAGCAATGTTTGCTGGAGTTCAGCTGCACCGTGGGACAACACCATTCCAAACTCAGCACTTGGCTTGGCAGTCCCCTCAGCGACCCGCCAGGGCCACGCTGTACTTGTTTTAAAGGTCTCCATGTGGTCCAGCGTCTGTGTGCAGCCCATCTCCCAGCCCGCTCCCCTGCCTCCAAGTCCCCTTTTGTGTGCTTCTTTCCGCCTCCCCAACCCTCCCACCTCCCCTGATTGGACCATCTGGCTGTCATAAGCGACCCTTCCAGGGCAGCCCTCTGCCCGGCAGCCCCCTGTGGCTAAGGGCCCCAAGGCCAAGGGCGGCTCCGACATTGGCGGCTCCAAGATGTGTCTGCAGGTGTCCGCAGGGGATGCCAAGGAAGCCAGCCGCTAACAGACACCAACAAAAACTGTGAGTGTGTCATGGGTGGGGAGTAGAGCAATTACTCTACTCCAAAAAACCACTGCCACTCTATCTTACCTCCCAATAACTTAGAGTGCCATAATATTAGCATGTCCACACTTAGATAGAATTGTGAACATTAGCCTGCGTCGCATCTAGATGAAATTGTGAATGCTGGCATGTCCACACTTAGATAGAATTTGTAAATACTAGCATGTCCACACTTAGTTAGAATTGTAAATATTAGCATGTCCACACTTGGATAGAATTTGTAAATATTAGCATGTCCACACTTAGTTAGAATTGTAAATATTAGCATGTCCACACTTAGATAGAATTGTTAACATTAGCCTGCGTCGCATCTAGAAGGAATTGTGAATATTGGAATGTCCGCACTTAAATAGAATTGTGAACATTAGCCTGCGTCGCATCTAGATGGAATTGTGAATATTGGCATGTCCACACTTAAATAGAATTGTGAACATTAGCCTGCGTTGCATTTAGATGGAATTATAAATATTAGCATGTCCACACTTAGATCGAATTGTAAATATTAGCATGTCCACACTTAGATAGAAATTGTAAATATTAGCATGTCCACATTTAGAAAGAATTATAAATATTAGCATGTCCACACTTAGATAGAATTGTGAACAATAGATTGCGTCACATACAGATAGGATTTTGATTGAAGGATAGCATGCCCGCGCCTGGATGAAACCGAATGTTAGCATGTGCCACACTTAGAACTGTCAACACCAGCCTGCGCCGCATCTAGATAGGATTGTGAATGTTGGCATGCCCACACCTAGGTGGAATTCTGGACATTGGCCTGTGCCGCTTGTAGATAAGATTGTGAAGGCCAGCAAGTGCCACACTTAGACAAAACTGTGAATGTTAGCATGCTAAAGGTCAGGTAACCCACTAACCAATATAACCTCAAACTCTGCATACTTATCGCACTCAAAAACACACACAACCATCTCTCGCACCACAAGCCGCACGCACTTCACAACACTGCAACAACACATAAGCCGGAGCAACAGCACACACGGACTGACACTGATCGAGTACCCGCACCAAAGCTCAGCACCCGGTGTATACCGAGTTGAAGCTGCCAAGAGAACATCACTCCTCTCACTATCCTACTCCCTCTTCACCTTACTAACCCATCCCACCTTATCGTTTACAGATCCGCCAGAGCACCTAGGGGCTAATTCCGTTGGTGACGGTGCGCTGTACAAATACCTTTAACATTTAACATTTACAGATGCCATGCTGCAGGAGGGCACAGGGCATATGCGGGGATCACAGTGTATTGGCATGCCACGGCAATTAATACTACTTCGCTAGATCTGATGACTAAAGTAGTTCCGCCAAAAAATAAAAATACAAAAAAATTGATATTTTTTTACACACCAGGGCAAAAAAAAGCACAAGACCCTAAAAAGAAGTGTCCCAATATAACCAGAATACAAATACCAATGTGGGTCAGAACCAGGAACTTGCAGGAGCGTCGAGTGAAAAACCCTTTGGTTCGGAAAAGTATCATAACGCCTGAGCCGATTGCGCTCTACTAAGAACTTGCGAGAGTCTGGATGAGATTAATGAATTCGAATTTAGTGGCGTCGGGAAGGCCAGAAGTGCACCCAATCTAGTTCCCAACCAAGTTAGCGATACAGAATTGAGATCCTTTTTTGAAAAATGTGTAACATCTTGAAAGCCCTACTCTTGTGGTGAACTATTCTGTTCTCTGACCTACACCAGAGGCAGAGCCGGCTACATAAAGAGCTTTGCACTTGATTTCGCCATATTTTATAAGACTTTTTTCTTTCTTTCTTTCTTTTTTTCTTTATTTGTGTTTTGATTAGAATTAGACCTTTTCATAAATATTTCAATATAAAATGTCTTTTAAATACATTATGAACTTCAATAACATGTGGTAATTTCATATAGAATCTTTTCACATATAAAATCATTCATTATTATACTTATAAATTGAACTTTCTGTTTAGCCTATCCCCAATACAAGGTATTACAATTTTTCATCCGAAATATTTCATAGATAAATCTCACAATTGCTACAGGCAACGAAATTTGAGTACCTAAAATGACCATGTCCCATTCTGTTATGACTTTTCAAAGCGAGCAGAGCATAATAATTTCCTTTCATGAAGAGTTTTACAATTTAGTAAAAGGTTTTCAAATTTCTCTGTGTTTCCCTTAATTTTACAGAATCTACAGATGCAGTTTTCCTGCTTCCAGTCCTTTCATTGACCAAAGGAAACAATTATAGGGTTGCACCCCTGTATCCGGCAATGTTTGCACTATTGCACATGTTCTTCACACATTAAAAAAAAAGGTTTCCTTGCACCGCAGGAGAACATATTTGTTCCAAACAAAGTGATCAGATTAAACCAAATTCAGGTCAGAAAACAAAACCTTTCACAACAATATATGTTTATATATAATTCAAAAACACAAATTCATCAATGGCATCAGGTGTCCGTTCTGTTCAAAAACAATGTATGCAAAGTAGAAATTAAATAATGTTTAGAGGTTTCCAATGTAATCATTGACATTGGGTGTTCATTCTTATTCAGAAAACAATATATGTACAATAGCAAAATAGTATGTAGAAGTTTCCAAAAGAGCGTAGTGTCCCACTTTCAACCGACACATGTTTCAGGGCAACCGAGGTGCTTCAGTTCTTTCCATGTCAAATTTTGATACTGAAATTGCCAGTCCCTTCATTCACCAACCACGTCCAAACGTTGGGTAGAGATTAATGTGATTCTCATAAATGTGGCTCTGAACTTTGTTCCTGTGAATTATATCAAAATGTTGGTAAAACTCCTAATTTAATTTTTCTGATCAATTTGTTTTAGCAGTTTGGGGTAAGTCAGAAATGCTAGAAGTGCCCACTAGAGAACATTCATGAAGTCATAAACCTAGAACGCACATGTCCCATCTCATTACAACAGAGGATCAGGACAGTCCTCCAGCTGATGTATTTCAGAAAAGAGAAGTAGATACATTGGTTTGTTTGGAGAAAGCGGTTTATATTATTATGATGGTGAGGCACCAAGAGAGACATCGTCCGTACTACTTTTATTTACATCGCATACATCTAAAGGTAATGCTTCGAAAGGAGCTCAAGTGCAAAGAGGAAGCAAAAAGCAACATTGCAGGCATAGGAGGGAGGAGAATCATTATAACAGGTACTCATCAGATGGGGAAAAACACAGGCCATGAATGTGGTGGTTGCTTTAACCCAAGGCCTCAACGCTCCTTCAAAGCCTAAAGAGATCATGAGTGGATCCAATCATTTTGATGTCATTGGAAGACTGAGGGTCTCTATTCCTTGACAAACTGTCAAATTCACAAGCAGAAATTAAAGAAAGGGAGGAAAAGATAAAACTTCAACAAATAGAGCAGGATATCATTGGATAGGTCACACCACCAAAGGAAACCAGGTATACACAGATATTGGTCAACAATTTGTGGAAGTACAAGATCTGGCCCCAGTTGTATATCCAGGTAGGGCAAGTAGAGAGCATGCAACAAAAACTCACTGAATGATTAATACTTCTGAAATTTTGAGGGAGAACCACAATCAATAAATGGAGACATTAACACAGAGATTGTAACAATTGTAGAGCCTCAACTGCCAATGTTGAGAAGATGAAATGACTCCTTCCTGCTGAAGGGTGTTCCCATCTAGGGATATTCATCAAGTGGAATTTGCTTTTGCAAGCACAATTCCTTCTGTGATGCATCATTTAAATTCTCCAACTATAAGTAAATGAATTCTAGAAGTTGCAAATACTGGTGTTTAATGTTTGGCCAATATTGGAACAGGGAGATTTGAATGTGTGTAGACAAGTAAATGAAATGAAGGGTGCAGGAGGGGTAAAAACAAGACCAAGTATACTACGCGAGGGCAAGTAATCAGTATATCTAACTATTAATTGCAAAAAAGGATATAGGGTGGTTACAATTAAGGGAAAAGCCTCACCTATAGGGAATAAGGAAGAATATTGGGGACGGTTATAATCTGTATTTCAGATAAAATGAATACAATGATTACAAAACGTCCACCCTAATCTTAATATACCCTCATGGAAGATACAAAGTTATCAAAGCTTTATGGCAATCATAGTTTCCAGTGGCCCTTTAATGAATATAAACATACTGTTTCATAAAGTATCGCAGTTTGATGCTCCTAGATTACATGGGTGTGTGTTCTAGAAAAGGGGCTGGTGTACTTCCAAGATGAGGGTTATTATTTGCTATTAAAAATAGTACAAGGGGGGAGATTTGGGGTCAGAATATAAGTACGACAATGTTTTAGCAATTACATTGAAATTGTAGGTAGATGCAGATTAATCTAGTTGGTCAATACTAAGGCCCTGATTCATGGCATTATTTGTGTGTAAAATGGGGATTTGCGTGCTATTCTGCACGCAAATCCCTGTTTGATGAACATGGATCTGCGGGCCGAAAGGCATGCAAATCCCTGTTTTACACACAAATAAATCCATGAATCAGGCCCCAAATCTCTACAATTCCCAAAACAAGGCACAAAGAAAGGCTGTACACAAAGAATTAAAGAGTTTATTGCAGACATTAAATCATAGGCAGCACCTTTTGCAAACACCAACATATTACTGGGTGGATATTTAAACTCCTGTTTCCCCAATCGCCGTAATGATGAGAATGCAAGGATCGATTAAATATCATAACTATTCCTGACGCTGACATGAGTACTAACAAATGCGAGTCTCAGGGTCGTGACTGGGTTGTAATAATATGGTTAATGGCAGAGCTGTTGGAGATATACCGGCAAAAAGGGAACAACAAAATCCCTAATTGATTACATTATTGATGTCTGGCAACTTTGTCATGATTTACATCATACCTTGCACGCCAGAGCCTGACCTCCAACCAAAGGTGGTCTAAATGTCCACTTGGGGCTGTGGCAGGGTTGTAAGTCTCTGGAGAAAGTTGGGACTCTGCTTTTTAGTGCAAGAGAAACTACTACCCCTTGAACACTTGGCAGGCTTTCTATCAGATGGCAACATTGCCATAGGTTCATTATCTGGGTGAATCTATGGACCAGAGTCTCAAAAAGAGAGAGAGAATGTGCTTGTTTCATTTGCCCTATTTTCAGAAAGGCCCAGGTCACCTAATTCCCAAAGGTAACCTGTGCATTTCGGGAGCCGCTGGACAGTGGTGCTAGGATGCGCTGCCCTGCCCCCTTGCGTACATTAGTGCTCCCAGCAAGCAAATGGTTCATATCCGCACATTTCACAGAAACAGCCGACTCTGCAAAATGCTTGAAAAAAAGCATTTCCATGCCTGTTCGGGCAATCTGCGGTTTAATCCACGGCAATGAGACTTCAAGAATAATGCACAAAGGGGTGAAAAGGGGCAACTGAAGGAGTGCACCCAAGATGTGATCATTTAGATAGATGCCCATTAAGAATGGGCTGTGCTAGCACATCTCATCACTTCTGCCAGAAAAAGAAAGGTTTGAGCATCCGGCTCTATGTATAAATGCTGATTAGCCTTGAGTGTATCAAACGTATCAGATGCTATCAATATCTTCAGTGGACAGATTTATCCCTAACCCAACAAGTGTGTGCACTTGCAATATGGTGTTTCTAATACTCATAAATAGCAACACATCAATAATGCTCTCACTCTCTTGTTCAGCATTTATGTATGCATTTATGTGGGCATCATAAATAGAATAATCAATCAATATACAGTTCCTAATATTATCAATAAAGTAGTGCAGTCAACACCCAGCATTCTACTCTTCTAAAATGTTAAAACTACCACTCACAATCATCAATGTCTATGCAGCCATTGGGGCACAGTACAATTGTGATGGTGTGGAACGGCACGCCTGGGGACATATGGGGTTTTACAGACCAAACTCTGCATAACCCATAGGGTGGAAAGGGTTAAAAACTATGTCAAAAAATCCATGGCTTCTATGGGCAGTTAGCTAAGAACAACCTAAAAGAGATCTACAGATATGGGTCAAAAAGATTAAAGGTGATACTTTTTAAATCCACGTAAAAAGGAATCCTCTCACTCTTCCTCTCTGCTTTGATGGATCAACTTATGCTGGTCAAAGAAGAACAAGGGGTAACACAGGTTATGTATAGACACTGTGTCGAAAATCAGTACCACCCTAAACAAAGTGTGTCTCGAGCAGAAGGATGATTGAAAGACGACCTTCCAAAAATACATCATGGAGTCTCTTAATAGTTCTCCCATGGAAAATAAAATAATACATTGGAAAAAATGGGTAAAAATTAGCCCCCAAAAATGGAAACAATAAAAACATTTGGAAACATTGTCAAAGTGCCAATTGTTAACCGCAGGAGCAGTTTACTGTCTCAGGGTGAAGGCATCCGAAAGCTATTTACTGCTTGTTTCCAAGGCAGTTCATCTTTGTAATTTAGCTCTGCCTCCAAATTACTAAAAGCAAGCATTAAAAATCGGAATTGGATACCTTGGAAAGGTGCCAATATTTAGGTCCACAGACCACAATTACAGTTTTAACCTAGAAATGAAAGTTTCTGTTTGATTTCTTCACCAGTCGGGTACAAGTGTTGTGATTCAGCAGTGTCCTCCAGGCCCTGATCCTTCTTGGTCCACAGTGGCATAACCTTTGGTGAAATCACAGGAACCTCTTTGCAGGCTACTGAAACAGCAGTTTTTTAAAGGCTAAGTCCCATCCCTGGTTCCCTGTTGGTCAATCACATTCTAACAGATAATAATGCCATGTATTGAATCAGTAGGAACAATAGAGCAGAACATTGTGTTTGTTGACATTTGAATTGAAGCAATCTTGGTGTTATCTCTCACTTACGTAAGAACAGGCATGTTCGAACAAGTTAGGCAGTGGCCCAATGATTAGACGCTGGTGCTTTATCCATAACATGTTCTGCTATCACGTATGCAATTACATCTTTCCAATTATTTGTGCTCTTCTGCCTCTATGCTTTTACAACAATACTAATAATGTGCCCACATCCTCAATTAAGTAAATCAAAGAGACCGTTTTGAAAAACAATACAGCAAACTGGATAAGGCTAACAGATAGACGTGTTTCTTAGGCAATTTCTGCATAGAAAGAAAGAAATATATTTTCTAAATTCGCTCAAAGTGTTTGGTTTCCAGTGAATACATTAACCCCATATGCATTCTGAAATGTTTCTCTTTCAAAGTTAACAGGAATGTTTCATTTGTGGCTACAGGCTGACGCCTGGAGTTTAGAGCTGTTCAAGTTAGAGGGATATAATGCGTTGTATAGTTAGTTGTGTAAAGATGCAAAGGAGGGAGAAGAGTGATCATACTTTGCTATTCCGAACTTTAAAGGGACAAAACAAAGATTGTAGGCTCGTTGGAAACCAATTGCGCTAAGAATCTTGTTAAATAGTCCTCATGTAACATTCGGCTTATCACAGAGGTTGTCAGGTCTGCCAATATGAAGTAGGCTCGGTGATCCTAAGCAATTCTCGCAGACCATTATGAATTGGATACATCAAATTAAATTGGAGTTTAAAAATCCGGCTCCTGATTACTGCCTAAAACAAGGACATTATACATAGAAAAATATGAACATGTAGACATAGGGCCATAGTTAACAGAATGGAGGTAACTCAATGAAACCATGATTCCCTTGGAAAGGGCGAGCCCACTTGCATATGGCATATATCCATGTGTTTCAGCTGCCTTCACTAAGATCAAAAGAAGTACACAATGGGCCTCATTATGAGTCCGGCGGTAGCCATGCCGGTTAATACCGGCATGGCTGCTGCCGGAGTCATTTTTTCCGGCGCCCAGCAATGGGAACCTAGCAGAGCATTACAGCCCCAGTGGTCCCGGTAATACCCTATTGCCGGAAAATATTACTCACCATTCCCATTCGAGTCCCATTGGACTCAATGGGAATGGAGAGGACGGATGCACCGGCACCATTCATGAATGGTGCCGCTGCATCCGTCAAGGTCTGCGTGCGGGTGCCGTTCCGCCCGGTTGTATACGAATTGTTCGTATTACAATTGTCCGAATGACAATTGACCTTCTGCACAATTGACCGGATATAAACGGTCAATTAGGATATATATGCGGGGGGAAAACCCTCCGCAATCCCCCACCCAATTGTGCAGAAGGTCAATTTGGACCACTGCAAAACGGTCAATTATGTCATTCAAGCAATTGTACTCAAACAATTCGGGTAATACTGTTCCGCCCACCAGGTCAGACCTGGCGGGCGGAAAGGCACCCACTCGCAGCATTCGGAGTGTGCCGGTCCGGTGACAAGGGTGCCGGTAGCTTACCGGCACCCTTGTTACCGGACCCGCACACTCGTAATGAGGCCCGATGTGCTAAACTGATTGCCTGGAGATTGGAGGGGGTCTACTACATTTAATTATGCTTCTTCACACTATCACTGACCTTTCAATACAGGAATAGCGTGGGACATTTCCCTGGTAACAATTACAGTAATAGGGGCTTGAAACAAGGCTGTGTGCTAGCTCCTGCTTCTTTTATTTATGGTTTGCAGATCTAAACACACCCTTTGAAGACATTTGCAATGTTTCTCCTAAGAGAAATACTACCCCTGTAAACTGGCTAGCATTTGGTGACAATGTTACACTACTTGAGGACACTCAGGTTGGTCTGCAAAGCAGCATCCAAGCACTTCACAAAAAAGTGCAAAAACGTATTTAAAAAATAATGAAGGCAAACCAAAATCATGTGCATAAAGATAAAAAAAACATCAAAATATAATGTGAACTTGAAAGTTGCCCTGTGGAGGTAGCAGAAAAATACAGTGATTTAGGATTTTAAAATAACTAACTTTTTGTCAGAGAGGAAACCTCAACAATTGTTAGAAAAACATATTATGCCAGCAGTGTCCAGTGTAAGACACTTTGACAGTGAATGTGGTAGATTTTCAGGGCTCCCGATGAGGCTGGCTTACTCTAAAAAACGGAACAAAACAAAGTGTGGGATGCACAGCTAGTTAAAATATTTTAAAACTAGCGTTCCAAGATCAAATTAATACAAATCTTAAGGTGCAAAGGGGTAAGACCCCCCGCCTCCAAGGATCAAGAATAATTAATAACCACAAGAATCATTGCCCCAATGAGTAACGTCAATGCGCACTTTCTGTGGCTGTTTAGCACCACGATGCCTTAGGACTGCTGTGCGCTTTATAAATGCAAATAAATAAATAAATAAAGGTGAGGGATTGTTAGTCTCCCTAATTACAAGCAAGAGGAACTGGCCCTGAGGAATTCCCCCGCACTCAAAAATGAAAGAGTCCAAGAATGTGACAAAGTTTACTGTTTATTGAAAGCTTTTGTAAAAGGGATCAAATTATGGGCAGCACAGCATTCTCCAATACCTTCCCGACCATTACAGGCTTGTCCTGGGGTTTTTAATCCAGGGTGATGTCACAAAATAAATTGCAAAACCCTAAGGTGGATTGGGATTGGTTAGTGAGGAAGGCTACATATAGGATATATATGGGGGTGGTACCCTTATTTATTAAACCATATCTGGTGGCTCCTCCTGTGACCTGACCACCTTCTAAATGCTGCAACTACAGGTATGTCAGGTTAGTGTGCTGTCATTGGGATGCGCAAAAAAGTGTGAGCTAGCCTGGAAGGTGAGCGGGGCTTGGTCAGAGAGGGTCTTTTCAGCATTGGTGCTTTGGGAAGTTAACGGCCCATGCGCAACTATTTAAGGTGGTGAGAACAGCCCAAAGTTGCTGCACATACCCAACAAGTTTTGAAGTAGGCAGAAATGGGAAGGGGGTGGAGTTAGAGTAGCCAGATGGCAGGTTTAGAACAAGGAAGGGGTGCCATGTTCATGGATTATGCTAGGAGTATCTTTGTTTTCTGAACCCTTAACTCTTGCTGCAGTCAAATCATTTTGGGTATGAAAACAGAAAGCAAAGAACACTGGTTACAACAGCCTGTATTGGACCCTTAACATCAGACTTGCTTTGGACCAATCACTGCAGCATTTTCCATTTATAAGGTCAGGACAGCTTGTTCTTAGTTCATTTATCTTTGAGCTCTCAGAAGAAGAGGGATTCACTGGAGCTCTGTTGGGAATGAATACAATCTATTCCAAAGATGGTTTTTTGCTTGAGTGGACAATGGGGAAGCTGATTGGAAGAAATCACTGTCAGAAGCCAAGAAACTATTGTTATCCCTTGCTGCAAAACACTATAAAAAAGCTATGTTCACTGCCAAAGCAAGTACTTAAAAGGCCTGCCTTGCCAATGCAAAGTCCAACACCCGTGAGAGCTTCATCATTCTAAGGGAACTGGAAACCTGCACTAAATCCCAGCCACCATCCTGATAGATGATTCCTGGTCCACCAATCTTCAGAACGCCATGCCCTAAAATTGAAATTCTACACAGAAAGATTGATACTAAGAAGGCCCTGCCTCAACTCTTACCCTCTTCCACAAATGCCTCCCCCTGCAGGCCCCAAGACCTGCCGATGTTTCACTTCACCAATGTCTCAGAAGACGTTGTTAAATCTACTTTAAAAGGACTTAAACCTTCTCGATGTGAAGACGACATCTGCCCTGCAAGCCTAATCAAAGACTGGGCTGAGATCTTGGCACCTATCAATGCCACCTTCATTAATGCCTCCTTCACCACTGGCATTGTCCCCACCAGCCTTAAAGAAACCTAGGTTCTCCCTCTCATCAAGAAACCTTCTCAAGAAAGAAGGAATTTTCATCTGGGTGGGCCAGGATTGTGATCAGGGGGGCCCAATCTCCATTGGGTGTGGGTGCATGAGTAACCTAAACACGGTGCTGGCATTAATCCAGATTTCCCAGATCCGTAGTCCAGCAAACAATGCCTTCCCGGATCCAGAAAATACATTTGCACCGCTCTGTAAAAAAACAGCATAGAGCAAAAGAGAAACAAGGAAAATAGTGTTACAACATTATTCTAACTATCTCCCCTTTCCATCTACTCCTCTCCTTCTATTATATCCACTTATCCTTTACCTTCCACCCGACAGTAACTTCCCATCAGGTCGGGTCTCCTTGACCACCATTCCCATTTACCTCCACTCCCACCTACACCAGAAACCCACATCATCTCTTCAGTGCTTAATCTGAAAAACAAATAAGTGCCAGAGCCCAAATAGTTTCTAGCACTCCTGTGACACGGCTTGGTGGGCAGTTACCAACCACTGCTGCCACCACCCATAGCTGCTCCCCACAGTGTTGACATGTTTGGGGTTACACTGCAGCTCACACCTGCTCATTGTAGTTGATGGATGCACTGACTATCACCACTTCATAATTAAAGTGAGTGAAACATTATGGTCCTTTTAATTGAGGTAACATATCGTACGATGGAGGGGATGCAGAATAACTCTTACACCAAATAATAAGACAGACTCAGGAAGTTGGTAAAATGTCTTTATCAACTGTTTTATTTTCAATTGTCTAAAACAGGGAGTTACAACGGACATCAACGGATCTCAATGCATTTCATAAAAAACATTACATCTTTAGCAAAAACTCATCATACGTGACGTCATACTTCATGGAAAACTAAGCAAAATCTATGTGGGATTGTGGTTGGCTTAAGGGGAACATCTAAGTTTACTTTATATACTGGGTGGGACTGTGATTGGGTCTCCACAGTCAGGTGGCCAACTTATGCCCACCCCTAGTGCAAGTCATCTTCGACATTTATTAGATACATGATACATCATTGGCTCTCAAACTATAAGGCCTTCTACAATTGGTTGGCACGCTTGTACCCTTCCAGAACATTCAATTCACTAGCAGCACGTAAGCTGGTACCCCAGGTGTCAGTGGGTGGACTTGACTGTGTCTCCCCACCCAATTAGCCCCATATCTTTCAACACTCGTGCCTTCTGCCATGCAATTTATCTTTGAACTCTGCCTTGTAGTAGCTTTTCTTCTCTGGGAATATAAGGGAGTGTGAGCATATTTCTATCAAAGTTCTGGTCTGCATGCCCACTTCTATTTACATCCTGGACTCACGTGACAGGAGACCGGGAATCGGCCCATGTTATAGCATTCAATTGTCTTGAATAAAGAAACTTGGCACTAATGGTGTACTCTTTTCGCAACTTAACAAGGGATGCCTCAGCGTCTCACATTCACTGTTCTTCAAGGACTGATAACCAGTTTTGGCTGCTTCAGCCTTTGACACCAAGTCAACAGCCTTCCTTGGTCCACCTTCGAGCTTCGACTTATTTCTTTGCTGTGAAACACGCATAGCTATCCATCCTTCTTTCTCCATGGGTTCAAGCTTACTAAAAGTGCGACATTGAATATCCAGATTCTATATATATTGGCGGCAACGCCTGCAGTCTATTTACTACTTATAGCAAGTCTTAAGATTATTTGGTCTACTTGCATTGCTGCATCTGTACAGTTATGAAATGACTTGCATTTTCTGCAGTGCTTCTTCACACGTGCTACCTTTATTCCGCATATGAAAGTCTTCTTGATCATTACTTCGCCATTAGATTCTGTAACGTCTATACACTCTCTTCTTCAGCCACTGTTCCCAGTGCGTCACACTCATTTCTTGTGACGTCACCATCCTCTTTTCCTCTTATTTTCAAATTCCTTTGGGGATCTCTTCCTGGAGATTGTCAGTTCTTTGTGGGTACAAAAGATAGGATTTTCTCAGTGGATACCTTGTCTCGAAGACTCTCCTCGGAATAGTCACAGTCACTGATGTTGTGCATGTCGCAACCTCTGGTTCCCAACATATAAGTAGCATGGGGCGGGACTTCCTGTAGAGGCATATGACTCCTCATCTACATGAGTCTGAAACAATAAGTGCTGGGGTTAAAAAATAAGTGCTGGGGCTGACCCTTGGCAAACACCCCCACAAATTAAGCACTGCATGTCTTTCTTGGCCTGGCCTGGGAAAATCAAGGGTCAGGCTTCCTCCTCCACTGCAGGAGCTGAGCAGCGAGGCCCCCAGTTTGTTTTCCCTCTCAGATGTGTGCACTCATCAATGTCACCCTAGACACTGTGGCTACTCCCAGCAGGCCCTGGAGGAGGTGCTTGTGGTCTTGCAATCTTGTTATAAAAGACAGGGCCCCTTTCACAGTACTGAAACCAGAAATATTACATTTTGTTTCTTACAAAATGAAATTTCGAAGCAGATTTTATTTTTTTGTTGCATTTTTGCAAAACATTTAAATGGAGCTGAGTAAATGAGGGAGTGCTAGCATGCAGGAGAGAGAGCCAGGGTGGGGGCGCAGGGGAGTGGGATCAGGAGGCAGATAGTGCAGGCAGAAGGGATTGCAGCTTCCTGGTATCGCTCCTAATGGGGGTTGGCATGGAGGGGGGGCTCTTGCTCCCCTGCTATGCCCATGTACATAATTGTCTGGTACATATTTTTTATATACTGGGTATAATATGCAATTGTCCATGATGGCTTTTTGTTTGATGTGTTTACTTTGATTTGCTATTGAATTTTACGATTTTGTTCAATAATGTGGCCTGATATTTTCAAAGAAAGGTGTGTGTGTGTGTGTTCTTGGCAGGTCCTGAAACATGGGCTGCCCATCTATAAAACCATGAGCGAGGATTTTTTGAAATAGCTTATACTGTGAACTGAATCACTTCTAGATGCACCTGATTTTGGCAGGTAAGGGACAGTGTAATTAAATGATTCGCCCACGATCATGCACTTTGGTGAAGTGGTAAAGCATGATTTTGAGCCTAGATTGAAATTTAGGTACTTGACCACACATCTTCCAAGCTCAGGTTGGTACTAATATGTGTTGAAGTTTGGTTCTGAATACCTAAATTAATACTCAATTGTATTCAATTACTTTAAAAAGTCACATGATAAAGCAACCTGACAATACCTCATTGTAGAAACATGTTGATGAACAATATTAAGGGAGTCATTTAGTTTTTAATCCTAATTGGACCACTCTTGTTTGTAGTACATGCAAAAGGGCTCCTCCATGCAATTGTTTCCACCAAGTACTGGTAAAGTAATGCATAAAACACTGGTAAATATCACCTCTGTTCCTCACTTTTCCCCTACGTGTCTGGAAAAGAGTAAATCCATCCACAATGGTTTCTTTTTGAATCTGCCTGCTTTTACTAGGGTGTAAAAGTCAGATGGATTCCATAGGAATTCATTGGTTTCTGCCAACATAAAAATACATGCTGGTGGAACACCAATGGGATTGGGCAGGGGGACCTGTAAGAGCAGGCAAACTTGTTAAGTCCGATCTGCTCTCCAACTTTTCCTGCCAAATCATACAAAATCCTGCAATGCATAAAAAGTGGTGATAAATGCTTTTAGTGCCACTTTTTGCACTCTGCTTGACATGAAAAATGACCCCCTATGATTGTACAGCGCTTTGGTGTAAGGCGCTATATAAACAAAATAAATACAAATACACATTTTACTCAACCTGAATGGTACTACAAGATCCAGCACAGAAAATAATAACCCACAAAAAATGTCATAGGAGAGGAAGTGAAATTAAATGCATGACAAGGTAATTGTTTCACACTGCCTGTTCTGCATTCCCTTAATTGCTAATCACCCAACAATGACATTGTATATAATTTAAAGAAAAAAGGGTCACAGCAATGGTCACTGCCAGTTACATTTTCACACCTCTAATCATCTCTACTCGTGTTGTAAATAACCTGCCTCTGAGACACATTAAAAAGATAAGACCTCACTGGGAGGCCCTGTGAATCCCTTGCTGTTTGGGTTTGAGGGGAGAGAGACAGAGCAGGGGTTGGGGCATTGGGCAGTTCTCCATTGTCCAACTGTTAAATCCACCTCTGATTGGACTCTTTAGGAAATACTGAAATACTTTACTTTTAAAAGATGTATATCTTTTATACTGTGCCTGCAATATTAAAGAAAACACTCCACTCCTCTTCTGTTATTTTCCAGGTATTCATGATTAATTTTCTGAGAGGCACATGTTTATTGGGGGCGGGAGGCAATCAATCCTCCCAACCTGCTCACCATCACTGGTGGGGTCCCACAGCAAACAATGTCCATTTCTGCACGGCCTAAACACCCAGAACCCAGGATTTACATCATACTTTCCAAACAAGACCCACAAAACACATGATGTATTCCGTTTGCATCAAACTCTGTTAAGTTGCTCAAGCAGTATGAGGTTAATAATTCAGCACTTATCAGATTGAATCATGAAATGTGCAGTTCGGTCTAGGCTTCCACACAGAGAAAGATGCATTCTATTTAGGTTGGAACCCCACTGGCAAGTACTCATGAGAAGATGATCTGAAACGGGTCCATACATGCCATTCTAGCCTCGTCATTTTCAGTTAGGACCTTGTTGGACCAACTCAGTGAGGTCCAGCTTAATTCCCTAGGCATAGCAAATGAAGCACCCACATCTGGGCATATTCACTTTAACTTCGGGAGACAAAATGAAACCAACATGCATCGGCTTTTGATTGGGCATGAATAGGCTTTTGCCAGGCACTGCCACAAGGGTATCACCTGGCCATAAAATGGGAACAGCAGGGGAACTGTGCGAGTACCTGGGCTTATGATGTAATTGCCTGGCAAATGGCTGTCTGTACACAAGCCAAAACTACCGGCTTTGCAATTACTTGTGGTAGACACGACTTCCATGCAAGAAACAGAGGCATTGACACAGATATTGCTTATAAAATCAGCTGGCTGACGACACACACTAAGAGATTTGTATCACACCAGGAGCAAATTTACAGAGGCAATTAAGTAATTAAACACCTCAAAGGAATGCTTAGATATAAAACTGGCAGGCCCTATACGGTGTCCGGACATTTGGTCGAAAAATAAAGGTCGACAGGACAAATGGTCGACACCATTTGGTCGAAAGCCAAATGGTTGAATTTTTTTTTTATTTATATATATATTTTTTAGGTTTTCGTTTAGGGAAAAAAAGGGTTTTTTAGAAAAAAAAGGGGGAAGGGGGTTGGGGGGACCCCCCCCAACAAAACAAAAAAACAAAAAAAAGTGAAAATACAAAAAAGAAAATTTTTGACCATTTGGTTTTCGACCAAATGTTGTCGACCATTTGTCCTGTCGACCTTTTTTTTTTGACCAAATGTCTGGTAACCGTCCTATACAGCACTAAGATTGGTGTTACTTTGTGATAGAGCCTTCTCAAAGAGTTCTCAAAGGGTATGTTTTGGCGGTGAGGAGCAGGTAGTTGGAGGTAATGCCACAGGCATACACATAGCCATGGCTAGTCATTGGGTGGGTAAATGACCAAACACGCCCGTAGGATGTGTGTTTCATCGCACATCCTGTCTCCATCCTATCTGTGTTCCACTGCGAGAGCTCTGGCTTACACCTAGTAGGGAAAACTCAAAAAGGATGGATGTAAGCCACTGAATCAATCAAAGCCACCAGCATTGCTCTGGTCAACCTTACATACCATTGTCTGCCAATCAGCGTTGGCCCTGCCACTAATGGGAACAACCCTGCCTGACTGCTAGACTGCTAGACTACAAGGCCCAAAAATGCCTTTGCTTGCCTATGTTCCAGTGAAGAGGGTACATGGCCTAGCAATTGAGACTGAACTGCACCTTTTAGTGGCAGAACCAAGAGTCTTTTGCTAATGGCTTGTCCCCTTCTGTAATGGCACAGACATACAAAAGAATTATATCATGGAATGCTGTGCAGAGAAATTATAGTGGTAACATTTAATTGAAATCCTTGCATTTATCACATGTTGATTTCACTACTTTCCCCTCTGGAATTACATTTATGTTACCATCAACCTTTTTTTCCACTTATATTTAAGTTCTTGATGCAGAAGAAGATGTATTTTCAATGTAGTTTGTATGGTCCCTGTGACGAATCTTTGAATAACGTCAATTCTCCACATGGGGAGCACTACCCTGTAAGTACTAACCAATACTCTCCCTAGGGATGGTAACATGCGTGAGGTCCTTCCAGGGGAGGGCTTCCCTCTTGTGGATGAGGACGTATATTCTGGGCCACAACCCAATGTGCAATCCTTGTAGAGTATTGTATGTCCCCTGATGAAGACGTGGTCAAATTATGCCTATTATGTCGAAACCGGTCGGTCCTGTTCAAGCACCTGGAAATGTGATTGTGTTCTAGAAATCAAAAAGTATCCATTCCAGCAGAAAGAAAAATATACACTTTGTAAATACTGTTTAGTATATTGTGATGTTTTATAATTGTAATTGTTGTCATATATGAGTGTGAGTAGTGGATATGGATATAAATGTTGGGACTAGGGCACACTGCCTAGTTCAGAGGTGAGAATGATTTGTGATATTTTTCATTTACATGCATTGAATTAATTGTTTTATGATCTGTTCATGATTTAGTCAATGGGCCTCATTACAACCTGCCAGTTCGGGACCGTGCAAAATCCGTGACGGCGGTAAAAACGTTTCTGTGTCCGCAAGGGTGCGGAAAAACCGTCCGATTACACGCTGTCGGTCGCGCGCACCACACGGACTCGGAAACGTTGTTACCGCCGTCACGGAAAACCCCACGGAAATGGAAATAACGAAGCCACAAGTGGCGCAAAACCCGTTTCCGCCTCCGCCGCCACGGACACGGACACGGAACCGGAAATACCATGATCGCCAAAACAGGAAACAGAGAGGCGGCCATCATATAAAAGCACAATCCATTGCCATCCAGAGCCAGCACAAGCACAATCCTAACTCTAAGAAGCCAAAAGGGACCACCAGCATGTCTGCCAGGATTCCTGCTCAGAGGCAGCGCAAACAGCGCTTCAGCGAGGCGGAGCTAACCGTCTTGGTGGAGCACATTGTGGACAATGCTGAGATGCTGTTCAGCGCCGACCAACGGCGTGCCACACAGCAGCGGAGGAAGGAGGTGTGGGCCGAAGCTGCACGCAAGTGCACCGCCGTGGGCGTGGCAGTGAGGAGCGTGAAGGACTGCCACAAGCGTTGGGACGACCTGAGGCTGAGGGTACGCAACCTCATTTCCACGCACCGCCAACGCAGCAGTGGGACAGGCAGAGGACCCCCTTCCCCACTGA